>NC_137116.1:49965534-50358034 GCF_949357685.1 Gobio gobio | reverse complement strand
TTCTGCAAAATGAACAGGGTGCAAAAGTTTACATATGACCCAAGTTTTGTGTTTTTTAGTTCAAGTCTATTAGCTTTGAAGTCATCAATATGCAAATATACTGCTATGGTTTTATTGTTAATAATATTATTATTATTACATTAGGCACATTCAGGTAAAAAGAAATGAAATAAATACTTTGAAAAGCTCACAAGCTTATAAAGTCATGAAAGCCTTCTCATTTAGAGAGTCTCTGTTTACATACAGCCTCACCTCAGTCATTTTTTAATATATAAAATTGGGTTTCTGATTAGTAAACTTACATTTATGCAAATATATTGCTAAGAGTTGACCAAATGAACATTAAGCAAATACGACTGACCCATATGTCCTTTGACACGTGACGTAGCAACAACCGCAAAAATAATTGGTTAGTGTTCTTAAATAAGTACAGTTTAAACCCAAAGAAGCACTTTAACACTTTCAAATCATTGCACTGCTCACAGATCATCATCATTTATTTATTAAACTACCTTTCAAAAGTTTGGGGTCAGTACATTTTTTATTTAATCTTTTTATTTATGAGTAATGAAAGACTTTTATATTGTTACAAAAAAAAAACCTATTTAAAATAAATGCCGTTCATTTGAACTTTTTATTTATCAAAAAAATCCAGGAAAAAATGTATCATGGTTTACAAAAACAAATGTTTTCAACATTGATCAGCATATTAGAATAGGTGTGTTGGACTTGAAGCGGCGCTGCACGACCGATCGGTGTGTGACATCCAAGTACAGCGAGAGCGATTAGAGAGCGGAGAAATCGCCCCCTGTTCCCTCATTCACTATTCCAGATTACTCCATTAATATAGACCACAAGGAGTGCATGAAAACGAGTGAGTGAATTCGGACACTGTGGCGGAAGGGCTTCCTCTTTCGTATAGTTTGTGCTTGCTGTTTAATAATCATTTGAAACTTAATGGCACAAATATCGATTTCGATCTTGATTCAGTATCAAATGTACTGTACATATAAGGAAAAATAAGTTTGCCTTTTTGCCTTTTCTTGTGTTATATTATATTCGCTTGCATTCATTAATATTCACTTGTGTATGCTTATACAGTGTAAGTATCATTAAAAATTTTAGGATGTAAGTTATTAATGTTTTAAAATTTCACATTTAAAGAACTCTAGTGTTTGATCATGTCTAAATATTTATTCAAATGCAAAACCTACAAATAAGTAAGCAGTTATGATCTGTAATACTTTTTGAGCAACTAGACTAAATACATGTATTTATTAAAGAGCCATACAGGCACCTAATAGGTAATGCCCTTACAAATGAAAATTGTTATTTTTCCAGTCACAAAATGACTCTAATTTGCCTCTTTGCATTTGTAATTCTCTATTTTAACCTTAACCACTTAAACACTAATTGTAATATAAATAATTAAAATATTAGAAGAAAAATATTTTAAGTGGTCATTAATGGACCATAATTATTGCACAAATAGTATTTAGTACCAACAGATCTCCTAAAAATATTCAATAAATATTATTGAACTAAAATATAGAACATTTAGGCTATTTAATTGAAAAATAGTTAAGGTGTATGGTCACATTTGACCACCAATGAGTATGAGTGTGACCAATTAGTGAGCAATACCTAAGGGCTAAATACAAGAAAAACATTAACATTAATGTTAACAATGTTGCATCTCAATCACTCTCCATAATAAAATGATACTGTAAATGTGGTTGACGTAATAATCAATGCACACTATGCTGTACTGTTTACCAAACATTGCTGTGCAAATACCTGTATAGTGAAGCTGTTGTCTATCTGCTTAAGCCATTCAAATGTATTCCATGAACCATGTGACCGCGCGTGCCGCCAAGAGATGAAAGCATGTCGCAACTCTGTTTAAAAAAATTATAATAATTAAAAGCTTGGACTGTGTTTCATATCAAAAGCAGGTTTGGCAATTTGGCGTGAGATTTACTTGGGCAGAGAGAGAGCCAAATGCGTGAGAGTTGGCAACCCTGATTATAAACCTTAAAGGGGCTATATGCGTTTTTCTGAAATTTAAACTCGCGACTGACACCTGTGGCCAAAAAATAGAACTGCTCTTATTTTCTGCTCGCTCTCGCAGCGGTGGTGACGTCACATCCGCAGACAGCGCGGGAAAAACCTACCCGCCAGAAAATAGGAAAAATAGGATACAGGCTTATAGGTGCACCCACTGTGAGCGGACAAGGTGTCAGTATGCTCATCAGGAGATGTTTGAGTAATAAATGGTAAAATAAAAAGGCTATTGTTACGTTTATTTTTGGGAAAAAGTTGCATATAGCCCCTTTAATTAAACAATATAATAATCACTTAAAAATGTATACCTGTATGATATTATGCTGTAGCCACATTGGACCAGAGGTTTGGAAAATGTATTGATGGATGATTCAGCTGAGGGCGCCATCTTCAGGTCAGAGGCGGGAATTCATTCGGTATGACCCCTACAGTGCATTATGGGTATTCTCTAGCCATTAAGTGTACATCAGTTGTACATTTGTTATTGCGGTGCATGAGTGCGGATTGAATGAGCGCACTCGACAACGTCCACTATGTTATGTATGGCTGTCCCCTCAAATAGTGCCCCATTTAAAGGGTTAGTTCACCCAAAAATGAAAATTCTGTCATTAATTACTCACCCTCATGTCGTTCGACACCCGTAAGTCCTCCGTTCATATTCGGAACACAAATGAAGATATTTTTGTTGAAAGCTGATGGCTGAGAAAGACTTCAGATAGGCCTCCATTGGCATTCAGTACATTTACACTCCCAAGACCCAGAAAAGGCACTTAAAACGTCGTTACAAAGTCCATCTCACCACAGTGACTCTACAATCATTTTACGATGCGACGACAATAGTTTTTGTGCGCAAAAAAAATCAAAATAACACCTTTATCCAACTTGTTCTTGTCTTCCGTGTGTGCCTCCACGACGCATGCGCGAGAATATGACGTAGCGCCGGTGTTCGGGAATCCATGAAATGCTCACTTTAGTCCCATTTGAGAACTACGCCGAGACCTAAAGCACGATCAATGTAGAATCCAACAGCTTAGACACGCGCGTCCTCCTCTGCTTGTAAACAAATCGCGTCTGTGTCATGTGTCCGAACGCCGGATCTGCGTCATATTCTCGCGCATGCGTTGTGGAGGAAGGCAATAACAAGCTGGATAAAGGTGTTATTTTGATTTTTTTTTGCGCACAAAAACTATTGTCGTCGCATCGTAAAATGATTGTAGAGTCACTGTGGTGAGATGGTTTTGTAACGACGTTTTAAGTGCCTTTTATGGGTCTTGGGAGTGTAAATGTACTGAATGCCAATGGAGGCCTATCTGAAGCCTTTCTCAGCCATCAGCTTTCAACAAAAATATCTTCATTTGTGTTCCGAATATGAACGGAGGTCTTACGGGTGTCGAACGACATAAGGGTGAGTAATTAATGACAGAATTTTCATTTTTGGGTGAACTAACCCTTTAAGGGTATAGGGGGCGATTTCGGACACAGCCTCCATATGCTTTCGAATCGCTCTTGCGGTACTTTGTCATACACCGACACTGTTGCCAACTCATTTTCAGGGGAAGTTGCTAAAGGCAGATCGATTTGTTGCTAAAAGTTGCTAAATGACATTGTGACATCATTGCGCGATGACGTCATTACGTTATCGCAAGGCAAAACTACGCCATTATGTTATGCGTAGATATTATTTGAAATGCTAATTTAGATTTGTTTGTCAAATAAATTAAAAGCAATGTGTTAGTTAATATGTACGGAGCCCCGCACATGACGTGCAAGAAATTGTACGCAAAATTTACTAATTTGTTCCCTCGATTTATAAATCGTCCGCACGATTTAGCCTACTTGTTTTTTTCCTGCATGTCATGTGCAGGGCTCCGTAAATATGCTACCTAAATGATCTTCCTGTTTTTACAGCGATTTCCACATTTCCACAGCGATCTTAAAGGGGCACTTCAGTGCTGGGAAGATGAATGTGTATTTAAACTGGGGGCATTTATGTAGTAGAAATGTGAAATTATTTTTTGAATTTGGTGCCTTCTAGACTGAGCAAAGACAACAACTCCCAGAATGCACTTGCTTCGCTGCCCTACGAGGCCACTCCCAAAGCCACGGCTATTGGCTATCAATTGCCCACCGCGGCACCGCCCCCAACGTCGTATTGACATTCATAGTAATACAATAATTTAGTTCAGTTAGAGCAGGGGTGTCCAATCCTGCTCCTGGAGGGCCACTGTCCTGCAGAGTTTAGCTCCAACCCCAATTAAACACACCTGAACCAGCTAATCAAGGTCTTATTAGGCACACTAGAAACTTCCAGACGGGTGTTGGGGCAAGTAAGAGCTAAACTCTGCAGGACAGTGGCCCTCCAGGACCGACTTTGGACACCCCTGAGTTAGAGAATAGACACTACAATTAAAAACTGAACGTGTATTTTCAATAAAGTGTGAGTGAGCCGAACAAGAGTCACAGGACAAACACAGCTGCAGGAGTCAGATTTCATTCATCACGAGAAGAGGTGAGCAGAGCTGAGATAAGCGTGACAGTCATTCAAAACACGTGTCCAGTCTGGCTCATTTTCAGATCGCATATGGAAGCTAAACTTTCATAGGAATTCTTTGAAAAGTTGAAACACTCACTTTGCTCCGCACCGCTCCGTTATTAATGGTCTTCTCACCGGCCTTCCCAAAAAGACCATTAGACAGCTGCAGCTCATACAGAACGCTGCTGCCAGGATCCTGAGCCGAACCAGAAAATATGACCATATCACACCAGTCCTCAGGTCTTTACACTGGCTTCCAGTTACATTTAGGATCGATTTTAAAGTGCTATTACTTGTATATAAATCACTCAATGACCTAGGACCTCAATACATTGCAGATATGCTGATTAAATACAAACCCAACAGATCACTCAGATCATCAGGATCAAGTCAATTAGAAATACCAAGGGTTCACTCAAAGCAAGGAGAGTCTGCTTTTAGCTATTATGCCAGCCGTAGCTGGAACCAGCTTCCTGAACAGATCAGATGTGCTCCAACAGTAGCCACTTTCAAATCCAGACTCAAAACACATCTGTTTAGCTGTGCATTTACTGAATGAGCTGTGCCACTGTACGTGCTTTGTCCGAACTGCTTGCATTTTAATTTATATGCTTAAATTTAACCCTGTTTTTATTTTTATTTTTAATTATACTCTTTATTTTTATCTTTCAATATTTTCTTTATTTTTTATTTCTTTAAATTCCTATTATAACTGTAATATTTTTATTTCATTTCTGTGTAAAGCACTTTGAATTGCCACTGTGTATGAAATGTGCTATACAAATAAACTTGCCTTGCCTTGCCTAATGCCCGATCGGAGCGGCCATGCGCATTTACATTCTGTGAGTGAGATCCCTCCCCTGTGGGCGGGTTGAAAACAAGCGGAACTAGCTCCTATAGTCTCTAGCCTCTGGCCAAAAAATTCTCAGATGACGCAAAATGACGATATTTGCATCATCTGAGGATTTTTTTCCCTAAAAAAAAAAGCAGAATTCTCTCGTCTCAGGGGGATATGAGGGGGGAAAGTACCATAGTTTGAATATACTACCGGTTTTCCACTGATACAAAGCTTAATGCTAAATCGCTGAAGTAACGCTTTAAGGAATTATGAATGAACCGCTCGGCCTCTTGTGCTAGCTTGTACGTGTGTTGTTTGGATTAGAGTCACTTTCCAGAAGTTGCTAGATAAATTTGTTGCTAGGTACTTTTTGAAAAAAAAGTTGCTAGGGTAGTCTGAAAAGTTGCTAAATCTAGCAACAAAATTGCTAAATTGGCAACACTTTACACCGATCAGTCTGCGCAGCATCGCTTCAAATCCAACACACCTAATGATTTCTGAAGGAACATGACTGAAGACAGAGGAAATGGCTGCTGGAAATTCAGCTTTACCAATCACAGGAAATAACATAAATTCAAATAGAAAACAGCCATTTTAAATTGTAAGGGTCTTCTTATATCCTTAGTCAGCATATAAGAAACATCTTTCAAAAACATTTTTTAAATTTTACCGATCCCAAACTTTTGAATAATGTATATTACATTATTTTATTTCTGAATCTGACACTCCTCAGTTCTTCTCCCATGGGACAGAAAACTGTTCACTGGTTTCACAGAATCTCAGTCATCTGAGTGTTTTTGCATAGGAAATGTGCTTCCTATTTCAATAGAAAATACGTCAAGGAATTGATATGTGATATCTTTATGATACCATCTCATGGTCATTTGTGGACAGATGGGTACAGATTACAAGTGTGTTACAGACAAGTGAAGACGTTCAAACTTTTTGCCAAAAGAAATATGTCTTACAGATCTTTTTGAGCTGTATCTTAGAATTAAATAGCTTTGCATCTGCCAGGAAGGAGCTTTCTATGTGAATTTCTATTATAACTTATAAGTTGGTATTGAAAAGCACTGCTTGTGGTTTAATGAGACTCTGTCCTCTGCTCTACTTTGAAAGACAGATAAGACGTTGATACTCAAAGGTTGCCTGAGCTTCCACTGCAGTGGGAATATGTCTGTCAAAGCAAATAGACAGCTGGCCTGTACCTCTCATCCATCAAGAGCTGCCACGTCCAGTTTGCACATCTTGATAACGGGGGAATTAACAGCAAGCCCAGAGATCAATGCATTATTTAAGAGGCGGCGTGCTGATTGGTGATGAAAATGAATGAAGAGGCCGTCCTCTCTGCCCCCGTTTCCTACGGTGTCCCTCAGGTGCCTTCTCGCAAGTCCTGTAGTAGAGAATGTAAAAACACGCTTTCGGCTGGAGTGATTTGAATTCGTTCAGTTTTTGACACATGATCAGTAAAGTATCCATGAAGGGTGTCCTTATCATCTTAAAATCAGTTTCAAGTCATTTTCTGTTAGTCAACAGCATCTAAATGTATCTATCCATCATCATAATTTATTTATTACAATACCAAAAAAAAGCTTTTTTAATACCAGTACACTTTTTTAAAGGAAAATAATATTTTTTTCCCGCAAGGATTCATTAAACTAATCAAAAGTGACAAAAAAGAAGAAAAAGTTCACTTGAACTTTCTATTTATCAAAGAATCCTGAAATCACTAAAAAATATTAGGCAGCACAACTGTGTTGATATAATAATACGAATTGGTGATGTTTCTTGAATTATTCCTATTGTGTTGGTCCACCTTTTGCAGCCAAAACAGCCCTGACCCGTCGAGGCATGGACTCCACTTGACCCCTGCAGGTGTGCTGTGGTATCTGGCACCAAGATGTTAGCAGCAGATCCTTCAAGTCCTGTGAGTTGCGAGGTGGGGCCTCCATGGATCGGACTCGTTTGTTCAGCACATCCCACAGATGTTCACCACTGTTCCTTCCTTGGAGCACTTTTGATAGATACTGACCACTGCAGACCGGGATCACCCCACAAGAGCTGCAGTTTTGGAGATGCTCTGACCCAGTCGTCTAGCCATCACAATTTGGCCCTTGATAAACTCACTCAAATCCTTACGCTTGCCAATTTTTCCTGCTTCTAACACATCAACTTTGAGGAACATTTTTTCAATTGCTTAATATATCCCACCCACTAACAGGTGCCGTGATGAAGAGATAATCAGTGATATTCACTTCAACTGGTCATAATGTTATGCCTGATCAGTGTATATTAGAATGATTTCTGAAAGACCTGATCAGTGCATTTCTGAAAGATCATGCGACACTGAAGACTGTACATGATGCTGAAAATTCAGCTTTGCCACCACAGAAATTTAAAAATATATTTAAATTTAAAACAGTTATTTTAATATTTCATAATATTACAGTTTTTACTGTATTTTTAAAGTACCCATTGAAAAGGGGTCTTAAACATCTTAAAATCAATTTGCATGTCGGTATGTGTTTGTCAACTGCATCTAAATGCATATATATATATATCTATAACAGTTTTCAGATGCATGTTGCTGCAATGCACCGCAATGACCTTTCCTCTTATCAGAACACAGACCAATGACACCTCGGATGTCTCTTTGTCCTCGGTTAATATAAGGACACACACCATCCTTACTGTCATTTTAGCGCGAGTGGAGCAGCACGTCTTCTATGACCTTAAGGAATGACCCGTACGGTGATGGTCCTCAATGGGCATTTCCCATGAGGGGCTGGAGAGATGAAAGGCTGTGTTCTTAAAGAGAGATTAAACAGGATTTGATAGGCAGAGCAGAACAGCTTCTTTAGTAACTCTGGGAAAAGACAGAGAGCATTTGATGGGCGGCAGGGAAACAGATCCACGGGGCAACTCATTTAAAGAGAAGCACGCAGGGCAAGAATGAAAGTCCTACTTCAGCTGTTTGGATACTGATGTTAATGATGAGCCCTCCAAAAGTACATCTAGATATAGTTCAAGTCTTTTCTTTTCCCGTCATTGCAAACATGTTTTCTTGGCTGACATACTGTAGCTATATATATAAAACATACCTGCACTGTAAACCCAAATAAGTTTATTTGAGGTAATCAGTTACATATATTTTTTGAGTTATGGTGTTCCCAATTTTAAGAAAGCAGAACTATCAATTTTTGAGTTTGTAGTACTCATGCATGTTAATTGTTCCTAACTTGAAGTAGCCTACTAGTTTGATAGCAATTAACATAAAATATTTAGTTAATTAACTTTTTTATTAAGTCCTTGCAAATCAAACAAGTTATTTACTTCACAGTAAACCCTAATAAGTTGTCAGAACTCAAAAAAAGTTGAATGAATTTTTTTTTTAAGTTAAGAAACTCAAAGTTTAAGTAACATTTTTATTTTGTACTCATTTTGTATTTGTTCTTAACTTGAAATATTTGAGTACATTAATTTATACACTTAACGTAAAATGATCAGGTTCTCAACATAAATATTTTTCAAGCTATAACCAACCAATTCTGAAAATGCCAACTTGCTAATTTGCTAACATGTTAACAATAGCATGGTATAGCACTAACTGAATGAGTATAGCAATTTAAAACATGCAACTTACCTGCTCTTAAACCAAGCAGCATGCATCACTTGTCACCATGATGGTAACTCTCCAAAAAACCCTCATTAACAGAAATGCTTCTAAATGTGCATATGTAACCCCTCCTGTTCGAACCGCCCCGCTCTAAGCAGGACTCGAACGTGGGTCCACCGGCATGAGAGTCGTATGCTCTAACAATGAAGCTAAAGGCTGCAACCTCTAGTGTCAGTCGCTAGAGCGTATCTTGAGATCATGGCGTGAGGTTTTACTCACACAGCAACTCACTGTAAAAAATATAGTTGGTTTAACTTAAAAAAGTAACCTGGTTGCCTTCAAATTTTGAGTTCATTGAAATTTAAAATTTGAGTTAAAACAATGAAGGAAATTGGTTTAATAAATAAAAACTCAAAATATTATTGTATCTGAACCACATAATTATTTATTTTTGATAAATCATGAAAATAGCACAATTTGGCATGTTTCACTGCATTATTACAAATAAAACACACAATTACGCAATATGCTTACAAAATATTTTAATAATGGGTGATGTCGATTCTCAAATGTTCATTGTATTAACTCAAATTTTTAATTTCAATGAACTCAAAATTAAGGCAACCATGGTTACTTACTTTTTAAATATCTTTTTTTACAGTGTGGGAAATAAAAAAACCTAGCCCAGTTTCAGTTAAACTAAAGGACATTAGTTAGTCTAAATGAAAGGAAATGAGTTCATACAACTCAAAACAATGAAACAGTTCAGTTTACTTAAAATATGTCAGTGCTGTGAACTCAAAAGAAAAAGAAAGCTCTAAATACTCATAACAGGTAATTTAATTGAACTAATGTGTATGATTTAAGTTTGTTCAACTCAAACCAATTAAGTATTTTGAGTGTTAGGGTTTTTAGAGTATACTTATTATTATTATTAAAACTAAACTCTTTCTAAAACTGATGTATGAAAAGTTGTACTATACTTCTAAATTTTAAGTCTAAAAGTGAATTTTCCAGTGCATATGAACTTTTTAAAGCGTCAGTGTGTCAGTTGTGTAGCTCTAATGGCGGGACAGAAAGCTCTTAGATTTTATCGAAAAGATCTTCATTTGTGCTCTGAAGAGGAATGAAAGTCTTATGGATTTAGAACGACATGAGGGTGAGTAATTAATGACATTGTCATTTTTGGGTGAACTATCCCTTTAAATGTTTTGTGTTATTTCCTGTTGTAATGATGGGGAGGCAAAAAGACAAGCCGAGATGGCTCTATCTAAGTACAGGATGATTTATTAAACAAAGCAAGAAGAAACCAGGAAACACAGAGAGCAAGAACACAAGCATCTACATCAAACAACTAACAGAGAACAAGAGAAACACATGGGATATTTATACACAGGGGGAAACAAGGCAGACAAGACACACCTGAACATGAAAAACTACAAAAGACACTACAAACATGGCACTCGGGACAGGAAGTAGAACAAAAGTCCATAGACAAATATAGAGAACCAGTAGAGATAGACCAGTAACTAGTTTGTCCTTTACTTATAAATTATTTTTAACAATTGATTATTGGTTCTTTAATACATCTTTTTGTCCAATAAATGGCATCATTCAGTGTCTCTAAATAAGATCACCCAATGGTATTCAGAGGTAAAATATAATGCATTTTGCATACATATGCATACACATAATGGCATAAATAACAATAATATAAAATATTAGTAATTTCTTAACATTATTAGCTAGACGGCACATTCTCCTGCTGTGGAAACAAAAACTCCCTCCATCTTTTTCATTCATTTGGAAAAAATAGGTATACGTTAAAGGGCAACACTGGTATATTTTCTGAGATCTGGGATGATCCCTTCATTATTTATTTTTCTGAATATGTCAGTACTTCTGGTGTATCAACATAAGCATTAAAATGTCATCATGATCGTGGCTTGAATCTGTTCAGGAGTGTTTGATTATGAGTGTGAATACTTATGTATGTATATGTATATACATTATCTGTATGTTTTTGTTTGTGGATATATACATACACTGAATAAATGGCCGAAACGTCTAAACTTTTACGCTCCAGTCCAGCATATATTCTATACTCGAGATATTATGCTTGACATTCTTCGTATTACAATATGTATTGAGTTTTTTGTTGTTGTTTTTTCTATGATTTATTTTTTATTTAATTTGTTTAATTGCACTTTGTTGGGGGGGCATTTTGGCATATTTTTTTCATGATTCTCCTGTGTTTGTATCCTGTTAGTGTTGTAAAAGTTCAATAAACAGATAAAAAAAAAGAAAAATTAGTAATTAAAAATTGGCTCTGCATAACCTAAAAACAATAAATCATCTACAGGGAGTGCAGAATTATTAGGCACGTTGATTTTCTGATCATATTTTTTTTTCCAGGCACATTTGACCAATTCCAAACCACAGTAATCCTAATAACTACTATTGATTTAGTATTGAATAATGTATAAGTGATATATAATTGTTCATGAAGGCTGGAAATGAAAATCACCTTATATTCAGGTGTGCAGAATTATTAGGCATGTTTTCTTTTACAGATAAATTGAGCCAAAAAAGAGATTTAACTCTGACTGAAAAGTCAAAAAGTATTAAATGCCCATGAGAAGGATGCAATACTAATGTAATACTAGACATTGCAGTTAAGGCGTGACCATTGGACAGTGAAATGCTCGTTGGGTCAGCAGGATCAGACAAAAACATGTGACGGAGAAAAGACACCTGTTAACTGCAAAAGAATTAAGAATTAAGGTGAAGAATTAAGGGTGAAACCATCAGGAACCCTTTAGTCTCCAGCGCCACCATTTTCCAGAGCTGCAACCTACCTGGAGTCTCCAGAAGTGCAAGGTGTCAGGATCTCAGAGACTTCAGTTAGGTAAAGAATCCTAAAAAATGACCCCCACTAGATAAGAATCACAAGCTGAAGTGTTGTAAAATACATGAAGAAGGTTTTTTTATAGGCTTTATGGACAGATAGGTTGAGAGTGACTCTTGAAGGACCAGCACCACATCCTCTAGTACCACTGTTTGAAGAATTCATCTTCCAGAATCTGGCAGTACGTTTTGGGAGTTAATTTTAGTCCATCCTGAAGTCCGTTTTGCAGAGATCACATTGATTATTGGTCATTGACATTGACATTATCATTGACATTGATCACACCCTTAATTCTTCACCTTAATTCTTAATTCTTTTGCAGTTAACAGGTGTCTTTTCTTCACCACCTGTTTTTGTCAGATCCTGCTGACCCAACGAGCATTTCACTGTCCAATGGTCACGCCTTAACTGCAATGTCTAGTATTGCATTAGATTTTCATTTCCAGCCTTCATGAACAATTATATATCACTTATACATTATTAAATACTAAATCAATAGTAGTTATTAGGATTACTGTGGTTTGGAATTGGTCAAATGTGCCTGGAAAAAAAATATGATCAGAAAATCAACGTGCCTAATAATTCTGCACTCCCTGTATATTTGTCATAAAAATTTGATATATCTAACTTCCATGTCTTAAATGTCTTAAATTCTTTCATCAATTGCTAATTTAAACTTTAAGCAAGACAAATCTATATGCTGTGTTGATTTGATTGGGGTTGAGGTTAATGCAAAAACTTCAGCTTGGCTGACTGTGTAAATATGAATTTATGCGTGCTAGCTTTGCTAATGTACCTTACTTTTAAGTATTTACTCCTAGTGTTAAATGTTACCTAATGATTCTTTGATGGCATCATTTAGTTGATTGTATTTTACAAAAAAACAAAGCTAAAGAAGACAAGAATAGACACATGGACGGGGATTCAATCCAAACACCCACAATCCCACATTTCATCTCCTGAAGTTTAAAATCACAGTCGGAGACGGTGTGGGCGGCTGCTTTCAGATCATAACGATATTCTGATGTATATGAGGCCAAGAGGTAATTATTCTTTTTCTTTCTTTCTTCTTTTTTTTTGGTGGAAAATGCTTGTTTAGCGTGAATTCTTTGTACACTGGAAAATCAACCCGCAACGACAAATGTAAGATTAAATCATGGAAGAAAAAATAAAAGGTGTGGGGTGTGAGTGGGACAGCTTGAAAGATATTCAAATATATTTCCTATCAAAAAGAATTTGTAATGACTCCCCCTCATCGGAATGCCATCTCTGCAGGGCTGGTTTCACTCCCCGCTCACTATTCAATATGGATATGATGGTGTGCACGTTGTAATCATAGTGCGGAGGAATACTGCAAAGACTTTCACCTTTAAAAAGTATAATTATGATGCAGCGCTTTTGGTGGAGCAGGCAGAGTTTGTAAAAACTATCTGGCTTCTTGAAGAAGAATCCTTACCATTCATATGTCATATCTATGCCAATTTAAGTTGAAAAACTAGTGTGTTTGACTAATTGTATTTATTTTAAATTTGTCATGTTTTAATATTTTTCAACATATTTTGAATAAGCATTTTTAATATGAATAAGCAGTCAGTAAACAGATTAATGCTTACAAACTCATATAGTCAGATTTCGTCAGATAGTTCTAGTTCTGAGGTACAGTCAGATTTGTAGTTCATAACCGAAAAATGACACACATTTCATTTGTGAACTCAGCAACGGCTCTGAACACTCAATAAAAAAATTATTTTATGATGTTCACTTTAAGCAATTCATCTTGATATAACACAATTATATCAGGTTTCTGGTTCAAATGTAATTGATTCATGTTAAACTGACTTAAAACCGTTACTCTTTGACATAACTTAATGTTTTCATTTTGAAATAACGTTTCAATCAAGTAACCCAATCAAACAAGACTTTCACTTCCCATCATGCTTTGCAAAGGGGCTGAATTTGGAGAGTAAATGTTTAAAAAAAAGTGCTATTTAATGCATTTCTAACAAGATGAGAAAATGGAGAGACTTTTTAATGCTTAATGTTTTGTTATGTTGGTATTTAAAATGTTTTATGTTATGTTAGTGTTTTTGGAGGTTACCATTGTGGTGAAGTGTAGAGCATGTGCTTGGGATGAGGACCAGCTAATAACAATTATATTTGTTTTAATAATAAAAAATAACTACACTGAAAAAAATGATTATGGCTCTATTAAATTAAGCATCATTTTTTCGTCTCGTTTAAATAATTTAAATTTAGTTATTTCATTTTATATGAAAAAACATGATTTGGTTTTATGGGCATTGCATGTGTTTTTGTTTAAATTGAGATAAAATAAATTGATTGCGACCACTTATGATAATTTTTTTTTAGTAAATTGAACGAATCATTTTTTTCAGTGTACTTTGGGCATGCCATGGATGTGACAAAACCATCTTCCGGCTAGCTAATAAGACCTTGTAAAAGGTTTTGTAAATGTTGTAAAAATAGTATTTCACAAAATAAAAATAATCAATTAAACTGGATTACTTGTTTGATTTTGTTTTTTATATTAATTTTACAATAATTAAATGTAATAGTTTTGGACAAAATTAGGAATGTTAACCTGATTTAACTAAATGGCATTGAATTAACCGTACGTAAAGTTTACTGAAATAAACAATGTTAAAGGGTTAGTTCACCCAAAAATGAAAATTCTGTCATTAATTACTTACCCTCATGTCGTTGGACACCCGTAAGACCTCCGTTCATCTTCGGAACACAAATGAAGATATTTTAGTTGAAATCTGATGGCTCTGAAAGGCCTCCATTGGCACAATGCACGGTTCACTCTCAAGACCCTTAAAAGGTACTAAAGATGTCGTTACAAAGTCCATCTCACTACAGTGGTTCTAAAATAACTTTATGAATCGGCGAGAATAGTTTTTGTGCGCAAAAAAACCCTAAATAACGACTTACATAGTGATGACGATTTCAAAACACGGCCTCATGAAGCTTCGAAGCGTTATGAATCAGTGAGTCGATTCAGCGGTTTGAATCGCCAAATTTCAGCAGTTTGGCGGTTTGACACGCGATCCAAATCATCATTCGACTCACTGATTCAAAACGCTTCGAAGCTTCATGAGGCCGTGTTTTGAAATCGTCATCACTATATAAGTCGTTATTTAGGGTTTTTCTGCGCACAAAAACTATTCTCGCCGATTCATAAAGTTATTTTAGAACCACTGTAGTGAGATGGACTTTGTAACGACGTCTTTAGTACCTTTTAAGAGCCTTGAGAGTGAACCGTGCCATTGTGCCAATGGAGGCCTTTCAGAACCATCAGATTTCAACTAAAATATCTTCATTTGTGTTCCGAAGATGAACGGAGGTCTGACGGGTGTCGAACGACATGAGGGTAAGTCATTAATGACAGAATTTTTATTTTTGGGTGAACTAACCCTTTAATTAAAATCAACATAACCCAATTACGTGGAACCTGTTGACATAAAAAATTAAGTAAATCCAACGTATCATTTTTTTGAGTGAATGATTCACTGAAGAATCAGAATATTTTTGTAGTATGGACATACTACATTTGCTATGTTGTCGTTATCATGTGACCTACCGGCGTCTGTTGTGTCGCTTCACTGCCATTCACAAATCCTCTCCCATGGCCTCATGGGATAGTAAAGTGTGCATAGTATGCACACTTCAGAGTCTCCCCGGAAGAAGGAGGTCTTCTGGGTGCTTTTTGCTTACTCTTTAATGAGTACTGTGAATTCGGACATACTTCTTTTCACATATAGTGTTTTTTCCGCAGGGAAGTACGTGATTTCGGATGCAGCCAAACTGTTTGTGGTTGTCATAACAGGTGACAGGTGGAGGTCATTGCTGTCAGCTCTTCAGCATGGATCTTTTACAGAGGAAAACACTTGACTCAGCACAAATTCCTAAGTGGTCCCGTTGACTCATTTTCTTGACAGCCAGGCAGCGTTTAAGGGATACAGATTAGTCTGTTATGGGATGTGACTGCCTCTCTTACACACTTTAACAAATGTATGATTACATTCAATAGCGCTTTGCAATTTCATTCCGTTTCTTCAAAGGAAGAGAGACATATGGGAAACAGTTGCCTGCCAGTGAACGGTCACAACTAGGCTGATTTTATTTGTGATCTTTCTTTTAGATTAATTCATAGCTTTTCCTCTCCCGCCTGTCAGGTCAGGGATTAGTTCTTGTTTTGTGTGCGTGTGGGTTCTTGCATTTGTCTTCTTTTCCTTTTCAAGGAAATGTGCTTTCAAGAACGCTGTGGAAAATGGAGTGCTTTATGTCATTTTTCTGAGAGTTTTTAAAACAAGGATGAATGTTTCACCTAGAATCGATCAACATGTCTTATGAGGTTGAATGGAGGTACAGATTGATGTAAAAAAAACAAAAAGAGGAAAAAATGAATGATGAGGAACTCAGAGAGGGTCAAATTGGGTAAATGAATTGTAAACCACAGCCTGGAGGTCAAAATGCAGTAACAAGTTTGTACATACAAAGGTTAAATGCTGCCTTCAAGTCATGCCAATGACTGTATTTATGAAATGCAAAGTGATATTAAATGTGAATACAATTTAGTTTGTATGCATTTGTGCTCCGTTGATGGAGAATAGCAATAAAGCTTGTCGGAAAATGACATACTCATTTAGCCAGTTAATGACGTAACACCTGTGCAATAAAACTACATATCCCACAATTCTCTGCAGCCATAAGAGAATGAAAACGGTTAGATAAAGCTTCAGTAACACACCTACTGCACCCTTTGCCCTTTATTTTATTGCACTACTATTAAAGGAAAACTCCCCTTTTTTGAAAATAGAGTCCCTAGAGTTAAACAGTTGAGTTTTACTGTTTTTGAATCCATTCAGCCGATCTCCAGATCTGGCGGTATCACTTTTAGCACAGCTTAGCATAGATCATTGAATCTGATTAGACCGTTGGCATCTCACTCAAAATGACCAAAGAGTTTAGATATTTTTCCTATTTAAAACTTGACTAAAAGTGGTTCTTGGCTCGTAATCATAGGGGAACCACTTTTGGTGCTATATCGCACCATATCTTAACAAGTTCTGTATATGGTAGCGGTACTATATAGCACCTCAGTCATCAAAGAACCGGTGAAGAACCGCTAAAGAACCACTGAAGCACCAATAGTTGGTGCTACACAGCACTTAAAGGAATACTACACTATTTTTGAAAATAGGCTCATTTTCCAAATCCCCTAGAGTTAAACAGTTGAGTTTTACCGTTTTTGAATCCATTCAGCCGATCTCCAGATCTGGCGGTAGCACTTTTAGCATAGCTTAGCATAGATCATTGATTCTGATTAGACCGTTAGCATCTCGTTCAAGTTTCAATATTTTTCCTATTTAAAGCTTGACTCTTCTGTAGTTACATCGTGTACTAAGACTGACGGAAAATGAAAAGTTGCGATTTTCTAGGCCGATATGGCTAGGAACTATACTCTCATTCCTGCGTAATAATTGAGGAACTTTGAGCAGTACCATGGGTGCAGTGGCGCAATGATATTACACAGTGCCTGGCTACCTTCGGTCAACATGACCAACTTGACAACCTGCTTACACAGGGAGCGTGCTGGGGACTATTTTCAAGCACTGCGTAATATCATTGCGCCTATATTCAAAAATAGTGGAGTGTTCCTTTAAAGTGGTTCCCCTATAATTACGAGCCAAAGAACCACTTTTAGTGCCATATAGCACCATTTTTTTAAGAGTGCAGGCAGATATGGCTAGGAACTTTACTCTCATTCCTGCGTAATATCAAGGAACTTTGCTGCCGTACCATGGGTGCAGCGGCGCAATGATATTACACAGCGCCTGAAAATAGTCCCCAGCACGCTCTCTGTGCAAGCAGGTTGTCATGTTGGTTATGTTGACGGAAGTTAGCCTATTTTCAGGCGCTGCGTAATATCATTGCACTGCTGTACCCATGGTAACTACAGAATAGTCCAGTTTTAAATAGGGAAAATATCGAAAGTCTTTGGTCATTTTTGAGCGAGATGCTAACGGTCTAATCAGATTCAATGATCTATGCTAAGCTATGCCAAAAGTGTTACCGCCAGACCTGGTGATTGGTTGAATGGATTTGAAAATGGTAGGAGAGTTATAAAATTAGCCTATTTTCATAAAAAGGGGTGTTCCTTTTAAACTTCCTGCGTTTCTCATGAAGTGAAAAAAAGAGAAATATGAAATTGCACACAACCATTTTATTCAGACCAAAATCACTTGAACCAATGCTTGACTGGTTAGCATGTTGGTTAGCTGTGATTTATATTTTATCAAGCAACAATACATTATATTAACAATATTTAGCAGCTTAAAGGGATAGTTCACCCAAAAATGAAAATTAGCCCCTAGGTTTATATGACATTCTTCTTTCAGACGAATAAAATCGGAGTTATATTAAAAAAGTCCTGGCTCTTCCAAGCTTTATAATGGCAGTGACTGTTGCTCTGTTTTTGAAGTTCATAAAAAATGCATCTATCCATCATTTAACTGCTCCACACGGCTCCAGGAGGTTAATAAAGGCCTTCTGAAGTGAAGCGATGCATTTGTGTAAGAAAAATATCCATATTGAAAACTGTATAAAGTAAAGTTCCAGCCGATTGCCTTCCATGGAAAAGTGTTGAAAGTGCGTTCTCGCAATTCAAGATGCGTACGCGACGTCCGACGAGCGAACCTGGTAGCTTAAACCTTTTGAATGGCAGAGGCACTTTCAACACTTTTTCCATAAATTGAATATGGAAGGCGATCGGCCGAAACTTAACTTTATAAAGTTTTAAATATGGATTTTTCCTACACAAACGGATCGATTCGCTTCAGAAGGCCTTTATTAACCCACCAGATCTGTGTAGAGCACATAATTCGATGGACAGATGCATTTTTTATGGACTTCAAAAACAGAGCAACAGTCACTGCCATTATAAAGCTTGGAAGAGCCAGGACTTTTTTAATATACTGTAACTTCGAATGTCATATACACCTAGGATGACTTGAGGGTAAGTAAATCATGGGCTAATTTTCATTTTTGGGTGAACTATCCCTTTAAATGGCATTAAATTGTAAAATGTATGATAGCTCACCCAAAAAAACGAATTCACCCCCCCAAAAAAAACGAATTACAAATTCTGTAATTTACCCTAATGTCGTTCCAAACCTTTATGCATTTATTTCTAATGTTGCTAGCGGTTCTCTTTGCCTTCCATTGTATGGACAAAAAATACAATAGAAGTCAACGGGAACCGCTAGCAACATTCTTCAAAATATATCCTCATGTGTTCCACAGAAGAAAGAAAGTCATACAGGTTTAGAATGACACGAGGGTGAGTAAATAAAGAAGGAAATGTCAATTTTTTTTAAAATGCAATGTAGCAAAGTATTCAGGACTGCATGAGGGAGACCCACCTGCAGACAAGGATACTAATATATTTTTTTCCATTTATGTCTGTTTGTCTTTGTAAAATTAGACGAGCACCACTTGAAATCCTTCCTTCAAGCAACAGGATCAGTGTGAAGGAAAGTAACAAACTGAGTTTAAACCTGGGGCAAGAAGTCTAGCAGTTTCTCACGGCACTGCTGCCGTTCGGCACTCTGTTTGCTTGCCAGCTACAGCAAACATTGATTGGCTGATTAAGCACAAATTGATTAGCAGGCTCTCATTAGCATCCCATTAGCAATGACCTATACCTAGCAAGACACACCGCACTCTGACTCAAATGGATTAACAAGCACAACAATCCCACCACAGACAGAAAATCTGTGAACACTTCTCTAAAAGCCAGAAATCGATGGATTTCACATTATTAACCCCCGACGGACATAAAACAGCGTTCTAATGCCGTATCATGGGCACAAAGCCCCATTTTAATATTTGCATTTATTTACATTAACAATAAGCTGGCCAACCTCTATGCCCTTGAATCAGTCCAAACACACTGCACGGCTGCTATTTCAATAATACAATCCTTTCTATCAACAAACAATGTGGCATTTATTTTCAGCAGAAGGACGAGAGCAATGTACCAAGAGTATGCTGTGTTGCTTTTGAATAGATAGGCCTGAGGACTTTCATTTGAATATATCTAATAAAACAAATATCAGAAGAACAACAAGACAAGGCTGATATTTTCATTCGCTCGGAAATGAAAGCTCTAATACGCAGAGGGATGGCAGGTCACGCAGTCGGCAGTTGCTAATGTTATTATCTGTGAACATCTTAAAGAGCTCCGTCCTCCCAACAGAAACATACGCTTTTTAAAAACCCATGAAATGGCTTGACAAGCACAGTTTTTCTGTCCTGTGCTGTATTTCCTATTTAAAAATGGGTTCTAAAAATGGGGCTGCAAAGTTCTGTTTGTCTTCTTAAGTGTGCAGTCAGCGATTTCTGAAAAGTGATGTTGATATTTGAAATCAACCCAATCGAACACACCCCTCCCTTCATTACTCTGCCCACAAAATGCACAAACATGCAATGAAAGAGCGGATGTCGTCTAGCTGAAGCAAAGCAAAATAATGCATCTCAAAAAATAAAGTAAAGATGATGAACAAACGACAAGGAAGAACAAAAATTTAGTACACAAGAGTATATACAACGGTTGGTTGTTAGTTGCCAGCAGGACACATCTCCAGACAAACAATGACACTCAAAACGGTCCTGTTAGCTAACATTACAACAACAGCATATCTGGGTTCTGTGACACATATCATAACATTGTTACTTTTCAGGCCTTCCCACTTAGGTCTTTCCAGAGCTAGAAAGCTTTTCAAATATTAACGCTGAGCCTGATCATAGCCCTTCTTTTTTCAGTGATATTCCTCTGACATTTTCTCTTTTGTTATGTCTCTCAGCCATCTCTCTTTCTACAGTCTCTCTTTAAATCAGGGTTGGCAGGTCTTCATAACAAAACCCGCCCCTATTGCTTCTCAAAACTAGCCCAAAACAAGCCCAATTGCGTTTCGGGGGGTGAGGCTTGTGTTGGGTTCCCCAGTAAAAATCATGTTCCTGGGGATAAAATCTGCGTTTTTCTGGCGTGGTTCCCCTGCTAAAATTCACATTCCCAGGGCTAAATATTACATTATTGGGGTTGCTTCAACCCGCGGACATGTAAAACAGCCTGCGGCTATACAGTGTTAAAGTAGCCCAATTCAATGGGAAAACCACGGACTTGGCAACACTGTTAAAAATCTCCCTCTCTCTCACCTTCTCTCCTCCCACATCATAAGTGGACACGCCCCCTAATACTGATTGGCTACCAGTGTGTTGTGCTGCTCGGTCCGATCCACCTTCAACAGCTCTTCTCAAAAACTGCTTCCTGCACCTTTAAAGGAATAGTTCACCCAAAAATGAAAATTAGCCCATGATTTACTCACCCTTAAGTCATCCTAGGTGTATATGACATTCTTCTTTCAGACAAATAAAATCTGAGTTATATTAAAAATTTTCTGGCTAATCCAAGCATTATAATAGCAGTAATAGTTGTTCTGTTTTTGAAGTCCATAAAATGTGCATCTATCCATCATATAACTCCTCCACACGGCTCTGGGGGGTTAATAAAGGCCTTCTGAAGTGAATTGATGTGTTTGTGTAAGAAAAATATCCATATTTAAAACTTTATAAAGTAAAGTTCCAGCCGATCGCCTTCCGTGGATAAGTGTTGAAAGTGCCTTCTTGCAATTCAAGATGCGTACGTGACGTTTGAGGAGCGTAACTGGCAACGTAAGCCTTTGATCGGCAGAGGCACTTTCAACACTTTTTCCATAAATTGAATACGGAAGGCGATCGGCAGACACTTAACTTTATAAAGTTTTAAATATGGATATTTCTCACACAAATGCATCGATTCGCTTCAGAAGGCTTTTATTAACTTCCCGGAGCCGTGTGGAGCACGTTATTTGACGGACAGATTCTCCTTCTAGAAAGCATTTGATTGGAGAAATATTTGCAATGCCTCTGGGTGCAGGATGAGTCATCAATCATTTCGTCTGTTTCCTGGAAAATGGGTCATTTTATATTTTAAAAGTTTACTTTTAGGAGAACACTAACATATTGATGGCCTCAGAGTTAAAAGCCAAAGTCAGATTTCATCTATAGATGGTCCACTATGGAGGATTATTATTATTTTTTTCATTTTCTATTAATTACCGAGCCAGTACATGAAAAATAGTGGCTCTTGGTGTAGCTAGTCAGATTTACCTCAAACCATCAGATTCACACAAAGAAATGAAAGGCAATTTTATCAACCACAGATGTCGATACAGAGCCAAAAATTCTGTAGTGCACCTTTAAGATGACAAAGTTCATTGGAATAAAGTGGTTCATTATCAAATCTCAGTGTTATAGCCATGGTCTGTTTGAGCTTTTTGCCAATGCTGTTATTTATAATATGACATAAAATATAGGTGTGTAACAATATATCGCAATACAAAAATGCAACAATATGTATCATGGATAGTGACAATATTCAAGTTCGCAGAGTTTTAATTTAGTGTCAGTACTACATTAAACTACTATATATAATGTTGTATATAATGTATAATAATGCAATGGGGGAATATTTGTGGGTCCTGATAATACCACATGTCTTGTTCCCAGTAAAAAGTGGCCAGAATTATTTTAAATATATCTAGTCAGTGACAGAGTGCAAGCATATTCGGCTAAACAATTCTGTATTTTCAGCTTCATATTATATATTCACATTTTTATTCTGGTGTCACCATATGATGTTTTATTAACAAGGTTCGGGAGAAGCACGTTCAGATAATTGACACAGGTGGAGAGCCCTCAGCTAATCAACAATAGAGGTATATATACACGCAGCAGTCCTACCTCCCTTCCACCACCCCTTCGCCACACCTTTTAACTCTAAAACCACTTACATTTATGGGGGGGTACTCTGGGTTCGGGCCTAATTCCGAGCTCGAAGCCCTCCCCCCGGACAGCATGCCAAATATGCATTGAATTACTCTCTATAAATGATATGTAAGTGCGAACTCGTGAATGTCCTGTGCCAAAAAAGTTTACACACAGGTTACCAACATTTGGTCCAAGCCTATTCATTTCCACCCCCATTGTAATACCAAATGTAGCATTTTAAAGTAGTAATCAAACTATATGTTTGTGTATGATCTGAAATGTCAAGGCATCATTTTAATATCATGTGAGTTTCACTTTACATTGCACAATAACAAAGTCTTTAACGGTTTCGTAGGGGTCAGCTCTATCCTCATTACATGTATTTATGCAAAGCAAACATCCATTACGTTTGTTTTTTTTCACATATAACATTTAACTAAATCCATGAGTAATGCTGGCACTACTTTTGTGCCTGGTTTCTGCGTCTTGCGTGTTCAACTTTAGTGCATGAGAAAGTTCTCGCCATCTGCGATAAGCTGTTAAAAATTCTGTCTGTAAAAGTGCTAGAGTTTTCGAGCATCTGATGCATAGTAGGTCTTGTTACCAGATCTAGTGGGTGGTGATTCAACATGCCAAGAGGGTGAGCTCCATAATTTCAGAGCAAAGCGTGAATCTTAGTTGCCGGCACAGATCAGTGACACATCAGTGCAAAGCGACGATTTGGTGCCAGAGAATAATTGCGAATAGCTTGTGCGTGTCTGTTCTTGTTAATAATGTTAAAGCCGTCTCATACGGTGCTCTCAATGAAATATGTGCATTAATAACAGTGGATTTATTGTGAGATTTGCCCATTGCTAATGTGAAAATAAATGGCAATGGCTGTGATTTTATACACCAGTGAAGCAAAGCCTAAAGCTTCATTAAGTGAAGAGAATCAAGCGTTCACACAACGGCAAACATTACAGCTACAATTTTCAGGTGCATACCGCAAACCCATAGGCATTCGGCACAATGCAGATAAGATGAGCAGGGAACAGATGGAACGTGGATGTGGCCTGAACATGGTGCCGATGTACGCACCTCCTACATAAGCCTGAGACTGTTAGCATGGAGATCTTCCAGAAGATTCTTGGCATCAAGAGGATCTAGTCACCATCTGTCTCCCAGGACAACCTCCCAACATAGACCTTCCCCGCCTCCCGCCACCCCTGTGCTCATCAGCAGAGATACGCAGACGCCTGTCAATGAAATTCACCGGCCGTTTGTCTTGGGTGGGCAAATAGGACCATAAGACAATTCTATTTGGATCATCTGCACCACCTGTTAAGTTTACGAAAACAGATGACGGCACGGTATTGTTAACTGGAGACGTGCACTTTGCCAGACTTGTGTGAATCAACAGGAAGATTACGAAATGCACACACAAACCATAGCCAGAAACGAGGCCATTGATGAAGAACACAAAACAGGAGTGAATTCGGCGTCAGTGTGAATGCCTCAAACTGTTCAGTAGCAACATTATTCTTAAATGAAGAAGCCCAGTTTTTTAATTAGTTTGTTCTTAAGGCAGATCTAAATAGTAAGAATCATGAAATGGCTAATCTGGTTTTAATTAACAGCAGCCATATCACCCTGTAGCCCAAGACTGGTTGCCCACTGAAGCTAAGCAGGCCTGAGCCTGGTCAGTACCTGGATGGGAGACCTCCTGGGGAAACTATAGGTTGCTGCTGGAAGAGGTGTTAGTGAGGCCAGTAGGGGTGCTCACCCTGTGCTCTGTGTGGGTCCTAATGCCCCAGTATAGTGATGGGGACACTACACTGTCAAAAAGCACCGTCCTTCAGACGTTAAACCGAGGTCTTGACTCTCTGTGGTCATAAGGATGTCCTTCGGTAAAAGAGTAGGGGTGTAACCCCGGCATCTTGGCCAAAATTTGCCCATTGACCTCTGTCCATCATGGCCTCCTAATAATCCTCATCTACTGATTGGCTTCATCAATGTCTCCTCTCCACCAATCAGCTGGAGTGTGTGGTGGGCGTTCTGGCACAATATGGCTGCCGTCACATCATCCAGGTGGTGCTGCACATTGGTGGTGGTTGAGGAGATTCCACCTTCTATTTGTAAAAGTGCTTTTGAGTGCCCAGAAAAGCGCTATATAAACGTAACAAATTATTAACTATTATTCATTTTAATTTTTATTGTTTAATTGATTTATTTAAAATGCCTTCCATAAGAATAAACTGTGAAACAGTGTTCAAAAGAGCCATGCCATTTCAGATTATGTTTCAAACTTATTTTGCCTCATGTAACTAAACATTAATAAATGTAATAACAAAAAAATTAAGTATAATTAATTAGGAAAAATAATATAGAACAATATATTACATTAATAAATAAATACTGATAGAACAGACTGTACACTCTAAAAAATGCTGGGTTAAAAAATGGACTAACCCAGCAATTGGGTTGTTTTAAACAAACATTTAACCCAACCGCTGGGTTAAAACGACCCATTTTTTAGAGAGTAAGAACGCTTTTTTAGTTTTCTAGAGCATTTTTTAGAGAGTAATAACTGATCTTTTTATTTTTTATACATATAAAATATCAGTCATTATTTTTTTCCGATCAGTGTTTATTTTTAAATTTTTATATAGTTCCATGATATTTTGTTTCATATAATAATATATAAATATATATCTTTTATATATATGTTTTTTTTACATGGAACATGACCTGCATAAATAGTTTTACATTTTGACGCACACTATTTAAATGTATTTTTTCTTTAGGTGTAAATGTATATAAAGGCCTGTTTCAAAGTAATTCATACTAAATACATTTTTTGCTAGCAAAATTGGGATTATATTTCAGTAAGTGTTTCAATAGTGACTTTTTTTTGGGAAGGCTACAAAGTTCCCATGAAGCAAAGATGGCAGGCAGCGTCCATATTGCACTTCTGTGGCAGAATGCTAGCCGAACAACTGCCATTGAGATGAATGGGAATGCTAATGCTAACAGATCGCTTTCCCCAGCTATATCAAACCACTTTGGGACAGTTTCCGCTGTTAAACCAGAGAAAATCCAGAGGCACTGAAATAAATACAATAATCATGTATTAAATCAGCACAGTACGGTTGAACATGAGTGTAACCCTTCTTTTGCAGCCGTGGCAAATTTACACTGGGGCAAGGACAGGAATACGCAAGGCACCTGGTCTCGAAATCAATCATTAGCATGGGTCGAGGGCAGTAATTAGGCGTTCAGGAGGGAGTGTGTGGGACGAGGTGACGGGGAGCAGTTAATGAGGCCACGGGCTGGGGAGGGGTGAACGGCCGGCACCGCGGGAAACTTCACACACGCCGCGAGAAGAGAGAACACACGCCGCAATTATAAGGCACAGTACACAAACATACGATTCAACACCCAAGGAGGTCAGGCTGAAAAATGTGCTGTAACATAGATGACAGTCTAACAAAGCCTTGAGAACTGAGGCGCTATTTTTGTTTAGGAAGTAAGGCAAAAGAATGTCCTTCTGTAAGACTTGCTTGTCTATTACTTCATGAGATTTGATTTCTGAGAAAATAAATAGTTATTTTATTGTAATGATTCATTTTGGGAATTCATTTTTAGGGAAAAGGCCTATCTAGGGACCTGAAATGAACACAATTGAGAATTGTGCTAAAATCGATATGTTAGGGGTGTAACGATATCCTCATGCCGTGATTCGATACATATCACGATATGATATTATTGCAATACTACAAGACACAGGGTAAAGGGTTAACAAAAAATGTAGTGTTGATTAAAATGCTAAATTTGGTATTACATTGGTGGTGGAAATGAATAGGCTTGGACTTGGTGCTGGTAACCCAATGCACAGGCCAACGCTGACACCAAAATAAAAATATTCATGATTCTGAAGCTGAAAATACAGAATTATTTTAGATGTATATGCTTGCACTGTCACTGACTAGATATATTTAAAATAACGTTGGCCATTTTTTTACTAACATAAAACATTTGGCATTATCATGACCAACATGCTCTACTATTGCATTATTATACATTATATTAAACATTATATATAGTAGTTTAATGTGATATTGACACAAAAACTCTGGAAACTAGATTTCTTTTCCTCAGTAATTTTCATTTTGGGTGAAATATACACAATACAGATTGTCACTATCCACGATACATATTGTTGCATTTTTGTATTGCGATATATTGTTACACCCCTACTATATGTACATTTCTTTCTGTATGTACAATATATTTTTAAGTTTTTATACTGTGCTTAAAGGGTTACTTTAGCGATTAGCATTAAGCTTTGTATCATTAGAAACCCGGTAGGCTATAGTATATTCGAATGATTGTGCCCCCCCTCTTATCCCCCAGAGATAAGAGATTTATGTATTTTATGTCTGGAAAAAAGCTTTTGATGACGCATTTTGCGTTTTTGGCCAGGGGCTGGAGATAGAAGACTACAGCCAGTACTAGGAGCTAGTTCCACTTGTTTTCAACCCGCCCATAGGGGTGGGATCTCACTCACAGAATGTAAGACACTGACAGCCGCACGGACATTCATAACGGAGCGGTGCGGAGCAAAGTAAGTGTTCTCAATTAATTCCTATGAAAGTTAAAGGGTTAGTTCACCCAAAAATGAAATTTCTTCCATTAATGATTCACCCCAATGTTGTTCCAAACCCGTAAGACCTCCGTTGATCCTCGGAACACAGTTTAAGATATTTTAGATTTAGTCCGAGGGCTTTCAGTCCTGTGAATGTAAGTGTATGCACACTTTGCTGTCCACGTCCAGAAAGGTAATGAAAACATCATCAAAGTAGTCCATATGTGACATCATTTGGTTAGTTAGACTCTTTTGAACCGTCGACAATACATTTTGGTCCAAAAATAACAAAAACTAAGACTTTATGAAGTTGTCTTCTCTTCCGTTATCTAGGAATCCGCATTCACGAGGCCCCAGTGACGCTGCAGACGTAAGACGCTGTGACGTAGTTTGTAGTCTGAGGGAGACGCACGCTGTACTGAGTCTCCCTCAGACTACAAACGAACCTCTGTCGCACCAGATAACACGTCACAGCGTCTTACGCCTGCTGCGACTCTCGTTCGGCTCGTGCTGTATTAGTCAGACACGTTCAGTCTTTAATTGTAGTGTTTGTTCTCTAACTCAGGGGTTTTCAAACTGGGGTCCTCCAGAAGGTTCTAAGGGGTCCCCAGAAAATTTCAGAGAATAAAAAGAAAGCAAAATTGGTTAAAGTCTACCAAACATTCTGTTTCATTTCTAAAGGTTTCTCTTCTTTCTTGCCGTATACATACTTTACAGAACTGTATATGTTTGCTTTGTATCTTGAGTTTTTCTCACTATAGTCCCCTTTATCACTCATTAATGTTAATATCACTGGGGCTGTAAGGTGGTTTTCTTAATGCAGTACGTAAACTGCTTGCATACATTTATTGTGAAAGTTGCTTATACAAATCATTTTTAATTGAAAATGTTCTTCATGGGTTTATACATCCAACATTAAGTATAGCAAATTAAGTTTGGAAACATTATGTTGTATTTATAATGTCACACTTACTTACCACCTACTATTTAAAAGTTTAAATGTTTTTTTTCATACATCAAAATATATAGATGGATTTTTAGGAAGGGGGTCCCTCATAAAAGGTTCATCATATTTGTGGGTTCTTGGGATCATAAAGTTTGAAAACCCCTGCTCTAACTGAACTAAATGATTTTATTATATAAAAATCAAAACGACGGTGGGGGTGGTGCCGCGGTGGGAGTGTTTGTCTTTCATCCATATGAGCCAAAAATAAATTTTCTGGCTTTTCTCAGTCTAGAACTTAAAAAATAATTTCACATTTCTACTGCATAAATGACCCAATTTAAAATAAAAATTCATCTTTCCAGCGGTGAAGTACCCCTTTAAATAAATACATAAATAAATATGTACACTTATCTTTAGGTTTCCTATACTGGTATTTTTGTACTGTGCAAAAAAAAAAAAAACTTATAATAAATATACATTTGATCTAAAGTAAGTAACAGTAACAGCGAAAACTTATCCAAGGGTAAACAAAAATTATTCTTAAAATTAAACGTATAAATGTTAATATTAAATTAATATTACCTTAAAATAAATTTCGATCATTTTTTGGTTGTATTTATGCCCAATATGGTTTGCATTTATAGTTTGAGTGCTTGGTTTGTAAATGTATGTATATTGGATTCTATATATTGGATTTTCTGTTAAATTTTTGGAAATACTAAAGCTAAACTGGCACTATATGAGCTATCAGTCATTAAAAGGCTTTATAATAGTTTTAATAGCCATTAGTGCATACAGAATGGTGTAGTTTTCTTTGGTTTTTGGTCTTTCACATTTTTGTTGAATAAAAAAGGTGGACCAAGTTTACCCCCTAAATGTTATTCTGTATAACATTTAGAACCATGCCATACCATAGTTAAAAGTTCAACAGTATTACTGAAACCAGCATTGTACTGTTTACTAGAGGACTGGAACATTGAAAGCAATAATATTTCCTTTACCCTGGTAGCCTATCTCACCTTTGAATTTAGAAAGAATACAAAAACGCTCCAAAGAATGAAGCTTGGAGGCTTATTAAATCAACTAATGTAACAAGACTGAAGCTCACCAACTGTTTTGGGGAACAGATGCTCTGTTATCTGTGGAGTGACGAGTAGGTGTATGAATTAGCCCTCGAGTCTCACTTCCAGTCGGAGAGAGAAAGAGAGAAATGGTGTGACTCCAGCACGGCTGCGGAGGCATTCGAGACTTCTCTGAGTAACTCGACTCAAAGCCTCACACACGCCAGCCCGAGTGGGATCTGAAGGCAATGATGATTTTCACTTGATCAAAGCGGATCATGAAAAAGCGGCACAGCTCCAGTTTTTTTTTCTTCTCCAGAAAAGCTCAGAATATAAAGTGAAAGTGAGCCTGCTCATTAGAATTTTCAGCAGGTTTGAAAATGCAGACAATTATATATATATATATGGTTTAGGATTCAGATTAATGCAGCTCTCAGAGCAGCACTGTACTGATATTCTATATTCTGTATGGATTATCTATCTTTTCATATTTAATATTCATATTTGAACTCCATAGTTTTTATATAAAATGATGAAATATGTATACTGAAGAAGTTAATACATATCATTAGATTTTTCATATATTTTTATGAAGTGCCAGCAGTTTCGTTTAGATCCTACTAGGCTGTTTTATAAGCTCTCAGCGTCCATTAGTACATTAAGATCACAGTCAGCCCTGTAGCTCCAGCTGAAGTAATTCAATTATGGTCGAGGTTCAAATGAGAATCTATGTGGCTACATAAAGATCAAATTCAAATAGCTTATCTTAACGTGTATATAACATCATATTACAAACATGAAAAGAGTAAAAGGGTAACATACACCCACGTTGAAACTACATCGACTTGTGGTTTCTAAATAAACATACAACACAGGCTAACAACCACTTTCTTTCTGGCACTGATGGCCAACGTGAGTCTCACGCCTAAAACGAAATATGTTCAATAATTCAGACTTGCATGTACGATGTGTCATTGTAAAAGTGAAGCCATGTCAGACGAGGTTAGAAAACAAAAGCCAACCTCCCATGCAAACCCTCATCGAGAGCCTTTGACACTTTGTCTAAATCTTGCATGATCAGAAATGAAAAAGCAACTGCGATTTCGGGCGTCGTACATATCTAAGAACGTACTCTAGATCGCAATACATTTTTTATGAACTGCATGTACAGTTTGCATTTTTGTTATACAAGCACAGTTAAAAGTAGAAAAAGTTTCTGCTGATATTTGCTGATTTTTTTTCCATGAAATAAATCATGACCAAACACTGTGCATGCACCTTTGAATTAAAGAAACCCAGATCTAAAAACAAAACTAACATGTTTTCAAAAGAATTATGAGGCAAGATGTGGAAAAACGAACAAAAAAACGTTTATTTAAAGGTCAAAAATGGACAGGTATGGCCAACCTACAACATTAAGGATTATGACCGAGTGGTAAATAGCCTTCTAGCAGTTTACATTCTGAAACATGTCAGCATTTAAACATGTTCTCCTTACCAATGTGAGTAAAAAAACTTTAAGAGAGGGTGAAGCAAAGCTGTGGAAATCATGAGGCATTCAAAACTCTGCACAACACAGCTATCAGCAAAAACACTGTGCTACAAACAGAAACAGAAACAGAGTTTTTCAAGCCAAAATACTGTGTGGCCCGGGACAGCGTCACTGTCGGCAGGTGTCATGGAAGGCCTCCAGAGTTCGGAAGTCCCTCCATGTTGGAGGAAGGCCCTCCTGCAGGTACTTGCCACAGCGTTGACACGGGTTCTGGAAAAGCTTGATGTAGCTCCTCAACCAGGTCTGGTCAAAAGAACAGCACAAATATTAGTGATTTTCCCCCCCCAAGAGCTGATTGGTTAAAGGGTTAGTTCACCCAAAAATGAAAATCACCCTCAAGCAACCCTCAAGGTGTATATGACATTATTTTTTCAGACGAATAAAACCAGAGTTACATTAAAAATGTCCTGGCTCTTCTAAGCTTTATAATGGCAGTGAATTGTTGGGTCATTTTTAAAGTCCATAAAAGTGCATCTATCCATCATATAACTGCTCCACACGGCTCCGGGGGGTTAATAAAGGCCTTCTGAAGCAAAGTGGTGCATTTGTGTAAGATAAATATCCATATTTAAAACTTTATAGACTAAAATAACTAGCTTCCGGCGGTCAGCGGTACGCGAGTCGACTTGCGCTAAAAGAGTAAACCTTGACGCGATGTACAGGAGCATCGCAAGCTTTGACGCCTCTCGCGGATAGTTCTGGGCAACAAACTCAAGCCCCTCTTCTCTTATATTGAAATCCTCTGCCATTTCTCTTTAAAAATGAACTAATTCATGACTGGTGTCAAGTCGACTTGCGTACCGCTGAAAGTTAGTTATTTTAGTCTATAAAGTTTTAAATATGGATATTTTTCTTACACAAACGCACCACTTCACTTCAGAAGGCCTTTATTAACCCCCCGGAGCCGTGTGGCGCAGTTATATGATGGATAGATGCACTTTTATGAACTTCAAAAATGACCCAATAATTCACTGCCATTATAAAGCTTAGAAGAGCCAGGACATTTTTAATATAACTCCGGTTTTATTCGTCTGAAAGAAGAATGTCATATACACCTAGGATGACTTGGGTGGGTAAATCATGGGCTAATTTTCATTTTTGGGTGAACTATCCCTTTAAAAATTCCAAAAACTAAATAGCATTCCTCATGTGAAGCAGACAAGACTTAGAGTCTGAAGTGACTTGAATGAAACATTTAACCAATTGAACACATTTAATGAAGTAAAGTATCCTGCCTGAAATGCTCTAAACATGCTGCAGCGGACAGCCTCACCCTCACCCTCACCCTCCGCTGACTGGCCTCATTGCATTGGCATCGGCTGTGTGAGAGCAGCATGAGGGTCTGTGGGGTCTCACAGCAGTCACAACTAGACATTGATTAACAGCAGGAGGAGTGTGTCTGCTCTCCTCTCTAACCCGTCTTCACTGGGCCACTCAGCACAGTCGGGGTTTACCTGCACCTGTCAGGACACATTGTCTTCCCTAATTCATCTGTCGGCCCAAACCGCCCTCCACTGATTCCCTGTTACTCATACTCCAATTAGCACACACAAAAGGCCTATCTATCTATCTATCTATCTATCTATCTATCTATCTATCTATCTATCTATCTATCTATCTATCTATCTATCTATCTATCTATCTATCTATCTATCTATCTATCTATCTATCTATCTATCTATCTATCTATCTATCTATCTATCTATCTATCTATCTATCTATCTATCTATCTATCTATCTATCTATCTATCTATCTATCTATCTATCTATCTATCTATCTATCTATCTATCTATCTATCTATCTATCTATCTATCTATCTATCTATCTATCTATCTCATCCATCCATCCATCACCAGAGAGCTAAATCTATCTGCTTATGTATCTGTCTGTCTCCATCTATCCATCCATCCATCTGTTCGTCAATCCATCCATCACCAGGGACCAAAAAGGATCTTAAAGCTATCTGTCTGTCTCCATCTATCTAGCCATCCTTCCACCAATCCGTCCATCCATCCATCCATCTGTTCGTCTGTCCATCCATCCGTCCGTCCGTCTGGCAAAAAGGAACTTAAAGCTAAACGTATCTGCCTGATTCTGTTTATGTATCTGTCTGTCTCCATCTATCTATCCATCCATCCATCCATCCATCCGTCCGTCAATCCATCCATCCGTCCGTCAATCCATCCATCCGTCCGTCTGTCCATCCATTCATCACCAGAGAGCAAAAAGGATCTTAAAGCTAAATGTATCTGCCTGCCTCTGTTTATGTATCTGTCTGTCTCCATCTATCTATCCATCCATCCATCCATCTGTTTGTCCGTCCATCCATTCATTCATCACCAAAGAGCAAAAAGGATCTTAAAGCTAAATGTATCTGCCTGCCTCTGTTTATGTATCTGTCTGTCTGTCAGTCTAGAAAGCAAAAAGGAACTTAAAGGTATTTTTTGAGAGACTAATGACTGCTGATGTTTTTTTTAGGTTCTAAATAAGCTGTCCTCAGGATGGCCTCGGAGCGAAGTGCATCAATGGTACGGTTTAAATCCGTGTACGGGAGAAAGTCCACGATTCCAGCCATGATCAGAATAGCTCCGCATTGATCTTACGGAGAAGTAATCAATCTCTCCACTCTTTTCAAAGCTTAGAGCAGAGGTCGGCCGACTATTTAAAGACTGACCAGACACAATGCTTGACATCACACACAAATAAACAAGTCAAGATAATGTGAAATTATTAAAGATTTCAAACATAAAATCAAAACCTTTTTCATTCCAGGGCAGAGTTTGATGAGTTTTTATACATTTATTTAATCTGCCAGATGTTTTTATTAAAAGCTGTAATATTTACAGTGTACTCAAACTATCGATTTAAGGCATGTGTTCCCTGGGAATCGAACCCATGACCTTGGTGTTGCTACTGCCTTCCTCTACTAGCTACTACATGAAGTTTTTGTTTTGATCAGGCACTATTTCACAGAATATGTGCACCAAACTAAATTTTAGCAATTGGTCTTAACATGTATTGTTAGGATGTGGAACACAATCTCTCGTTAAACCACACCAAATGCAAAATGTAATAATTCTTGCAGTCAGTATAATTTTAAAAGCAATGTACTATACCCACCATGAAGGAGCGAACTACAACATCGGGCATCTGGGGGAGCTGGTAATGCAGCAGGGCTGTGGTTGCATGATCAGTGACCTGAGAACAAAGAGCCAGTGAGATATATGTAATTGGTGGTAGAAAATGGTCACGTGAAACCTAAAGGGACATGGTGATGGAAAAAATGAGATGGGAGGAAAAAATATGTCAGTGTTACGGCGAGAAACTTTGCTTTAACTTATAAAATGTTTGTGTTCCTACAGGGAACTTTGTGTTGGCTCGCAAAACTTTTGAGTTCTTTGCAAGTGGATGCAAAGTTTCTCGGGGGAACTAAAATGCTTTGCAAGCGGACGCAAAGTTTCTCGGGGGAACGCAACAGTTTTGCAAGCGGACTCAAAGTTTCTCGGGGGAACGCAACAGTTTTGCGAGCAAATTATAATTTCTCCATATATTGCATTGTGTGTGTTTAGGTGTTAAAGGAAATGTCTGTAAAGTTAATAGAAAATGTCCTGGCAGAAAATTACAAGTACCTTTTCTGTTTCTCCAATTTGTATTATACAATTATACACAATAATACAATTAATCTTGGGACCAACACAATATTATTCATAATCAGTGTCGGCGCAGTGGTGGGGCATTCGAGGGCCGTGCCCCCCCTACCGGTCATTGATGCCCCTCCTACCACAGGCCATGGCGTGTGGCCCAAAAAATATCCCTTTTGGTTATTCTTTTAATAACAGTAGCCGCGTTTCCATTACAGATTTGCGCAAAAATTTTTGTGATTATTTTCTAAATTTCAATAAAAAACTATTGCGAAATGACTTTCCATTAAACGATGGTATGCGACTAAAACATTTTTTTTTTCCCTCTCGCAATAAGTCATTCCAAATATTATGCCACGGATGTTGGTAGGTTTATGTATCCCAGTCACCGCGTCGGACACATTAATGCTGTAAGGAAAACACCTTATAGCCACTTGAGCGGCACGTATGAGGTGTTTGTGTGTTTCTCCCTCATATCTGCTTCAAGGTCTTGATCAATTGTGGCATTTCTTAGTTTAGAATCCAGTTTTCCTGTAATTCTGTTGTCTTTTATGAGTTTAATAACGAACATGTTGTCTTCTGTCTGCGTCGGAATGATCGATACGGTGACGCGCATCTGCCACATCATAGGCTATATATAATTTTTTTCCCACTATTTTTTCTTTTCAATTTTGTTGTAATAACGAGATATGTCATTAAAATAGACTGTGAAGTTTGGATTTTCCCCTTACGCATAGTGTAACAACTTAAAATAGCCTACTCCGTCATTTATGGTATTGTAGTATATATTGTAGTATGCAATGTGTTGTAAAATATTTGAGTTTATTTATTATAAGTTGTGTATTTGTTTATTATTATTATTACTAGGCTATGTGCATATTTATTTAGAACATTAGTTAATTAGGCTACCGTTCCCCTGTCGGGTAGTCACCGCGAGAGAAGGGCGAAATGTTTCATTTGCATGGTGGTTGGCTAACTCAGAGTTGTTGTTTTTTTTTACCACTTCGTTATTTTGGCTCGGAATTTCTTTTGTTGGAAATATGAAGTTCATTTTGAAATGCTTTTTAAATGAAAAACTTTGCGTTTAATAAACAAAATATATTTTTTGAAATGAAGACAGCGTTTGGAGTGGAGTGCAAAATAATCTGTTCCCTGAGTCCACGGCCTTTGTTGGTGTTGTGAGTGTACACAAATAAAAGTAGACAGTTTATAGTTATAATTATGTCTTGCACTTATCTGTATGGCTAAAAATAACGGAGCGCGAGTTGTTTCCGCTGTCATAGAGGAAAAAATGCGCGGGCGCTTCTGTTGGACAGGGGGTCTATTTAGTTTCATAGTTAGGCTATGTTTAAATAATAGCATATAACCTTATTTTTTAATTAACTAATTGTCTGTATATTTAATAAATAAGAAGCAAACCAAGATTGTTGGGAATGGATTGACATGCGCCTACGTTTTCCCGTTTCCTTAACACAATTGAACAGAATTGTCAAATATTCTGGCTCATGTTATACGAGCAAAACTAAACTTTATTTTGGGGAAATAATATATTTGCCTTCTAGAGAGATGCGCTAAAGCACAGCCTGCATAGGCCCGTCCTATGCACCGAGAATTTTTTACAATGCAACAAAATATTTAAAGAGCATCAAGCTATTAAAATCTCTATTATGTAAGCACAGACAATATAACAGTATATTAGTCAGTAATTTTTATTAGATTAAACAGTGATTTGATAACTTTTTTAATTTAAGGCCCACGCACAATTCTGGCTCTGGCCCATCCAAAACTGGAATTCTGGTGCTGTGCCTGATTAATATAATAATAATAATAAGTGTTTCACTTTTTTATTGCATTTCTGCTGTGTTGGACTATGTCGCAACTGCATCAAAATATTTATCATACGACAGTGCCCCCCCGCCGATGACCCAATGCCCCTCCAGATCTGCTCTGACGCCGACTCTGGTCATAATGTTAAGTCTGATCGGTGTATACTTTATTTTCTTTAAGCAAAATTTATATTTTCAGAATTTCTTACTTTGCATACATGGGCACACATCTGAAGAAATCCTAATTAAAATCCATTTTCAGATCAATCAACCTACGCTCAGATTAACTCTTAAGTCCGATTTTGCAGAAGAACACCATTACCTTATTACTTTTCCAAAAATCCCATCTTCCATCACTAATGTAATTATAGAAAGGGACTAAAAAGCGAACCACTTCAAATCTCCCGACATCGTTTCATCAGACTGCCAATGCTGACCAAATTCCTTATGGGAAACCGGCCAGTTAATACTTCTCTATAGTGTTGCATCATGGGAAAAGAAACTCAAACGGTTACTGTTGAAGTGTAAAAAAAAAAGATGTTTTTACAAACACAAAAACATCTGTGTGAAAACTATTGGACAGCGGGGACATGTGACGAGTAAAGAACGATTAATTAAGCGAGGAATGAAAACGGAATACAGAAGTGACAGCTGGGAGGGGAAGATGAGAGGCGGCCCGTCCCTCCAGTTTGAGGCAGCCTGGGTTCGAGTTAGCGTTCACATCCGGAGAAATAAAGAAATAAACAGGTCTGCGCTTTGATCAGTCCGTGCAGATGCGAGACGCTCAGTTACAATGCGAGCGGGTCCTCGCAACCTCTCGCTTTAAGTTCCAGGCAGCTCGTCATACACATTCTCTCTCTTTGAAAGGAAAGCTATTTTTTTTCCCTCTCTCTTCCTCGCTCTTTGAAAGGTGCATCTGCATTATCCACACTACGTATTTTCATCTGCCCCACAGGCTGACTGCTCTCTAATTCCAGCCTAATGAGATTCGGGGAGGGTGGAGAGAAGACGACTGGAGCCCAGATGTTTAGGGTGCTGTCAAATGAGGGCGAAGTGGCTTGGAGTGAAATTAAATCAAAAAACATGGGGACAAGTGATGTCTGAGGGATGAAAGGCAGAGATTGGCAGTGGAGAGGTGACAAGAAATGCGACCATCACTGAGAAGGGAGATCTCATTATGATTTCCCAGGCATGCGATTAAAATTTATTTATTCATTTATTGTGTGGCTCAAATTCAATCTAAAAAGGAAACCTCAAGAAGATCATTTAATTACCGTTCCAATATTTCCCAACACGCTACGGGAAATGAGAAAGACACGCTCTGTTGATTAAACTGAGTTTTGTATGTTTGATGTGATGCGTTAAGCTGTCAGCTGCGTTACTCACCTTTTGAAATGCTTGATAGTTGGACTTTGACCAGATGTCCAACTAAAAAAAAAAAAAAAAAAATTAGACAGAAAAGTAAACTTCATGAAATCAATCAAAATACTTATTCCATGGTCACGAATTGATTCCAAATATCTGCATGATACCCAGATTTTGCCCTTAGTGTGCCCCTTTCGCAACCCTTCTTAAACTCTTAAAGGGTTAGTTTACCCAAAAATTATATATGACTTTCTGCTTTCAGCCAAACACAATTTGAGTTATATTATATTATTATTATATTAATATCCTGGCTCTTCCAAGCTTTATAATGGAAGTGAATTGCACCTTAGATTTTGAAGCCCAATAAAGCACATCTATCCATCATAAAAGTTATCCATACTGTTAATAAAGGCCTTCTTATAACTTTATAAACTATAAGCACTGGCTTCCGGTAACGGCTGTACGCGAGTCAAGTTCTGGTGGAAGTTGATTTTTGGGTGAAAAAAAAATAACCATTAAGGCCCTGATATACTCAGGGTGTAGTTCTTTCTTGTTCTTCACTTAGGGGTAAAAAGAAGTAAAAAAAAAAAGATGTTTGCTGCGGTATAATGTTAAATGTGCTGCGTGCATTCCTCTCATAACAAAATAAACACTACAAAAATAACAGTGGTCTCAGAATTACAACTCCATTTTCTACTATAAAGCTGCTCTCTGGTGTGTTCTTGCGGATGTCTGACCTCAGTGGACTGAACAGGAGAACGGAACCAGAGAAGATTTCCACGTCAAAGAAGGCGGAGTGACAGAGCCACACCCACCTATTGCGTAATCGCCATGGACCAATGGTAGCTCGAAGGCGTTTACCAGCCAGAGCAAACTTTTCTGGAAAATTCACTCCAGAAAAAACTTCTCAGTTTCATATGATTTAGGAATGACATGTGGTGAGTAAATAATGACAAAATCTTCATATTTTGGGGAAACTGTTTCATTCAAATTACTTTAAAATAAAAAATAAAATGCATATATATATATAGACGCAACTTAACACGGCTAGCCTGACGTCATACTCAATTCTAGTCAGAATATGAGTCTGATACTGCTCCGTTGGGCTGTGATTATGGGGCGTGTTTCAACCGAACCAGGAAAGACCTCATTTGGATAGACCTACAACCAATCAGAGCAACGGAGCAACGCATAACGTTAGTTGTCAAATGTCAACAGAACTCAACTGCACACAGTGTTGCCAAGTTCACGGTGATATTTAGACCCAGGAGTGCGAATTTTACCTGCCAAAAAACATTTTAAACGCCTTTTTTCCGAAGAATCATTCTTGTGTTACGCAGCACGTTTGAGCTTCCTCAAGAACCAATGAGGTTCATTCTTGTGTTACGCAGCACGTTTGAGCTTCCTCAAGAACCAATGAGGTTCATTCTTGTGTTACGCAGCACGTTTGAGCTTCCTCAAGAACCAATGAGGTTCATTCTCGTGTTAAGCAGGTTTGGTTGAGTTTCTGTTTCTGTTTCTTTCAGTATTTAGATGTGAATAAAAGCCTAAATTCAATCAGTTCATCATGTCCCATCGAGTTCTCTTTTGCTCATGGACAAACAATAACAACAACACAGAGAATTTTGAGTATTCGCATATTAGGAGTCTTAAATGAACTTAAAGAGTTGTGAGGAAATGAGATGACGCGGATCTCACGCGCATGTTCGGCTGCGGCTGTTCTTAAAGTGACAAGAGCACTGATGATGATGCCTGTCATTAAAGTTCATCAAAGAACAACGGGATCAGAGGAAAGTGTAGCTTTAATGATGATTAATCTATATTTCATTTATTATTTATGCAGTTAAGAAAGGTGTTTGATAACTATTACATTTCTGTATATGTCTAACAGGGAAGGCACAGGTAAAAATAACATTTATTATAATGGGTTATATAAAGATTGTTTTAAGTTCACTTAAATTAAAAGTTTTTTTAAAGCCTAATAAATGTTGAAATTGGTAGCTTTCATTTATACTGTAATGTAACGTCATTAATGTTTCATAGAGACATTAGTATCAGTGATACTGGCCTACATTCATAAAAACATGACAATACAACACATTTAAAATATGCTGTCAATAAATTGTTTCTACATTAATTTGGAGAGTAACTGAAATTATTACAATATCAAAACATTAAAAACATATTAATCGTGATTTTAATTACAGAAAAAATTTGATTTAATTAGTTTTTTTTAATTGATTGCCAGCACTATCTAAAACAAAATCATCCGTTGCATTTTCTCAGCTGTTTATTCAAGTGCATCATTAAAGCTGACTGAGGGTCCATTGCTTTTTTTGTTGTGTTCATTTATTGTGGATATTTAAAATGCTTTCCGTTTTCAGTGTTAAATAGTCTTTAGAAATAAAAGTTTATTGATCTTTGAAAAGGTGGACCTGCATTATTATGCCATTATCATTATTTTAAATGAAAATGGTCTCAGAACGACAATATTATCGTTTATCGCAATAATTTCTTGGCCAATTTATCGTCCAGCAAAATTTGTTATCGTGACAGGCCTAGTAAAGGTGAATGCATGTACGAACAAGTTCTCCGTTTAGGATTAGAACGAATTCAACCCAAGCGCTCTTTGGTGACGTGGATGGTTACGTTACTGTTGATCATCTGTCCATCATCGTATAAAGCCCGCCCTGACAATTTGATTGGTGCGAACAGCTCTGGTTCGAGCATAGTCGCTCCACAACGGATCAAGTCCAGACCGAACTTCCCGACGTCAAATGTTGTGGGCGGGGCTAAGTTCGGCTGGCATCCAGGCTAGAAAACTGCTATTTGGGGAGAATTTGTTTTGGGTTGTTTGTCTAAGAGTCTGATTGATTTCTGCTCAACCCAAGTATTAATTTTAAATAAGCAGAATGCATTTTTAACATCCAGAAAGAGCTCATTTCATCTTAAAACTCTGCAATCTTAAATGTATAATGAATTGGAATGAATTACTTGTTGAGTTGAGTTTCCTTCCTCAGTACCCGGTATCAACTGTTACTTTGCTTATAACTTGGAAAACAAACCCAAACAATCAGTTTAGCTTTTATACTTCACAACATCCTGTGTCTATTTAGCATTCTTTAAAATGTGCTGTCTTGTATTGAATTATTTTCAGGGTTGGTCTGTCTTTTATTTTGTTGAATTTGTCTCAGTAATTTTATTTTCATTTTCTGAAGCCCAAGAACTTTTTCCTTCAGTCTAAATTCTATTTTTGCACCCTTACACCCCAAATGGGGCATTGTGATGCGTAGCATGGTTTCAAGCATGACTTGCTAGTCTGCCAACAAGAGTGAAATACCTCATAGCTCAAGACTTGTGGCTCAAATTGTGCAAGTTCTTTTAAACCAGGGTGCAGCGTTCAACATGGCAAAACAAACTCATCAAAACCTAGAAAAATATGAATAAATAAAGGCAGGACCATAGATTAAGAGCACATAAAGAGTAGAGAAATACACTGCCCACCCAGCCAGTAAAAAAAGAAAAGAAAAAAGTTGCTGTTTGGATTTAAATAGGCAAATGCTTAAGAGTCTATGATTGGATCATTATTGCAGATGTTTCTAGGATGTTATATGTTTGGCAACAGTTCTTCTAACTATGATTGATGGAGTGTGTAGCCTTTTATTTCTTAAACAACCATGTAAGAAGACACATCATGGCCATATTCCAGGATGACAATGTCAAGATTCATCAGGCTCAAACTGTGAAAGAACGGATGGGAGGGAGCATGAAGAATCATTCCCACACATATGGGCACCTCGGAGTCCAGACCTTAAATTCATTGAAAGTCTTTGGGATGTGCTGGAGGAGACTTTACAGAATGCTGGACTCTTGCATCGTCAGTACAAGATCTTGACAAAAATGTATACACCTCTAAATGGAAATAACATCACAACCTTTTTTCCATCAAGAGGTGCATTTCTTCATGCTCCCTCCCAACCATTCTTTCACAATTTGAGCCTTATGAATCTTGACATTGTCATCCTGGAATATGGCCATGATGTGTCTTCCTACATGGTTGTTTAAGAAATAAAAGGCTACACACTCCATCAATTAGGGTTAGAAGAACATCCGCAATAATGATCCAATCATTGACTCTTAAGCATTTGCCTATTTAAATCCAAACAGCGACTTGTTTTTGGCTGGGCAGTGCATAAATTATACTTAAACACTTTCTTTGACAGTTTAAAGGTCAGTAATGAATAGCCTTGTGTCTGATGTCAGGCCTGTTGTGTGGGGGCGTAAAAAACCCCATCACTAATCAACCCGTTGAGCGAAGGTCATCAGAAGAGTTTTCAAAGACGACAACAAATCATAATGTTCTCTGATTCTAATATCAAACAGGCCTGGTGTCAGCATTTATCAGAGAAATCAGACTCTATCTCCCTTCTGTCCTCAAACCCACCTCCATACACTGCTGCCCTTTGAAGTAAAAAGAATGCCGGATCGCAAATTACCCAAGAGATGTCTGAGATAGTCTTTGAAGCCCTACTTTGATAGCATAGTTTCCTTTCTCCTACCCCTTCCTCTCCCTTTTTTTGTGTGTTTGGAGGTTCAGACAGGCTCTATTGGCCTTTTTGCATATGGTTATGGTAAGCTATGTGGCATTGTTTGAATTGTATGGACCAAAGAGGGGGTTTAAAGAAGACTCTTCCCTGAATCTATGCCTCGCACAGTCCCAAAATGACCTTTGAGGTTGATTCAAAGGCAGGAGTTGTCTGCAGCGTTTCACACAGATAACTGTAAATAAAATAAAATTAAATAAAAAGATTTTGTTTCAGGTTGTTTGTCTAAGAGTCTGATTGATTTCTGCTCAACTCAAGGTTCAATTTTAAATAAGCAGAATGCATTTTTAACATGCAGAAAGAGCTAATTTAATATCTATAATGAACTGTAATTAATGAATTACTTTCTGTTAACTTGTTTTTGTTCTCTGTAGTGTTTATAGCAGACAAAAGACAAATGGTTGAATATAAATCTCTTGCCATCATGCAATATTTTACTTATTGATCCTAATATTGCTTAGATATCTTTCGTTGATTTCACTCAACATTAAAAATCTTAACCATACTCTCAATGCTGTATTTACGGCTATATATAGGGCCCTACAAAATACGTTTTTCCGTTTTAATTTTTGGGACCCTTAACCCTTAACTGTTATTTTAGAAAATAACACCTTACCTTAGCCTGATTTAATCACCATTGGTAGCGTGATTTATTGTAATGCCTTTTTCCCCCCAGTTGGTCAGAACAAAAGTGGCAGACATGTTACTTGCTCAAAATTACATTTTCTGGCGAAAATAATTATTTGGTAGTGCTGGTCCGAATACCATTTTTTGAGCTTCGAAGCTTCTGTAGTAATCAACATCGAATATCCGAAGCTTCGGAGTGAACATATTCTTCTCTCTAATAAAAGCAGGAATCTGGAGAAGCAGTGCGCCTCACGCGGGCAGGGCTTATATGCTCCCAGAACGGACACTGCACTAGTGATACAAAACACACCAGTCTGTTACGTCCCAGTTTTGATATATTATAGTAGTAAAAATCATTTTGTTCAGTTAGAGAACAGATTAACTACAATTAAAAACTGAACATGCAGTGTGAGCCGAACAAGAGTCTCAGCACAAACTGCAGCAGGAGTCAGATCTCATTCATCACGAGAGTGAGGAGCTGAATGACAAGATGATCGCGGAAGATTTGGTTTCAAAGCGAAATGTAAAAGCGCCTATTTAATGGGAGTTTGTCATTGTACTGTTTTGTTGTTGTGTTTTTCATTAAGAATAATAGGCCAATGAACCCACAATTCAAGCAACCCGTCCCCGAATTGGCAAACCGAAAGTAAATCGCGCACGGCTGCATTCGTTCACAGCCGCTCAGTGCACAAGCACTGTAATGTGACGGTAAGGGACATTTTTCTCACCGCCACATCCCTAATGCTGCGTTCACACCGAACGCGAATAGAGTGTCTGGCGCGAGTGATTTCCATGTTAAGTCAATGGAAAGGCGTGTTGACGCGCGTCTGGAGGTCCTGCGGCGCGTTAGACGCGATTACGCCTCATGGATGCGAATTGAGTGTCTGTGCTTTTTGTGCATTCACGCATTGACGAGTTGAAAAATCTGAACTTTGGCGTCAATTCGCGCCACATTTACCAATCACGTGGTAAAGTACCTTGATGAGAAACCCTGCATAATTTAAAAATACTACTACTGTGTCACAAAATGTAGTTTTAAGACTTTTTCAGGTGGGAATGTAGTTGTTTAAAGCTCAAATCTGTGGTTTATTTACAAAGAGAGCGCCTATTTAAAAAAAAAAATCTTGTGTTTGTGGAGTTATGAGATCCAGGCGATCACCGGGCGCTCAGCGCTCATTAACCCCAGCGAGAGCAGCCTTTCCTCGGCCAGTCCTTCTGCCGTTTGCCGCTGGCTCTGATGTCCTGTAGTGGTTCGTCTTTTGTGGATCTAACGGGCGATCTTTGGTGTCATGAATCTATAATTTGTTGTCTGCCAAATCGTTTTGACGAGTTTTGAAGTTTCATAACAAATTTTTTTAAGGATATTTAAATATACATGCAGTGAAGATAATGTAGGAGTTGCCTGGACCACATTTTTGTGGCTATTAATGTTTAAAGGAGCTGTATGTAGGACTGTGGCCAAAACTGGTACTGCAATCACTTTCAAATTACTGTAGACCGGTGTATGCCCTCTCCCCCTCCCCTGACTCGAGGTTGCCAGCTAGGCTGCAGGATCCAGCAGGAACGTAGGCTGCTACACGGAGCTTTCAATGGCAAGTGACGTGTCGTACACAGTAAGTTTTTTTTCTTTCTGTTAATTATGTTTATGCTTCAAGAGAGATGTTTTGTGAAGTAATTATGAATCGCAAAAATTTACTAATGGCGATTAGCCAAATATAATCGTAAATATGAACGCTCGTATGAGACAGTACATTCCCACATGAAAAAATACTATGGTATAATTACAGCAAAGCTAAATAACATTAGCAATGGTCATACAGGTCCACTTGCAGCATGTTTTGTCCACTATATATGCGAAGAACGAATGAGGAATAATTTTTACTGAGGTAACGTTAGGCTACAGTCTCAAATACGTTTTCACATTGCCATATATAGGCGTGCTAATGTTGTTTTCCTCAGCGTCCCAGCATAATGACAGAGAAAAGGGCTCTGATAATGCATTACTAATGTTAGCAATGACGACTCGCCGTTTTTATTTACCAAACAATTAACGTTACCTTTTCAATTCAATGACCCACCTCCTCCATCTGCGCTAACCTAACGTCACTTTGCACGAACATGCATAACTTTGTTCGACTGTCATGAATATTTGAAATGTCCATTTACATTAAGTACAAGTTAGCCAAACATAGATGAACCTTACCTGTCCAGGAGAAAATTAGCAACGTTGGCATCAGTCTTCAAATTATTCTCCGTTTTCAGCCGTCTCCATCTTTCAAAGGCATCTCCTATACAAATCCTTGTTTTATCTCGGACACTGTCACAACGTTTTTCTGATTCATAACGAGGCCGTTTAGGTTTCGTAAAGTTAGACATTGTTTATCCAAAAAGTTTGTAGCTGCAGCTGTGGTAACTAGAGCAGAGCTGGCAACCCGAATGCAGAAACACTACTGACTTTATGATTGGTCGATAGGTGGAGGGTGACGCTTCAGGCATGACACAACATGTCAACATCAACATCAGTTGAGGGCTGCAACTTCACTTTTAAAATGACAATATCTTGGCCTGACAACTGTTGTCAGTGATATAAGTATTTGAAATTAACATGATTTCTTAATGTCTAGTGACAAATCAGGGCCATTTTATGATTAATTGAAATACATTTCTTACATACAGTTCCTTTAATATATATTTTTAATGAAAATGAAAAGAGGCAGAGTGGTGTTTTATAACATATTTCTCCTGGAGCGCCTTGAACGCGCGTCTATTTCGCTTCAAATGCTCAATTTATACGCTGTGGACGCGCGAATGGATTCAAAATGTTCAAGCGTACAACTAGACGCGGTAGACACGATTTTGACGCTCTATTAGCATTTGGTGTGAACGCAGCATAATGGGTAAAAAGGCTAATACATTTTGATTCTTTGATTTCCACAATGTCAAACCAACGCAGCGTAACCCAAATTGAAAGCTCAGGCATGCTCTTCTTCCATATAAGCTCATGCAGTTGTGCGCTCTAGACAGAGAATACTCCTTTGCAGGGAACACTTAGCAAATATATTTATTAAGTAGAATGAGGTTGGGTTCCTATTCAACTGTCCATCCTTTTAAAAACGGCTAGGCTATAAAATAAATGTAAAAAAAAAAAAGAGTATTGTATTTCACCAGATTTTATAGTGTAAACATATTTTTGGCCATGTGTGCGCAAAAAAAACGAAACAAAAACCCCCACAAATATTCAAATCCCAAATTTGAAAATGGAATACCAACCCATCGAACGAATATTCGAATATTCTGCTCCAGCCCTATTATTTTGGTCCAAGACGTAGAATCTACAGGACAGTATCCACACCGTTGCGGTGACTGACAGCCACACATCCTTCTCAAAACATTACATTCATCCGCGCTGAGGAGCCGTGACGATGCAGAGGTTGCAAAACTTATCGACTGCAGCTTTAATCAGACTGACAAAACATAATCAGATAATACTAAATAAAACATTTTAGTACCAAAATGCGAAGAATAAAACATTTATTTGGCATACTTCTCTTCTATTTGAAATATAATTGCATAAGCAGTATGCAAGTACATCTCTCTCATCTACATTCAGCAATTAAATAATGAGTTTTTACTGCCATAATGAGAGCGGTTTAGGCTGCACAACTGATGTCCTGGTGCGACTGTCAGTTTGAGCTTTCTCATGAAGCAGCAGAGGTTAATATGCAATTGCTCACCACACACGTTTGGGTGCAGAGGCCCAGCGGCACGCAGCACAAAGTACCGGCCTGGCAAGCAGTTCAGAGGATTCACATTCGCTGCCATAATTAACTCTGATCAAGCATCTCTGCAGCTTTGATGGCCACCTCATATTAGTGTCACCAAAGAGTGTTCAAACGTTGCGGCTTTCGCCGAGACGTACAGATCGCTTCAGAATGAATGAGAGGACGCTGCTCAACTTGACACGGGGGACGCAAGGATAGAGGGGATCGCATACGTACATGCTTTTCATGTTCAAGAGAGCCGAACACATCATGTGAATTATTAAACAGCTGTGCTGAGACTTTTATCAATAGCTAAAAATCCAGGGATTTCACATCCTTACCTAAGCCAGAAGTACTCAAGCTAAATTTTGAGGTTCAACTGGAATAAAGATGGGTTTTAAACTATACTTAAACACGGAAGGAAATGAATTGTTTTACCTTTCCATCCTCAGAGTATATGTTCTCATGAAAACCTCTGACAATCGTGCGGTCAATAAAAAGGCTCCTCATAACCACGATGGCTTTCAAAACCTTCCCCAGTGTGACCTGGAAAGAAAAAAGAAGAGATCATTCAAGTTTCTTTAGCACAGAAGATAGGTTGGGTGGATGAAATTTGGGCGTTTCTTCAATCATGGGCACTTTTTGCTCTCTTGCGTTCACAAAAATAAACAAAATTTATTTCCACCACATCTCAAATTATGAATTTCTTTGTGTTATCTCTGATAACATTATGTGGTGGAAATGACATTTGAAATACAACGGCCAACTCCTTTCTCTGGCTAAGGATAATTTTGCACCAATAAAGGAAATTATAGCTTGTCTGGAAATGGCAAACAACAAAAAATATTCTGTTCACAAGCGATATTTACCTTTTTTTTGTCACATTTCTTTACATATAACATATATACATTTCAAATTCAATATCAAGCATGCTCTTTACTGACACTGCATAGTAACCAAGTACACTAACTTTTGATAAAACTGTATTAGTGGCAAAATCGTTTGTTGAGATGGAAATGAAGCCACAAATAAGGGCCAGTCATAATTTGGGTAAAAGGGGTATATCACAATAAATATTGAAATGGTTTATGATTATTTCATGCTTCATTTAGATGATCAAAAAAAAAAAAAACTTTAAAAATGCAATAATATTTTAAAGATGGATTTATATTTTAAAAATGAAAAAATCTAGGCATACATAAGTTGCAAAAATAAATAGTATGGTAAAAAGTTTTAATATGCCCTTCATGAATAAAAATGTAAAAGTGAATGCATTATAAAAAATTTACCCTACGGAAAATTAACCCTTCCGTAGTTAATATTTATTCAACCAAAATATCTTTCATTTAGAATTGCAAATGGCCAATTTTTCCTTAATTCATAAAACATACAGTACAAAACGTATGGGCCCTATGATTTCCACGAAAAACTGAATTTACTGTATAATGTGAAATTATACAGTTAATTCAGTCAAATCTGTCACATTTTGGATGAATAAATAAAAAGCAGGTTGGCACACTTAAATCAAATCCTGATATAGACTAGTGTCTGTTAATATTAAACCGAACTTTATTTTAGGAATAATCACAATTTTCATATGATTACAAGATCAATTAAATTAATGTTTTATGTCTTCATTTGATTACCAAGAAACTATTTCACAGAAATTATTTTTTTATTTATTAAAATAGATGATTTTATGAATTGAATTAATTAGATATTCTTTTTGATTATTAAAATGCAATTAAACCATTAAAATGGAATCCAGAAAACCTAAAACAGAAAACACATAATTTAGTAAAAAAATGAAATTAAAAGGGCCTCTAAATATGTAAGTTTTGTTAAAATTTTATTAAATTGTTGTTAAATTATATAGTTCGATTTTTTATATAGATACATATTAAGATTAGTTTCATTAATTAGACATGATTTTTGATTACTATATTTTTTATTTAACCATTAAAATGGAGTCCAAAAAACAAAAACTAAAACCGAATTTTGAAAAAAAAAAAAAAAAAAAAAAAAAACCCAAAAGAACATTATTTTGGGGGGAACATTTCATAGGGCCTTAAAAACTCTTCTCTTCAGAGAATTAGTTTTTTCTTCATGTCAAAAAAAGTTCACACTGACTCCAGCCTCAAACCATCTGCTGTCAGGAGGGGTTTTACTTGAGTCTTTCGGCTTAAAATGGGTTTAATGTAAGGCAAAGGAGGAAATCCCAGTATAGCATTCTTAAATCCTCACATTCACTTAGTTTTCATGCTAGGCACACCTCAGAGAGAAAGACAGATACAGTACAGCATGGACAGGAAGAGGGTGAGGATCTCCAAATCAACTCCTCAGTGTATTTGCCAAAGCTGTTCAAACACCAGCACCGTCCCGCGAACAAAACAGCAATATGTTTCGGCTGAGCCCCACTTGCTGAATAATTTATGTGCAGGCACAGTAAGGGATGCTGGGTAAGGCTGGGCCAGGTCTGAATGCTGGCAGGGTGGTGACGGTTATTTTTGTGGCCCCTCTGAGGTTTTTAGAAGCCGGTAGATTTGACCCAACCACTGGCTGTGAAGGGGAACTTGCTCAGGTGGTCTAAAAAACAGAGGGACAATGACAACCAGCGTGACACAGTTCAGCTAAAATAACACCTGAGTGGCAAAGTTTGACATGAAAAGGAACTTGGAATAAGAAGAAATGAAATATCAGTTTATTTAAGATTCATGGGAGAGTTTTCAGGCTCCTGAGTGCTCCATTTTATTAAATGCCAAACCAATAATGCATTATGGAAGGGACTGCTATTATAAAGAGGGATTTTAGTTTAGCAGAGCTGCATGTCCCATCATAAAGCCTAGTAACAAAGACATAAGAAAATGAATTAAAATTAAAGCTGCGAGCAGCGATGACGGGCCCAAGCCGGTGGCACCGCCACGCCGGTGGCATCAGCTTAACTGTGCACGGCAGGCAATATGCATTTAAACAGGAGAATATTTTAGAATCGCTCGAATGTGCCACATTTACCGCAGCAACTGGTGCCACTATCACCACAAGCCACACCCATGATGTAATTTAAATTTAGATTAATTTTAATATCATAGGATAAAATAGATAAAAGTTATATTTTCCTGCTCAAAATTTTGTAAGTCCAGAAGGCCAGTATTTAATTCAAGGTGTTTGTAGTTCTTTTTTACTTATTCACACTAAAGTAGGGATGAAACGGTAGGGGTGTGCATTGGCACTGCCCTCACAATTCGATTCGATTACGATTCACCAGGTAACGATTCGATTCAATTCGATTCTACGATGCATTGCGATGCATCAAAATTCTACTGCACACAACAAGGCAAATTTTTAATCAGTCATCATGAGGGAATACAAGCAGTCAGATATTGAACAACAGATTGTATTGGCTGCTATGTGTGTATTATCACTCTCCTGTATCTTTGACATAAATGTCATTAAATAAAATAAAATAGAATGGTACAGGGTATTGGATATGGCATTTTCAAACCTGAAAAAGAAAACATAAATCACTGCTTTCAGTGCTTTGAATGAGAAATGTTTTTCGTCTCTCTGCTTTAGAACCATTTGAAATTATATAGAGCAATAATAACCAACTAAGTTAACTTTTTCCAGCAGTGAACATAAGTGTTTTTTTTTTTACACACAGTAAAAAGCTCTAAGACAGGGCACTTCATGAACTCCTGTGCAAATATTAATCCGTAATTACAGTCACACTATTGTAACAACAACCACCACCCAGGCACCAATAAAAATATTCAGTCCAACACACACAGTAACGTTGACACTAGCGACTCGCCAATTCTCGTGCTTGATTTTAGTGTGGCAGGCGCGTTAGCAGGGCGTAAGCAGCGCATATTTTTTTCGGCGCCCATGTTAACAGATTAGAGCATTCACATCGCACGCAGAGGCGGCGCGGCAGCGCATCGCAGGAGCAGAAGCAGTAGTGCCGCGATCGTTTCGGCGCCGAGTCTATTTTTGCCACGCTGCTCACGCTGATTTAAAGCCACAGTGGATTGTTCTTGATCAAAACTGACCAGATTAACATGGAATATAACAAATTTCACCATGAAATCATGTAGTGAAGTGTCCCGTGTGTTTCACAATCACCATATGACATCCAGAGCTGTTAAAAAAATTAAAAACACAACACTGCCAGCAGTTTTTGCCCAAACTTCAAAAGCCTGTTTAAATGATTAAAGCATATATTCACTTTAATGTTAACTTACATTTATCATGTGAACTACTTATATACAACAAGTTATATGCATGTTTGATTGGGACAGAGGGGAACGCGGTCGCATTTGCAGCATATGCTGCCCATCATAAATCAAAGCACGAGACAGACGGGGCTCGGAGGAGAAGACCGGAAAATGTTACATAATGTACAATATTTGTCTGTATTTGCAATATCTGCGCGAGACAAAAGCTGCCCGTGTGAATCCACAATGGGGGCGCGTGCTCCGGCTCTCCATACCCACTGCTCCGCGTGCGGTGTGAAGCCGGCGTCAGAATCCGAAATGTGCCCAGATGTCCGCTTTCCAATCTTTGGGTGCGTTTTTAATTACCCGTCTATCACGGTCATCTCCCTCCGCCTCAGCCATCTTGATTGTTGTTGTTATGACCTTGGAAGTAATTGAAACTTCACAACTTTATTGTCCAACTCAAGTCCAGAAAATAAACGGTGACATAATCGATTATGGCACTTTGCCGCATCGATGCTGAATCGTGCATGCCCCGCATTGCGATGCATCGCTGAATCGATTATTGTTGACACCACTATGAAACGGTATGGAAATTTAACATCACGATTATAGTGACCCAAATTATCACGGTTATCAATATTATCACGGTTTTGTTCAAACAAGATGAAAGTGTTCAAAAAGAACAGATGCACACACTTAAAACATTTCAACAAGTTTTATATTTGAAATTAAACAAACAACAAATAACTAAAGCAGCTCTAAGCACTTTTTTAAGCTAGATTCTGTGGGATTTCTTTACTTAATGGCCGTCGTCAATAGCAACGCATAACGCATAAATAATAATAATTTGTCGTAAATATAATCTCTAATATTATCTCTGTAAATATATTCTCAAGAAATATTCTCATCAGTGTTCAGCTATGATGCATTTAAATCTAGCATATTTTGTGTTAGAGCCCAAACAGTATCCAAGTGAAATAATGCATATCCATATTTCCATATGATTTGACAGTTTATTTTATTAAATATCAAAATGTGTGCATCATACCTGACACCTAGATGAACACTTTACAGTCAGTTTTATGACTGTCATTCTCTTTAAATGCTAGTGAAGTTTGGTAACGTTATACACGTTTCAATGTTGTATGTAACTTTGCAGACGGTCCCTAACTTCGCCAGCGTTATGCCAGTCATATCAGATGCGCTGTGGTTCTGCTGTGTTTTTTTAAACCATTTTACCTAAATCACCAAAATAATAAATGTTATATTTACCCATGGCCTTCCCTGTTATACAGAAATGTAATAGTTATCAAACCTTCCTTAACTGCATAAATAATAAATGAAATATAGATGAATCATCATTAAAGCTACAATTTTCTCTGTTCCCGTTGTTCTTTGATGAACATTAATGACAGGCATCATCAGTGCTCCTGTCACTTTAAGAACAGCCGCGGATCTCACGCGCGGTCCCGCGCATCTCACGCGCGGTCCCGCGCATCTCATTTCCTCACAACTCTTTAAGTTCATTTAAGACGTTATTTAACTAATTTAAGACTCGAATATGAGAATACTCACAATCCTCTGTGTTATGGTTTGTTCAAGAGCAAAAGAGAACTCGATGTGAGCAGGAAACTGACGCAAGTCTATCTATGCGTCGAGTGTGTGTGTGTGTGTGTGTGTGTGTGTGTGTGTGTGTGTGTGTGTGTGTGTGTGTGTGTGTGTCAGTGTCCCTTGATTAGCTGACATGAGACGCATCCACACAGATAGGACACTGACACACACACACACACACACACACACACACACACACACACACACACACACACACACACACACACACACACACACACACACACAGCATACCGCAGCATAGCCATACAGTTTAAGTTCACCCACACTTTATATTAATAAAAAGGTTTACAGTGCAAATACTGTTGTTGCATATACTGTGCATAAAATTTGAAAACATTTGCAAAAAACACCACTGTATCATTAATTTTTTTTTTTAAACCTTTAAGTAACCATTTTTTAAACATCTATAAACATTACTTTTACATAGATAGACGGACCAGATATTCCTAACACTTTGGGAATACTTAAGGGTTACTAGTTGTTTTGTAAACTGTCTATAAACATTATCTGGATGGTTATTATAAAGTTGCAACCGATGACTATAATACCTTGTTAAATAGTTAATAAACAGTACCAGTAAAACGTGGGCAGTACCAGTAAAACATGTAAACAGTACCAGTCAAACATGTGGGTTGTCCTGATACTGTACTTCAAAATGTAATAGTGTAAAAATTGCCACAGAATAAAGTAATTGTTCAAGATCTATTGGTAACTCATAAAAATAATGTCATATTTGCATAAACTGTCACTACCATATATATCCCGACACTAGCACATTAAGATAAGCTATGAAAAAAATCATGTTCCTCTGCCTCTTTCTGGTTAAATAAAGTTTATAATAATTGTTAATATAGCAAGCTATATTAACTATTCCAGGTTATTTATGCATAGCATAAATAATAGTTAGTAGAGCATGCTATGCCACTTTCATCAAAACCTATTACAAAGCTATAGCAATCTCATGTCATTCCGTCTTTTCGAAAAAAAAGTTGCACTAACTGTTCGTTACAAGCAGCATTTGCCGTCAGGCAGGTAACGATAGCTAACATAAACATATTTTTGCTAGCCTACCTGCTGCAAACTTACACTTTTTTTGTACAAGACAAGTAGAGCTATTTTATCCAGTGTAATTTATCACATACCACTATCTTGTTTTTTCTTATCCTCCTCTTCCTTTCTCTTTTTTCTTTTCTGGCTTCCTGAAGCATAAAATTCCGCTTAAAATCCGAAGATTTTGTATTTTGCCGCAGCAGAGATCGCGTGGTTGTCTGGCTGCTGTCAGCGACTACTGAGAGGGGCCCCTTAAGGGGGATCCCGATAGCAGTGTCATTGCACTTTACTGCATTGACTATCAATGGGGCGCTCACACAGTTTGTCGTTTCATTTTATTCTTAACCTGTCGCTGTCTTGGGGCCCCAGGCCAGCTCGGGGCCCCAAGCAATTGCTTGGTTTGCCTGCCTTGTCGCGACGGGCCTGCACACACACACACACACACACACACACACACACACACACACACACACACACACACACACACACACACACACACACACACACACACACACACACACAGAAAGAGAGTTTAAAAAATAACACAACACTGCCACCCTTTAGTGAGGGGAGGGCAGACAGAGAATAAATATTCAGAAGAAATATATTAAATAAAATAAATATATTGATCTGAAAAATAGTATGATTATTTTAAAGCTATTTGGTTACATTTTAATAAAACATTGTTTTAGTATGTTTTTAAACACACACACATACACGTTGTAATACCAGTGTAATACCCATGTCATTATACAAATTTGTGTCCTCAAAAATCACAAACAAGAGAGAGAGAGAGAGAGAGAGAGAGAGAGAGAGAGAGAGAGAGAGAGAGAGAGAGAGAGAGAGAGAGAGAGAACAAGTTTTTTTTAATCCTGCTTCAAAACTAATACAATGCTGCCATCTTGTGTTCATTGAGGGGAGAGCAGCACAGACAGATACAGAATTGATTATTTAAAAAAATATTTAAAATAAATATATATATTCATCTGAAAAATAGTATAGTCATTTTAAATTAATCTAAGTTCAATTACCAAACATACAATCTTAATTTAATTTAAATCAAAATATTATTTTACAAGATATGAGACAATTTCTGTTCCCCTTTTTTTGTCCTTATTTAATCCCTCGCCATGGCAACACCGTTTGAGATATCCAATATTCGTTCGCATTTTAGCATCTTCCGTATCTTTGTTTCATGTTGACCGAGTTTGGTGGAGATTGAATAAATCGCCTACGAGGAGAACGTAAAAACTCAGACCCTGAATTACATAAATATTCACCTTCAAACCAAAATATCTGACTTCCTGTTGGTCGGAGCTAATGACTGTAAATTAGAAAGTTGTCCGGCTCGAAGAGAACAATATATGTACCGAGTTTGGTGACTGAAGATAAAACTAACCCCCCCACTTTTGTCAAAAGGTGGCGCTAGAGAGGCCCTCATCCCCGTCCATTTCTGATGCTTTGCCAATGTGTACTGACTGACATCTCTGATGTGTGTGTTGAGTTTCAAGCAGTTTCAAGCAATTTCAAGCATGCTAAGAGCCTCAAAACAGCCAAAAGATTATTAAACTTTGACACGTTGCCATGGCAACAGTATTTGAAATTTCAGGAATCCATTTCATACGTCTCTATCTGTCATGTTTTCACATTATACTGATGAAGTTTGAAGAAAATGGGGTGAAAATAAGATGGTGATTCAAAGCATTTTTGAAAGTGACACACTTCCTGCTGCCAGTTGGTGGCGCTATAACTTTGACTCACAAAAGTCATATCCATGTGATCGGCCTCTTACAACGAACACACAGCTGAAGTTTCATCCAAATCAGTCAATGTTTGCTGACGTTATAACACACTTCCTGTTTCCCTTTTCTCGCCATAAATTCGTTGCTTCGCCACGGCCAAACCATTTGAGATATCAAAAATCCGCTCGCAATTTAGCATCCTGGATATGTTCTCTTCATGCTGACCGAGTTTGGCAATGATCGAAACAATGGCCTCGGAGGAGTATATTAAATTCCAGAGCATGCGTTTTCCGAACAACCCATAATAGCTCACTTCCTGTAGGGCTGACGCATAACTTAGAGCACGAAAGTTGTTCGGCCTGATGAGGTCTATATGTGTACCGAGTTTCATACATGTACGTGCAAGTGTGTTTGATATATGGACCAAGTTTTCAGACCCCACTTTAGGGGGCGCTGTCGAGTCCCCCTGCCACGCCCGGGTACCAGCTTCAGCCCGGCTCTGATGGCCGCGCATTCCGACGCCTGTGCGAAGTTTCAAGAGTTTTCGAGCATGTTAAGTGCCCCAAAAGTACCCGAGAAGTCGAAAAAAAAAATAAAAAAAAACAAACAAAAAAAAACAAAGAATAATCCTTAGGGGAACAATAGGGCTCTGCGCCCTTTCAGGGCTTGGGCCCTAATGAGACTTCACAAGCATTACATGGATGGATTGCCTTGCAGTCAATGAAGAAAAGCAAACATGTCACTGAAGTCCAGCGAGTCTAGTGAGGATCTATGCATACATGAATAAAGATATGAAAAGGAAATGACTTGTTATTTGGGAGAAAGAGCCGATTGCAAACACAAACCATATCCGCTGAAGGAGATGTCACTGCCACAGAATCCCACACCTGGTAATTGGAAAACTTTTACAGAAAAGACTTGGTCTTACTCTGAGAAATGCAGATCAGACTTTATTACTGTATGCAAATTTGGCCTGCAAGTAGACAGATAAAAAGCATTCCAAGTAAATAAGTAAGTTTCAAGCAAATTTCCCTTACAACCAGTGTTATTTTAGTATCATTGATATACTAGTATAGTATTTATTTTTCTGAATTGACTTTTATTTAAATACATGTATAACTTAGTTTTTCAATATTTCCGTTTAGCTTTCATTTTGGTTTCAAATTAATTTATTTTTTAGTACTTCTAATATTATCTATATATTATCTATTATCTTATATCTAATATTAATATTTTATATAATTTAATGAAAGCTTTATTTAAATAAACCAAACAATTTTAAATATTTTTAGCTAACAATAACAACACTGCTTAGTATGATAATATGAAGCTATCAGAATGTAATTCCATGGATCATGATACTATGAAATATCCTATGATATTTAGTGATTTTCATATTCTTATACCACATTCTGATTCTGATTGGTCAATCGCGCATTCCAGCGGTATGTTATTCCCAGATAACAACCGCCAAAGTGAATAACACACCGCTCATCCGGGTACTACGAGTGATCTTGACCGGTACTACTTGCTTAGCCCTGATGTCGTTGACTGTCTGGCGCCATCTTGTGACTGAAAAACACTTAACCACCACGGGTTACAAAGTAAGACTTTGAGGGTTTAAACGGCCGGAACTTTACTTTATTAAGGTTTAAATATGGATATTTTTCTTACACATATGCATCGATTCGCTTCAGAAAGCCTTTATTAACCTTCCAGAGCCATGTGGAGCATGTTATTTGACGGACACGTTATTTTTATGGACTTCAAAAACAGAGCTACAATTACTGCTGTGAAAAAGCTTGGATTAGCCAGGACTTTTGTAATATAACTCATCTTATTCATCTGAAAGAAGAACGTCATATACACCTAGGATGACTTGAGGGTGAGTAAATCATGGGCTAACTTTCATTTTTGGATGAACTATCCCTTTAAACATTAATTTCAACATATATGGTAAAAACAAATCTTTTCAGCAATAGATAAAGGCTTAAAACAGTTTGGAACTGTTTTTCTTCACGGAAGCTTTGCGTAAGAGCTAATCAAATATTTAAACTCAAGACGATATTTAGTGTCTAATTTACTTGAGACAAGTAGCCGTGTAATAAGCGATTCGCTTCGCATCGGGGTCCTGATCACTCTGTCGGGGTTTATTCTGCAATAACAACCGGCTGGATGTACATTATTCCTTACCAAGCATTTAGTTATTGTTTCTAAGCAAGATATTTAACCCCTTAACTTTTACCCCCTTTTTGAGAATAGACGTGAAAATGCACAATCTAAACTTAAATGGTTGTAATTTAAGATTGTTTTGGAATATAGACCAGTGTTGCCAAGTCCGCGGTTTTCCCGCTGTTTTTCATGTCCGCGGGTTGAAGCAACCACAATTATGTGATATTTAGCCCCGGGAATGCAAATTTTAGTAGGCAACCATGCCAAAAAAACACATATTTTACCCCCCAAATGATATATTTTAAACCCAAATTTTTACCGGAGAAGCCCCCTGAAACGCGATTGGGCTTGTTTTGGACTAGTTTTGAGTAGCAATTGGGCGGGTTTTGTTGTGAAAACCTGGCAACCCTGATATAGACCTATGTTTGGTCTTGTTTTAAAGAAGACACTTAGCAGATTACTGCTGAGGTGAAATAAAAAAAAGTAATTTTTACAAAAATTACTATCAAATCAAAGTCATATGTCTAACCAAGTTGTGTTCCAAATTTGTAGTTGATGTCCCAAAAATTTTAGTTCCCGTGAGATTTTGTTTAGGCATTGTACCGAAAATAGCCACCGGGTGTCAACCACATTCCACTGAATTTTGTTTTGATGCATTCTCCTGTAACAAATTAATAAATGTCTGTCCAAATATCACTTATATCACAAAAAAATATGAAACCTTGAGTCTCAAACCTTTACGACAATATGCGTTTTGTCAAGATTAGAAAAGGTTTTAATTATAAAGTAGTTAAAATAAATGTTGTAATATGAAACATGGAACTGCCCACTAGGGGAGGAACCAGCTATTACATGGTAACACAACGTCCAAATTCAAAAAACAGGATGATTTTTGAGTTCGGAAGCTTTCGATTGATACGAACGCTCTCACAACCAATTCATATTGTATTTTGCAAGGTGGCCAATTCGTACGAATTCGTACCGTACAATTCGGCTAAACCCCAGTCACGGGTAGGTTTAGGGCCAGGATAAGGGGTAGGTCATTCATACGAATTGGGCAACTCTTAAAATATGTAAGATTTAGCAAATATCGAGTGAGGTCATATGAATTAGCCACCTCGTAAAATATTGCAGTGAGATCGGATTGATAATACCTGATTTATGATGATTACTTTCAATGTAATATGAAAAAGGCAATAAAAAAGATAGCCAGAAACATATTGATGCATTCTCCTAAGTTGGCTCAGGTTATGATTTACCTTTACATCTGGTAAAATGGCTCATGTTGCGTTCCCAGATGAACGTTATAAGCAACCCAAACTAGCAGCATATGGAGTCTGTTAACCAATCTGAGATTTCTGAGACAGAGGTCTGGAACAACAGGGTGAGTATATGAACATTTTTAGTAAAATATCCCTTAAATACGCCATCACCCAACATCAAGCAAACGAGAGTTTACAGAAATCTAACATATGGTACACTGGCAAGTTCACACACACATACACAAGACAGTGGGGAAAACAGAAAGACTGCAGACATGATCAATCATGTCAAGATCCAGCAGAAATACCCATTCAGACCCGCTCGTACTCCGCGAGCCTTCGCAACACATGTTTGTCCCGCTTTAAGGTTTGCTTATTAAATTCATGTCTGTCAGAGTAGCTGAACGCCTGGCCTCTGCCCGGAGCCGCTTGGCGTTGGCAGCCGACACCAACACTCACAGCCTGAATCCATTACCCCTGACAGCCTTTAAAGTCATAGTTCTCCCAAATGTAAATTGAAATATTATTTTTCTTGCCAGAGAGGCAACTCAGAGGGTTGTTGCCCAAAGACGAAAGCATTTAAGTTATTTTTGATCACTTAGAACGGATTCTCTTAGGAAAGAATACTAGGGTAACACTTCCATTGTACAGTGTCCTTGTTACATATGCTACTAAATTATGCATAATTACCTGCAACTAACCCTCAACCAAACCCTAATCCTACCTTAACCCTATGTACATTAATTAATGTTACTCAGTACTTAAATATCTAATTGCACTGTAACAATGACACCTTACAATAAAGTGTAACCAATGCTAGTTTGTAAAAATACAACAAGCACATAGCCTATAAGAATATCTATTACGCAACTCTCTGGAGACAAACAAAACCAAAAAAGCCAAACAAAACTAAAGTAAACAAAAATAATAAATATTGTTAGGAAACATTTTATGATTGTTTTAGGGAGACTAAAATAAAATAAGTCCTACAATAAGCTAATTTATATAATATTTAATAATGTGTCTAACATTATTTTACAGTTTGCTAGGATATTAGTAGCAGATTTTAAATACACTGTTAGCATGAACTAGCATGTTTCTAGCATGTTACAGCACATTGCTAGCATGAATTGGCATGTTTTAGCACATAAGCTGCGTCTCACTTCGACGGCTTCATCCTCCAGAGGTCGCATTTGAAGGCTTCATACGTCATCGAGGCGGTCTCATTTAAGAAAAGTAACTGTAGATTCTGAAGAAAAAAATAAATTACAGTATTTCACGCCTCACAAGGAATAACAGTAAATTTTATTACGGTTACTTTTCTTAAATAATACATCATTGATGACGTATGCAGCCTTCAAATGCGACCGCTGGAGGATGCAGCCTTCGAGACGCAGAAATTGTTAACATGAATTGGCATGTTGCTAGCATGTTTAACATGATTAAAATGTTGTTAACATGATAAGCATGTTGCTAGCATGATAAGCATGTTGTTAGCATGTTTCTAACGATTTAACATTTTGCTAGCATGTTTTAACACGTTGTTAGCATGATTTAGCACATTGTTAAACATGAATTAACATGCTGCTAGCATTTTTAACTAATTCATTAACTAATATTTAGCTAATTATAATTATTTTCAGAGAGAAATAAAACATTAAATAAAATAGCAAAATGCAAGAACAATATGCCCTGAATAAATCAAAATTACTCAAAGAAAATCAAAACAAAATTAAAAAAGCAATTTAATAAAATAAATAAACTATGAGAATATAATGGTCCAACAGGAGTTACAGTATATGTATAACAATTCATAAATAAATAATTCAAAAAAATTTATAGAAATAAAGCAAAAAATAATAATGAATGAATGAATGAATGAATAAATAAATAAATAAATAAATAATTTAAAACTAAAGTTTTGGAAAAAGTTTTAGATTTGTAGATTATCAGAGTGAATTTGCCTACTGGTCTTTCATGAGAGTCCTGCTGAGTGTTGCAGCAATAGCCACCACTGATCACCAGCCGGGGGAGGCACAGAACTTCACTGAAACTTCACACACACATTTGTTCCCCACATGCTGAGTATCTTTTTCTTTTTGTCTTTTTTTTTTTTACTCACCACAAAGTGTTTCTAAAAGAAACACAAAACACACACACACACACACACACACACACACACACACACACACACACACACACACACACACACACACACACACACACACACACACACACACACACACACACACACACACACACACACACACACACACACACACACACACACACACACACACACACACACACACACACACACACACACACACACACACACACACACACACACACACACATTCAAAAACAACATAAGCAATCATTATTTTCCTAAACTACCTGCATGTCAAACATTGAAAGTCATTGCTTATTACTTAAAGGTGAACTGTGTAACTTTTCCGTCCACTAGAGTTTGCCTATTCAAAACAATGGCGTAGTTTGATGACGCCACGTTTGAGCGCAGAATCTTGGGACATTCACCTCACAGCCGGTGGAAAAGAATCGGGATAGGACTCGGGCAGAAATCCTGTTCATGGATGCGATTATTAACGTTAGTGTAGTATGAAGCAGAGCAGGACCGAGTGTTGTGGAGCTGAGGAACCGCTGGAGTGATTGTTAATAAGATGAAGGCAACACACACCTCGCGAGCAGCGGGACTTTTATTATGACACAGTTGCAGGCGCCATCTCCGCTTTTCCGGTCATGAGTATGAGGTAACGCAGCTCTGTTTATCATATTAGACACATCTGAGTGTGTTAAATTATGTAATTACGTTACTCTGTGCATTCGCGCGGTGGCTGTTATGACACTTATTCACACTACAGTGAGAGTAAAGCGTTTCTGCAGATTAAAACCGGAAACCGAGTGTAACGCAGATATGATGCAATTCGACAGGCGACTCCCTCACACGTCCCGGTTCCTTGGTTAAAATAGCAATTTCTCACGATTTACAAATAGTTGGAAACATTTGGGATATTGTAAGTACTCAACTGAACAAAATATATAACACTGGCCTAGTGGTTTTTGGATATTTTACTGCAAAAATGTTACATGCAAGTGCAAATGTTAAGTGCAGCTTTAATACACAATTCTGTAAATGTCCTAATCAGATCGTGTCAGATCATTTCAAACAAAAAACCTTATGGAAAAGTAATGATTTATCCAATTATGTCTCTAGATCTCTCAATTATAAGTTACTTGTGTTCATGCTAGTATCTGTTCTGTTAAATTTCATGAGTTTTTTTTATGTGCCCAACGTAGCATTGTAATTTATGATAAAAAAAACTAAATAATTTTGCACAGAGAAGCACAATGAAAAACGATGATCCCTTAAAGTTGATCAAACGCCTCAATCGCACTTCTACACGGAGTTTAATATCTCCCGTCTACTTTTAAACACACCACTGATGTCTGAATCGCTGATGCAAAACATGCTAAAAGAGAATCATAACTTATGCTCATCAAACCTGAACTTTTCAGCACAAGAGAATTTTGTAAGCAGTAGCTGGCAAGTGTGACTCAAGCAATTTCTCAAGGAATAAAGAAACAAAAACCACCAAATCCCTCGCCGTAACCCTAGTGTGTGAAGCCAGTTAGTAGCGTCAATAGCTATTCTGGGCATTCTTTTCAGCTACAAGCAAGCTGGAAAGTAAGTTGCTGGCCTGGGGCCAAAGGAACATGAATACTAGGAAAAAAGGAGTTGACTTCGAGTGTGGTAAACGTCAGGGCGTCCTGAAAAGGTTCATTAGCTGATCTTAAGTGCATCCCCAAACGACTGGATTGCAATGGCGGCAGATGGTACTTTTTATTTGAAGCGAGAGTGGGCCGCGGATAGGGAGGGGAAAAGTGGCAAAAACAGAGAGATTGGACAAAAAAGAAACAGTTTCTAAGCAACAAGTGAGATCTCAAATCAGCTGCGAACAAGGAAGGAAAGAAGCCAGGCGAGAATGTGGCCAAGCGTCCTGCCCTCCATGACCTTTCCTTTGAGAAAATGGATCGCTCATTCAAGTTGCTTGAGACTAAAATAAGTTTCCTGTTCAGCCGAACCGTTCTGCTGTATGCTTTTCAACTCATATCAAAAACATGCCTGCATGTTGCACTTCGTCAGCATTGGGAGAAATGAGACTCCTTTTACATCTGCCATTAGCATGTTCGATATTAAGTATCTTCTTTTTTTCAATTGCATCCGACCACACATTATTGTACATAATGGGAAATGCTACTAAGTGCTAAAACAAAAATGTTTCTGCCATTTACAGAATTTACCATTTATAATGTATACACACACACAGCCAAAAAAAAGTCACTGTTTGGATTTAAGTAGGCAAATGCTAAAGAGTCAATGATTGGATCATGATTGCAGTGATTATTATGTTTCTAGCATGTTATACGTTTGGCAGCAGTTTTTCTAACCCAAATTGTGTAGCTTTTTATTTCTTAAACAACCATGTAGGAAGACACATCATGGGCATATTCCAGGATGACAATGTCAAGATTCATCAGGCTCAGATTGTGAAAGAATAAAAAAAGCTACACACTCCATCAATTATAGTTAGAAGAACTGTTGCCAAACATTTAACATGCTAGAAACATCATACTCACAGCAATAATGATCCAATTATAGATACATAAGCATTTGCCTATTTAAAGCCAAACAGCAACTTTTTTTTTGGCTGGGCAGTGCGTGTATAAAATGTGTTTGTGTACAGTAAATATAAAGTGCATTGAAAAGTGAATTTATGTAATTGCCAGCAACCATCAGAATAAAAGCTTGATGGTATACCATTTGAAAATGAAAAAATTAAGATGTAAATATTACTGTAATTTTATTAGTAATTTTTTATTTTACAGTACATATACACTGATCAGGCATAAAATTATGACCACCTTCTTAATATTGTGTTGGTCCCCCTTTTGCTGCCAAAACAGCCCTGACCCGTCGAGGCATGGACTCCACTAGACCTCTGAAGGTGTGCTGTGGTATCTGGCACCAATATGTTAGCAGCAGATCCTTTAAGTCCTGTAAGTTGCGAGGTGGGGCCTCCATGTATCGGACTTGTTCAGCACATCCTACAGATGCTCGACTGGATTGAGATCTGAGGAATTTGGAGGCCAAGTCAACACCTCAAACTCGTTGTGTTCCTCAAACCATTCCTGAACCATTTTTGCTTTGAGGCAGGGCATTATCTGCTGAAAGAGCTACAGCCACCAGGGAATACCGTTTCCATGAAAGGTTGTACATGTTCTGCAACAATGCTTAGGTAGGTGGTACGTGTCAAAGTAACATCCACGTGGATGGCAGGACCCAAGGTTTCCCAGCAGAACATTGCCCAAAGCATCACTGCCTCCGCCAGCTTTCCTTCTTCCCATAGTGCATCCTGGTGCCATGTGTTCCCCAGGTAAGCGACACACACGCACCTGGCATTCCCTGTGATGTAAAAGAAAATGTTTATCAGACCAGGTCACCTTCTTTCATTGCTCCGTGGTCCAGTTCTGATGCTCACGTGCCCACTGTTAGTGCTTTCGGCGGGGGACAGGGGTCAGCATGGGCACCCTGACTGGTCTGCGGTTATGCAGTCCCATACGCAACAAACTGCGATGCTCTGTGTATTCGGACAACTTTCTATCAGAACCAGCATTAACTTCTTGAGCAATTTGAGCTACAGTAGCTCGTCTGTTTGATCGGACCACACGGGCCAGCCTTCGCTCCCCACGTGCATCAATGAGCCTTGGCCGCCCATGACCCTGTAGCCGGTTCATCACTGTTCCTTTCTTGGACCATTTTTAGTAGATACTGACCACGGCAGGCCGGGAACACCCCACAAGAGAGGCAGTTTTGGAGATGCTCTGACCCGTCTGGCCATCACAATTTTGTTCCTAGTCAAACTCGCTGAAATCCTTACGCTTGCCCATTTTTCCTGCTTCTAACACGTCAACTTTGAGGACAAAATGTTCACTTGCTGCCTAATATATCCCACCCACTAACAGGTGCCGTGATGAAGACATAATCAGTGTGTTCACTTCACCTGTCATAATGTTATGCCTGATCAATCGGTGTATATTACATATCTTGCATAGTGCATGCCCCCACTTTAGAAACATATTAGAAGGGATTAGAAGTGAAGAAACATGGAGAAAAGGTTTTAAAGTGCTCCTGTAAAAATAGACCGGAGAGATGTGGGGAGGATTTGGGGAGAGAAATGAGAGATTCCAAGTGTAGTTCAGTGGAATAACTCATGGGATATTGTTCATTAAAACAGATGACCAGATCTCTGGGGCAAGTCGGCTGTTGTCTTTTTCACATTGCAAGGGCTGAATATAAAAAGAAAAGCAAAGAGAGAAGAACCTGCAACACAAATAGAGCGGAAAATATATGACGGAAAATGTACAACCTCGTCAAAGTGTTGGATAATGATTATTTGAATTAGACGAATGCGATCAGAATCAGTCCCGAACACTTTTAATGTGATCAAATGCGATACAACTCTGATTTGATCCCTGAAAAGGCATGTTAAGGTGGCATCCTAACAAGGTTGGCACTGCACTCCAAATAGCACTGGGGGGAGCTGTTTTTAGGGAAAAATGTCAGTTCAACAGATTTTGAGGTACACAAATTGCACTATTTTGACAATCTACGAATCTGAATGCCACTGCTGAGGTCTCTGAGAGTGTCCACCTCATTAGCTTTCACCGCAGCTTACTATACCATCAAGCAACATGAGGAACAAGCTGACACACCACAACGCCCCTGAGTGCAAAGAGGGGTGTTTTCCAATACCCTTTTCCACCTCTCTGAGTATGACCTGCTCTGACCTCTCCACCTCACTCTGGTTTTGTCCTCATCAGCACAATCCCCCATCAGAGGTCGTTCCGGAACACCGTCAATACTCGGAACGCTGCCGCACGCCCATCCGCCCCCAAGGTTTTGACTGTCGTGGCAGCGACCTTGAGGCGGGAAAAATATTTTTAATGTAGATCAATAGCAGAACAAGGTCACTTTAAAATTCAATTAACAAAAAATTGTTTGACTCTGCTCCAGTGTGAACCTTTGAGGTGACCAGGGCCAGACACAACAAAGCCGAACGATTTAGTCAAGGTGGAAAGAGAAAGCAAGGAAACAAGAAAGGAAGCAGCCAGAGAAAGTAACACGGTGTAGCATGCATTCTGACACACTGAGCTGCAGTGCTCACACGGACGACACAGGTTTGAACCCGACTCCCGTGAACATATACAGGTGCTGGTCATATAATTAGAATATCATCAAAAAGTTGATTTATTTCCCTAATTCCATTCAAAAAGTGAAACTTGTATATTATAGTCATTCATTACACACAGACTGATATATTTCAAATGTTTATTTCTTTTAATTTTGATGATTATAACTAAGGAAAATCCCAAATTCAGTATCTCAGAAAATTTGAATATTACTTAAGACCAATACAAAGAAAGGATTTTTAGAAATCTTGGCCAACTGAAAAGTATGAACATGAACATTATTTGTACAGCACATGTACAGCACTCAATACTTAGTTGTGGCTCCTTTTGCCTGAATTACTGCAGCAATTCGGCGTGGCATGTAGTCGATCAGTCTGTGGCACTGCTCAGGTGTTATGAGAGCCCAGGTTGCTCTGATAGTGGCCTTCAGCTCTTCTGCATTGTTGGGTCTGGCATATCGCATCTTCCTCTTCACAATACCCCATAGATTTTCTATGGGGTTAAGGTCAGGTGAGCTTGCTGGCCAATTAAGAACAGGTTTACCATGGTCCTTAAACCAGGTACTGGTTGCTTTGGCACTGTGTGCAGGTGCCAAGTCCTGTTGGAAAATAAAATCGGCATCTCCATAAGCAGCAGGAAGCATGAAGTGCTGCGTTGACCTTGGACCTCAGAAAACACAGTGGACCAACACCAGCAGATGACATGGCACCCCAAACCATCACTGACTGTGGAAACTTTACACTGGACCTCAAGCAACGTGGATTGTGTGCCTCTCCTCTCTTCCTCCAGACTCTGGGACCGTGATTTCCAAAGGAAATGCTAAATTTACTTTCATCAGAGAACATAACTTTGGACCACTCAGCAGCAGTCCAGTCCTTTTTGTCTTTAGCCTAGGCGAGACGCTTCTGATGCTGTCTGTTGTTCAAGAGTGGCTTGACCCAAGGAATGCGACAGCTGAAACCCATGTCTTGCATACGTCTGTGCGTAGTGGTTCTTGAAGCACTGACTCCAGCTCCAGTCCACTCTTTGTGAATCTCCCCCACACTTTTGAATGGGTTTTGTTTCACAATCCTCTCCAGGGTGCGGTTATCCCTATTGCTTGTACACTTTTTTCTACCACATCTTTTCCTTCCCTTCGCGTCTCTATTAATGTGCTTGCACACAGAGCTCGGTGAACAGCCAGCCTCTTTTGCAATGACCTTGTGTGTCTTGCCCTCCTGTGCAAGGTGTCAATGGTCGTCTTTTGGACAACTGTCAAGTCAGCAGTCTTCCCCATGATTGTGTAGCCTACAAAACTAGACTGAGACCATTTAAAGGCCTTTGCAGGTGTTTTGAGTTAAGTAGCTGATTAGAGTGTGGCACCAGGTGTCTTCAATATTGAACCTTTTCACAATATTCTAATTTTCTGAGATACTGAATTTGGGATTTTCCTAAGTTGCCAGTTATAATCATCAACATTAAAATAAATAAACATTTGAAATGTATCAGTCTGTGTGTAATGAATGAATATAATATACAAGTTTCACTTTTTGAATGGAATTAGTGTAATAAATCAACTTTTTGATGATATTCTAATTATATGACCAGCACCTGTACATGTTTTACATAATTTTCTGTCCTTTCCCTAAACTACTCTCAATAAAAGTGGTCAGAGATAAACTATTTTTTAAATTTCTTTTGCAATAATAACCGTCTGCCTGTACCTAATCCCACTTATAAATGAGACTATTTATGAAATAATTAAATGGACATGAAAAAAGTCTTTTATGCTCACCAAAACTGCATTTATGTGATAAAAAATACAGTAAAACAGTAATATTGTGAAATATTATGCTGATTTGGCGCTCATGAAACATTTCTGATTATCAGTGTTGAAAACAGTTTAATATCTATGTGGAAACTGCTTAATATTTGTAAAAAACTTGATAATTTTTTCCATTCTTAGATGAAAGAAAGTTATAAATGTCCCTACTGTCATTTTGGATCATTTTATACATCCTGCTGTATAAAAGTATTATTTTCTTAAAAAAAAAAAAAAAACATCTTACTGACTGATCCCAAACCTTTGAAAGCGGGTAGTGTATATTGGTCAATTATTCTGATTTGCTATATATATATATATATATATATATATATATATATATATATATATAATTTTTTTTTACACAAGTATATGACTGCAAAATGCTGAGATTGACCAAAAAGAACCAAGTATTCCAGAGAGACAAGAAATAAATAAAATACAAGTAGAAGAGTGGTAAACAAAGACGCAGTGATGCAGAAGAAGGAATATGTGTGACATGAGACCTTTCTGGAATCTACAGCTCACCATCGGTTCACAAGCTTCAAAAAAACAAAACAACAACTATATATTCTATTGAAGCCAGTTAAAAGCATTTCTGTGCAAGTGCCAAATCCGCACGTTCATTTCCATACACACTCTACATCTGTACCTCAAGCAAAACCCTGTGGGACATTTCACGTTCCTAACTAGCTTTGATTCGGACAGCTGCAGGAGTGACAAGCTCCAGTTTGTGGCAGCACATTTTATAAGATCTAAAATGCATCTGCTCTGAATAAAAAAAATATATATATTGTACGTCACGCTTCTGCATATAGTTAATAACTGTCATGGAAGAGGGTATAAGGTTAAGCTAACGGTATTACAGGGGCTAGAAAAGCAGGTAGAGGGCCTGAGAAAGATGCATTTTCCATGCTAATTAACATCCCCTAATTATGGTCAGGCAAGGCTGTTAGGCAGAATCTGCCCGTAGAGAGCCGTCCCGTGCCCCAATTAATGCCATCGCACTGCAAAGCTGTGCCTGTTTACAAACTGATTTTAAAGAGATGCAGCTCTGCTGCGAATTGATTGCCCCTTGTTGTAAATGGCAGATGTGTACCACACTGTGATGCTTTTTATTCCTTCCATTCACAGCCATTTGCAGGAAAGGGACAGGAACTCAAACTAATAATAATAACAACATGTAAATAGTAGCCTAGTTAGATGCTATTTATACTTACAAATAGTGGCAGATACTATTTGCACCTCAGTGTTGTTGTACATTAGATGTGTGTAAAATTATCATATTTATTCAAATTATTATATTGGGACAACAAAGCCCTCCCTACACCTACTCCTACCCCTAAACACTTTAATATTAAACACACGTTAGAAACTTTATTTCCACTTTTCGAATATTTCCTTCATTTTTATTGAAAATAAATGTCTTTCCGATCTGATATGTGATGGGAAAAGGGAGTAGAGCGAGTTGGCAAAAGGAGGATTCAAACACGGGTCGATTTGGATCAAAACTGTCTGCCACATGCCTTACCACTACACTATAGCTACTGTTAACAATACATTGTCCATCATTTTCCGTAATTTTGTCCGGCCCAACCAGACGCCAGAGTTAGTGTAGCCTCTACCAACAAGGCAGGTTATTTGCACTTCGTGTAAACAGACACTCAGTAAAATAATAAAATAAAATGTAAAATCTGAGTCCTGAAATAAAGAGACAAAAAGCAATTGAAAGACAAAAACATCCACTTCCTGTAATAAAAAGAATAGGGATGCACCGAAATTTGTAGAGTGCCTTCCATCCAATAATCACAAAAGAATTTGTGCTTTGTTACTTATAAAGCAAAGTCTCAACTTTAAAATTCTGTAGATTTTATAATATGGACGCTCTTTAATATGGACAGTAACAGATCACTGTAGAAACCTCAAGCGTCAGAACGGATCAAGCGTATGTGAACCTCTCTCATCTTCTCTTCAGTAGCCTAACTGTTCCAGCATGAAATAAACATGGTAAAATGAAAGGTATGTTGAAAGATACATTACAATATACTGAAATTAATCCTGTCTCATGTAATTGCTCAATCAGTGTTTCAACCAGGGAAAGAAATAAAAAAACCAGCTTGTGGGCTATACAATGTCACTTAACGTCACATTTACCTCAAGAAAGCGAATTAATGTCCGCAAACTCATTAGTTGGCCAGAAAAAAATTACTCTAGAGAAGAGCATTCTGCTAAAATATGCACTGTATTATATTTTCATTATATTTTTACTCAACCTTTTAGTGATGTAGCCTATGTTTGAATAAATCTGTTTTTTTTTAAAGTTAATAATTTAATTTTTAATTTAAAGTTTATATTTCACCAACAAACTGTAGCAGAAACAATTCTGTTATTAAAAAAAGGATATAAAATCTGCCTTATGGGCAATTTAAATGTTTGTACAACTCCGTTTTAGCGATTTGAGTGTGGATTATTGATACGTTTGATCATTAATTGATTATTAAGATTCGGTTTTCGGCCAATTGTATCTGGAATTTTAGAATTAGAATTAGGCAAAACCTCTTGAATTTTTGTATCATAACCCTCATTTTCATTGCATGCACAAACCGTCCATCACAATGAGGACATTTCCTGCTGAACGCTTTGTTGAACACCGTAGAATAGCGCGCCGAAGAAGGGCCTGGCAGCGATTTAGCCCCCACGGTGACAGATCACTCCGGCCTGCCAACTGGGCCATCTGGAAGTGCATGCCCTGTGGGTGTGAACCACTGAACTCCCACTGCTGTGGAAGGGGCATTTGTAGTCTTCCTGGCACCGCTGCCAAGATCCCTCAGTCTCTCTTTCCTCTCAGTCAGCTTTGCCAAAAGTCATGACGGCAGCAGAGAAGTGTCAGAGGAAGTCTCAAACGTAAGGGGGATGGTGTGTGGTGTAAATGACCCAACTGACAATTGACATCATCTCAGAATGTGATAATTCAGACCAAAAAGGCTACATAGCATCTAGGTAGAGGTGAAAAACATTATTAGGGAGACTGATCGAGTGTACCATTGACATCCAAAAAACATCCAAATAACCCATTGTGACAACTTAATATTGGAATCAGGGGTGTCATGCACCTGTTCTATGAATTTTTTTGTACTGAGGCGGCACCAAGTCAAGCCTGGCTCGCATTGTGCCCTGGTTGAGATGAGACATGACAAAAGGGGAAGTGAAAATGCTTGTAAACAACACGCAGATGATGACAGAAGCAAATGGAAATGATCCGTGACTCGGTTAGACAGGCCAAATTTAGACATGTAAATGTCTGATTACTGCCACACCGTATAAGACAAATCATTTTTGTAGCTACAATAATAACTTTAATTTAATAATTGCATATGTTATTATTTATTAATAATTGTAATACTTTCTATAATATTGATAATACTTTACACACACACACACACACACACAGATCAGAGATAACATTATGACCACTGACAGGTGAAGTGAATAACACTGATTATCTCTTCATCACGGCATCTGTTAGTGGGTGGGAATCAAATTGCTCAAGAAGTTAATGCTGGCTCTGATAGAAAGGTGTCAGAATACACACTGCATCACAGTTTGTTGCGTATGGGGCTGCATAACCGCAGACCAGTCAGGGTGCCCATACTGACCCCTGTCCCCCGCCGAAAGCACCAACAGTGGCACGTGAGCATCAGAGCTGGACCACGGAGCAATGGAAGAAGGTGGCCTGGTCTGACGAATCATGTTTTCTTTTACATCACGTGGATGGCCAGGTGCGTGTGTGTCGCTTACCCGGGGAACACATGGCACCAGGATGCACTATGGGAAGAAGGAAAGCCGGCAGAGGCAGTGATGCTTTGGGCAATGTTCTGCTGGGAAACCTTGGGTCCTGCCATCCATGTGGATGTTACTTTGACACGTACCACATACCTAAGAAGAGCATGTACACTCTTTCATGGAAACGGTATTGCCTGGTGGCTGTGGCTCGTTCAGCAGGATAATGCGCCCGCCACAAAGCAAAAATGGTTCAGGAATGGTTTGAGGAGCAAAACAACGAGTTTTAGGTGTTGACTTGGCCTCCAAATTCCCCAGATCTCAATCTAATCGAGCATCTGTGGGATGTGCTGAACAAACAAGTCCGATACATGAATGCCCCACCTCGCAACTTACAGGACTTAAAGGATCTGCTGCTAACATATTGGTGCCAGATACCACAGCACACCTTCAGGGGTCTAGTGGAGTCCATGCCTCGACAGGTCAGGGCTGTTTTGGCAGCAAAAGGGGGACCAAGACAATATTCGGTCATAATGTTACATCTGATCGGTTTATAAGGATACACAATTAATATTGTTCTAAGTTTGAATGAGCAAAATGCTTGTCTGGAAGGAATTTGTTGTCCCGATAATCTAAACCAAGCATTAACCCTCATGTTCTGTTTGGAGTCTGGTAGACCAAAAGGCAATTTTAAAAGCTTGAAAAACATCTTTAATATTTAAGAGTCAGGTTAATTCTTAATGACTGTTCCTTATTTTATGAAGACTGATTATAAACAAAATTTGGCATGCTTCAATCGTCCTCCAAGAGAAATCACGCATGACTTCTTTTTGGCTATAACGCTTTCATATGTTAACATTCTTTGAGCAACAGAATTATTTACATTTTGAAATTATTTTTTTATATTTTAACACATACAGCCTTCCAAAACAGTCAATCTCAAAATAACAGTGGTTGTTTTAAGCACAGCAAACTTCCAGATTGGGCCTTAAACACACCACCCCATATATAAATGAACATGGAAGACAGGAAAAGTACTAAGGGAACAATAAAAATGTAATACTGTCTGGAAAACAGGTCTATTTCAGGCCTTCAAAAGGTAATAATAACTAGTGTTAATTCCCAACGCACAATTTTAGCACCATTATACAGCCTCACAAGAGTCATCTTCACCTTAACACCACACGCAAATAAAAATTAGAATAAACAAACACTAAATTAAAAAGATCCATTTGTGGGAAAAAGCACCAATTCACATCAATTTCTCCTAATGCAGCCCAAAGGATTGCTGTTAATCACTCAGGTAGAGTTCAGCTCTAATAGATGGCCACTCTTGTCTTTTCTTCCATTATCATGAATGCACCCTGCAAAACTTTGAAAGTGTGGAGCGAACTCCTCAAAGAGTCAACAATCCCAGGCCCCTCTGGGATGTTCTCAGGGACGACTCACAAGGAGACTGACAGAGCAGTCAACAGAGAGATTGCTGCCTAAGTACAAGGGCATCCAGCTCTCCTTCACCATTAACTCTTACACCATTAGTCAGAAAAAGCTTCTCCATGGGTGCACTTTTGTGCTGTCCTGCCTCATTAAAGGGGCTATATGCAACTTTTTCCCCAAAATAAACGTAACAATAGCCTTTTTATTTTACCATTTATAACTCAAACATCTCCTGATGAGCATACTGACACCTTGTCCGCTCACAGTGGGTGCACCTATAAGCCTGTATCCTATTTTTCCTATTTTCTGGCGGGTCGTCTTTTCCCGCGCTGTCTGCGGATGTGACGTCACCACCGCTGCGAGAGCGAGCAGAAAATGAGAGCAGTTCTATTTTTTGGCCACAGGTGTCAGTCGCGAGTTTAAATTTCAGAAAAACGCATATAGCCCCTTTAAAGCCAGTGGACATTGAAACCATTAAAAACTGTAAAAAATAAATGTGACCAACAAATAACTGTATAAAGTAAATGTGATGAACAAATAACTGTATGAAGTACTTAAAAATTCATTACTATATACAACTATTTGAGTGCCTAGAAAAGCGCTATATAAATGTAACAAAATTCAAAAAATTCAAAAACTATTATTTAGTGAAAATTGTATTCTATCCTCTACTATAGAAAATAAATATTTTCAAATTTTGTATTCTTTACAATTGTATTTAGACCTCCAAAAGTGCTTATTTTGAAGGTTAACTTGTCTAAAATCTAACTTTTTCAACAACAAAAAAAGCCTAAAATTCTGTCATCAATTATTCATCCTCATGTCATTCCAAACCCGTCAGACTTTTCGTCATCTTCAGAACACAAATGAAGGTCTTTTTTATGAAATCTGAGACATTTCTGTCTTTGACGCTTCAAAAAGTTAATAAAGAGATAAAACAAATCCATATGAATTGAGAGGTTTAGTCCAAATCTTCCAAAGAGACTTGAACGCTTTAAATGATGAACTGATTGAATTTAGGCTTTTATTCACATCTAAAAACTGAAGCAAACAGAAACAGAAACTCAATCAAACCTGCGTAACACAAGAATGAACCTCATTGGTTCTTGCAGAAGCTCAAACGTGCTGCGTAACACGAGAATGAACCTCATTGGTTCTTGAGGAAGCTCAAACGTGCTGCGTAACACGAGAATGAACCTCATTGGTTCTTGAGGAAGCTCAAACGTGCTGTGTAAAACAAAATTGAACCTCATTGGTTCTTGAGGAAGCTCAAACGTGCTGCGTAACACAAGAATGAACCTCATTGGTTCTTGAGGAAGCTCAAACGTGCTGCGTAACACAAGAATGAACCTCATTGGTTCTTGCGGAAGCTCAAATGTGCTGCGTAGCACAAGAATGAACCTCATTGGTTCCTGCAGAAGCTCAAACGTGCTGCGTAACACAAGAATGAACCTCATTGGTTCTTGCAGAAGCTCAAACGTGCTGCGTAACATGAGAATGAACCTCATTGGTTCTTGATGAAGCTCAAACGTGCTGCGTAACACGAGAATGAACCTCATTGGTTCTTGCAGAAGCTCAAACATTCTGCATAACACAAGAATGAACCTCATTGGTTCTTGCAGAAGCTCAAACATTCTGCATAACACAAGAATGAACCTCATTGGTTCTTGCAGAAGCTCAAACGTGCTGCGTAACACGAGAATGAACCTCATTGGTTCTTGAGGAAGCTCAAACGTGCTGCGTAACACAACAATGAACCTCATTGGTTCTTGCAGAAGCTCAAACATTCTGCATAACACGAGAATGAACCTCATTGGTTCTTGATGAAGCTCAAACGTGCTGCGTAACACGAGAATGAACCTCATTGGTTCTTGATGAAGCTCAAACGTGCTGCGTAACACAAGAATGAACCTCATTGGTTCTTGCGGAAGCTCAAACGTGCTGCATAATACAAGAATGAACCTCATTGGTTCTTGCGGAAGCTCAAACGTGTTGCGTAATACAAGAATAAACCTCATTGGTTCTTGCGGAAGCTCAAACGTGTTGCGTAATACAAGAATAAACCTCATTGGTTCCTGCAGAAGCTCAAACGTGCTGCGTAACACAATGAACCTCATTGGTTCTTGAGGAAGCTCAAACGTGCTGCGTAACACGAGAATGAACCTCATTGGTTCATGCAGAAGCTCAAACGTGCTGCGTAACACGAGAATGAACCTCATTGGTTCTTGAGGAAGCTCAAACGTGCTGCGTAACACAAGAAAGAACCTCATTGGTTCTTGAGGAAGCTCAAATGTGCTGCGTAACACGAGAATGAACCTCATTGGTTCATGCAGAAGCTCAAACGTGCTGCGTAACACGAGAATGAACCACATTGGTTCTTGCAGAAGCTCAAATGTTCTGCGTAACACAAGAATGAACCTCATTGGTTCTTGCGGAAGCTCAAACGTGCTGCGTAACACAAGAATGAACCTCATTGGTTCTTGAAGAAGCTCAAACGTGCTGCGTAACACAAGAATGAACCTTATTGGTTCTTGAGGAAGCTCAAAAACACGAGAATGAACCTCATTGGTTCATGCAGAAGCTCAAACGTGCTGCTTAACACGAGAATGAACCACATTGGTTCTTGCAGAAGCTCAAATGTTCTGCGTAACACAAGAATGAACCTCATTGGTTCTTGAAGAAGCTCAAATGTTCTGCGTAACACAAGAATGAACCTCATTGGTTCTTGAAGAAGCTCAAACGTGCTGCGTAACACAAGAATGAACCTCAGTGGTTCTTGAGGAAGCTCAAAAACACGAGAATGAACCTCATTGGTTCATGCAGAAGCTCAAACGTGCTGCGTAACACAAGAATGAACCACATTGGTTCTTGATGAAGCTAAAACGTGCTGCGTACCACGAGAATGAACCTCATTGGTTCTTGCAGAAGCTCAAACATTCTGCGTAACACGAGAATGAACCTCATTGGTTCTTGATGAAGCTCAAACGTGCTGCGTAACACGAGAATGAACCTCATTGGTTCATGCAGAAGCTCAAACGTGCTGCGTAACACGAGAATGAACCTCATTGGTTCTTGCTGAAGCTCAAACGTGCTGCGTAACACAAGAATGAACCACATTGGTTCTTGATGAAGCTAAAACGTGCTGCGTACCACGAGAATGAACCTCATTGGTTCTTGCAGAAGCTCAAACATTCTGCGTAACACGAGAATGAACCTCATTGGTTCTTGATGAAGCTCAAACGTGCTGCGTAACACGAGAATGAACCTCATTGGTTCTTGAGAAGCTCAAACGTGCTGCGTAACACGAGAATGAACCTCATTGGTTCTTGATGAAGCTCAAATGTGCTGCGTAACACGAGAATGAACCTCATTGGTTCTTAATGAAGCTCAAACGTGCTGCGTAACACACAAGATTTTTATGGATTAGTTTTACGATCTCTTTATGAACTTTTTGAAGCTTCAAAGCGTCAGTTGTGTGCTGTCTATGGAGGGACAGAAAGCTCTCAGATTTAATTTCATTCATTTGTGTTCCGAAGATGAGTGAAAGTCTGACAGGTTTGAACCGACATGAGGATGAAGAATTAATGAGAGCATTTTCATTTTTGTGTGAACTATAACAACCAATAAAATCCATTTCAAATATAAAACTTGTCATTTTGCCTTGTACAGAGACCAATCATCACAATATAGACACAAAAAAAACTGAATTGATGTGTGTAGCACAGAGTGTATCTCACCAAAAGAACTGCTGATGTCCCGTTTGGCCGGAAAAGCTCGATTGACATATCTGGAAACATTCGTCCAATTCTGGAGATGACATCATCCACATATCTGGAATGAGAGAATTTTTTGAGTAAAAAAGTTGCAGACCTTTAACTTTAAGTGCAAACCAAGAGGTCCTTGGGTCACGGTCACTGTCAATACCAAATCAATGGCTTTTCATTAAGGTCTTGGTATCGAACAAACTAATTGTTTCTTCGGATACAACACATATTGACGGACTCTAAACAGTTGAGGTGGTCCGGGTCAGCATTGTGATAGCCACTCTTAAATCTTCAAATTGATTTGAACCACATCTTTGAATTATCTTTTCAAAGTTTATAAGTGTTATTTATATACTATTATTTAGGGCTGTTAAAATGATATTCGACAACTTGTTAATGCGATACGATAATGCTTTAAGTGTGTAAAAATAAATGTAAAATTATATTTAAATATATTTAAAACCTTGAAACTTATGTTTCATTCTCTGCTATATGTGTCGACAAAAAACCTTTTGCAAGGTTTTGAACTATTTAAATCATTCACATATCGCGTTATGTACATTACCGATATTTCAATATATCGTGCAACCCTACTATTATTCTATTTACTGATTTTTACTTCTATTTTAGTTTAAGTTTTAGTCATTCCATGTGGTGTTGTCATTTATTATTTTTGTAATATCTAATTTAATATTATTATTAGTAGTATTTTTATATTTTAATATTAATTTTTTATAATTTATTTAGCTAATACACTGATGTAGACACAAATCACACCTCACTGTTTTCAGCACAGCTGTAATTAATCCAAACAATGTCAAAACAGGAAAATAAGCATCAGAAGCAACAGAAAAATGACTGTATTAGCTCTAAATTGAAAGCATTAAGGCATCGATTTGCATCATCCACCATCAACAAGAGTCTCCGCTGTTCCACATCTGATATAACCTTCAATGCTTCAGAAGAAAAGGAATACTTAAAACCCTGCCAGGGTTGCTCAACAGCCTCGTTAGACATCAATAAATTGGACTGAGAGTGCCAAAAGCCTTCAGCCATCCCTGGAGTCAGCAGAACAGTCCCCAAGAAGAGTCGTCCAACATGTATTGTAGGGTCAATGCTAATAAGGGTTTAATGAAAATCTCCATTGCCATCAGCTATCAATAGACTTGAGGGACTGGCCCTGCACACAGACGAGGAAAATAATTCATTAAAGAACCGAAGGTGGGTGGCTGGTGGAGGGATTTGTTTAAAAGTCATTTGAAAGTTACTGGACCAACTATAGAGATATTACTTCTTAACAGCGGTTGTGGAGAACCCAGGTAACCCACGGACAGGTGCAAATGGGGACACACATGTGATTGCGTACAAACGCATCTGCAAGTGCAATGCAGCTGGAGAATCGACAAAGATTAAGTTGCCTCATCACGTTGAAAGTTCTCAGTGATTTTCCTGCAACAGCAGTTTCTTTCCCAGAAGGGAAGATCAAAAGCAAAGAGAAATTGTTCAACATACCTCTCCGTTTGTTCACAATTTCCCTCGTGCCCGCACTAAGGTTCCTCATTTACTAGCTTAAATTAAATAACAGCATATTAAATAGGCGAGAGCATCGCTAGAGTTTATCACCAGCTCGACATATGCTTATATAAAGATTTTGGGAATCATTAGACCGAGAATAAACTTGAGTTTTACTTTTCAGGAGAAAATGTGGGCAGTACTTGTGCATGCCAAACATGCCAGCACAGTGCTACAGTATTTCTAAGCAGTTGCTAGGGTGTTCGGAATGGTTGCTAGGTGGTTTACTACTAGCCTAATTCTAAATAACCCACCCCGTCTTGAAGATATTGTGGTCTCTAGATATGGCTTGGGTCTTTCAATGTAACTTAATGATACAGTTTGTTCTGTTTTATCATTCACAAGGTGAAAATAACACGTCTGATTGCACACCTCACCACAAAAAGTCTCATGACTTGAGGGATCATTCATGTCTGAAGCACAAACGTTGTGGGAAATGTTATACACTAAACTTTATTACTTGGGGCAGGGGGTTCAAATCCCTAAAGCCACCTTTCCGCAGTCTCTGACATTCTCAAACGATTGACGCATTTCCCATAGTGCCAATCGCACAGAACTTTCAACCGACCATTACCCTCTGCCTATTCACCATAGTAAAATGAATGATTGGAATGAACATAATGAATGTATGAATTTATCCACACAAAACAAATGACCCCCAATACATCTAAAAGAAAAACATTGTAGGTTTGCTAGGGCTAATCAACATAAATAATGGTAAAAAAAGGGGCTATATGCAAGAAGGTTTTGCCGGGAAAATCAAAAGTATGTGACATTTACGCGCGCTCCCAAAAGCCGCTCTTCTGTTCTATGTGACACATGAAACGAATGCTTGTACAATGTTTAGGTTAATGCCGAAAGAGACGTTCTGTACTGTAATGTCAATGTATCATGCAAAGAAAAGGGATTCAGTCAAACTATAGCCTCACATAGCCAGATCAATATAATCTATCGTCTCTAAAATATTTTATAATCAAAATATCCTAAGTGTAATTTTAATTATCCGTCGACATGATGCTTGTGAATTGTTGAGCCGGTGCAAACATATCCACATCGCTACAATCAGATGCTTTCTTAAAGGCTGCTTTCTCACTTCTGTCATTTTTGTTGTGTGTTTATTTTGTTCTTGAGAGTAAAGTGCAGAGCACACATTTACATATTCATCTAAACGTCGCTCTCAGCAGCGTGGATCGCAACGCAACGAGATGTTCGTAAACAGTTTATCGCTGCACAAGTAATTCCGACTTCTTTTTACCCCCAAGTGAAGAATGAAAAAAAAAACTTTGCAGTTAGTATATCGGGCCTTGAATCCCGTTCAGTCTTTACGTGTACGTAATGTGTGCATGAGTGCGAGCACAAGTTGCTGGCTGCACTTCCCTTATTGGCCACCGGTGTCACTAATAACAAGGGTTTCTGAATTCTACATAAAGTCTCATTAAAGAATATTGTTAACAGAAAAATACAGGTAATTCTCATCTCGCGCTCAAAGTTTTGATTAGAATACATGAAATCCTGTCAGGTGGTCGGATATGGTTCCGGTCAGTCGCTTGTCATTTATCAGAGCTTAACCGTAACAATGGTAAAAGTAACTACAAAGTACTTGTACAGTTATTACTTATGCAACAAGTCAAATATATATAAAAATCAACCTGCAAAAAATAACCTGCTAAACACACTCAAAAAAGCTTTAAAGGGCACATAACACATACAGTTTCTGTGAGTGAGTGAGTGAGTGAGTGAGTGAGTGAGTGAGTGAGTGTGTGTCCGCGAGAGTGTGTGTGTGATTTAATCATTGTGTTTGTTTGATATTTTATCCTCTGAGCATTTCCCCCAGACGATTCCTGGGACTGACGGTAGCTGAAGCTCATTAAATATGCAAATCTTATCCAATTCTAGCCGTGGGCGTTTACTTCCAAGTGTTCAGTGCAACACGCCCATCAAATCCGAGTGTTTTTCAGAGAGGCTCAAAACCAGGGGAGAAAATAGCCTAATACTTATTCATTATGATGTTTTTGAACGTAAAAACCACACAAACGTCATAAGTTGACCTCAGACAACAGTATAAAAAAATTTAAAAAGCCAGTTCATGACACCTTTAAACGTCAGTGTTGTTGACATTATTTGCACTTACATGCCAACAAAACTCAGACAGTTTCACTCACAGCCTGGCGCCTGCGGTTTCGTCTCATAACCGGGAACAAACAAACACACTTGCAGAACTCTGCAAACTGCATCCACTGTTTCCTTAATGCTGGGTTATTTGGAAAGCTGAACAAGGTTATCTTTCCCTCACAACCAAAAACACACTTCTTTAGTGACATTAGCCGCGTTTCCACCGCAGGAACTTTCCCCAGGAACTAGGGACTTTGGGGTACTCGGTGTGTTTCGACCGCAGAAACCGGGGTCTAAATAAAGTTCCGGGTAAAAATGTTCCCCTCAAAACGGCCCTGCTCGCAGTTCAGGAAAGTTCAAAGTTCAGGAACTTTCGGGGGTGGGACTTGGGCGATGAACATGCTGACTGGTTGAGCTCACGCAGCGTTTAAAAAAAAAGTCTGTTGATGTGCGTGCAGTAAGAGCCGTTTGCTATTCAAATTAACAATGGAGTTTAAAAATTACGATGATGGACCGACGACGAGGTTCAGGCTTTATTAAGTTTATTTGGGGAGGATGAAATCCAGTGGGCTCTGGAAAGTCCGGACTAATCTTCACGGTACTTTAGGCCCTGTTCACACGAATATGGGTATTTTCAAAACCGCAGCTTTTTTTACACGGTTTGGCTGTTAATCCACAAGCAAACGCAGTATCCGGTTACTGAAACCGGGCTTTTTTTAAAACTCCGGCCAGGGTGAAGATTTTTCGAAACTCCGGTTACAGCGTTGTCGTGTGGATGGTGAAACCGGAGATTTCGGCTTGTTAAGTCGAAGTGTGCGCCGTTCTCTCCTTTGTTAGACGTTAGATTGTGCGCCGTTATCGCTTTGTTTACATGAGTGGAGTCTATGCATTGGCGGACGTAGCTTTTAATAACTCTGCTAACAACGCTTATCACATGTATACAGATACATGCACAGTTATCTCATTGTATTGCAGAACAGAGGCGCCAGAATGCAATAATACAACATAGTAAGGCAAGTGTGTGAAGCTTCAGTCCACTTGGGCCCTGCCCCAGTGTACAGTTACCTGTCACTGAGTCCAAAGTAAACTTGTAGAAGGGTTTCACTGAGCCCATGGCATCCCCCAGTGCATCGGTGCCATGGATGAGACCCATGTGGAAATCAGGCAGCCAATCATAGCGTGGTTTCGCGTTTTCATGTGGACAGAGAGTTTTTTTAAACTGTGCTTGTGTGGACGCGATTGTTTTTTAAACCGGAGGAGGAAAAACTCTGGTTATAAAAATACCCGTGTACGTGTGGACTAGGCCTTAGACTGCGATGGAAACGCAGACAGCAGCAGGTCTGGGGGAAAAAGAGTTCCTGGGACAAATTGTTCCGGATAATTTTGGTGGAAATGGTGCTATTGTTGATTTTGTGGTCTAAAAACAAAATGACAACTCTTTCTTGAGCAAGTCCTGTGCAGCGCTGCAGACGGCTTCCGTAACCCGAAAGAAGCTTGTTGATGGACGTGCTCTTGCTCTCGCTCTGGATGATGAGCGAGAAGAGAGAAGTGGCCATACAAGGAATTCCGCCCTTTAGGGTGTCATAAAGGGTCATACTCAGGGGGGGAAAAAACTTTCTGAAACTTGTTCGAATCCTAAAGGAGTGTATCTTGATATCAGAATTCATGAAATAGCATTAGACCCCCTTTTAAACAAAATAATTTAAATTCAATTGTCATATAGGATGGCATAAGGATACTAACCTCACATGAACCAAAACCTGCTCTCCAGCCAATCACAGAGACACTGCAGCCAAGCAATTATTTTATCTTCTGGCATTGGTGGTTTATTGGCAATAGAATGGCTGGGATGTAACCAAATAGGGTTAGCAATTACATCTCCATTGGCACCACAGAGGGGTGTCAGCACGATACAAGACAAGACATGTTTTAATATTTCCATGCTTCATAACTCATAATCTCAGGAGTGAAACCTACCTAATCTCCATGCAAACTAACTCATCATCGCTGGACTCACAGAAAAGGTTTTTTTTTCTTCTGTGGCTCTGATTGTTTTCTCAAGCCAAGCAGAGCATGAGTCTCATAATGGATTTTAGGCACAGCGAGGCTTGAATTAACATATCGAACATTACTTGCACATCAACAACTGTACACTCATTAAATCACTGTGTCTTCGCTCTGTAAAGTCAATACCTGCCTGCATAGATTTTGTTGTCCAAGATATGGTCAAGAATGAGTAAAATCAGTCAAAGGTGCTGTCTGCAGGATCCAAAACTATAATTTGCCACATCTCTCAATGTTAAAAATCGACAAGGCATTTTACGTGAATATTTATTACAAGCCAGATTACTAGTTCAGTATGACAACAGATTACTAAGATGTTTCATTTGCAAATTTGTGACAAATGCAGTTGTCACAGTGAAACTGTACCATCAAAACATATTGTGATTTTGAAAAAAATCCTAAATATCTTACCTAAACTATGTAATGTTGCAGTTCCGCATAGTTCCTTCCTGCCAATCTGGCATTTTATTGACTCACCAAAGCCAATATTTACTCACATTTGGTGCTTGGCTGCCTTCGAACCACAGTGTTTAAAGGTCCTTGTTAAAGTCCCTCCCTCTGGTCCAGCCCCAGGCCGTCTCTCTGAACAGGTTTTTAATTGTCTACTACCCATCTGTCCTGTTATACCACTGCACCAGTACAGGACGAGACCAATAAAGGTCAAGAAAACCAATGGAAGAGGATGCGGCTGTATCCTCTGACCTTGAATGTGCTGTATCACTGTCAATCAGCAAGGCACCATGGGCCATCCTGCCAGTGACGACTTCATTTCAGGTTAAAATATTCAGGAGAAACTCACCATTCCGAGTGCAATTTACTCCTAGATCAGGTGTAATGTCTCTGGTGCTGTTGAGGAAGCTACTAGCAACTCAATTAAAAGTAGTCAAACTACAGTCAAGCTAGCCTTTAGGAAAAGTAGTAATTTGCTATCTTTTGCTCATGGGACCACATAACTTTTTGAACCAATCACTTGAGCTGTAAATGTCACGCGCCTAAAATCTCTGTTAAGCCGCAGGAAAATGACATTATAACAACGCTGATTGTGGAATGTTCATGTTTGCACAAGCTCTGCAATTCAGCACTCCAGTCAAGATGCGTAACATTTATTTAAAGGGGTGGTAAACCACGATTTCACTATTTTAACTTTAGATAGCGTGTAATGTTGCTGCTTGAGCATAAACAACATCTGCAAAGTTACAACGTTCAAAGTTTAAAGCAAAGGGAAATAATTGCTTTTAAAGAAATCAGTTTCTAAGGACTACAGCAAACGGCCGCTAGGCGACTACAGACATTCCTCCAGGGTTGCTGACATCACCAGCCTCAATATTTACATAAACCCCAACTCCGAGAATATTAAATAAGGGGGGGGTGAGGCCATTTTGTATCGCTGTTGTTGTGGTATAGTGGTATAGGCTGGAGTGGTGTCGCTGCAATGCCGACGAAACGCTGTTATTTTCATCCGGATTGCAGGTCTGGGGTACTTGCTTTGTTCAGCCTACCTAGGGACGGGGACGGGGACGGGGGGGGGGGGGGGGGGTGTTGCAGAGCGTTTAACATACAGCATGTTATATGCATGTGTGTATGAGACAGAGGGGCCCATCATAAAGCACGAGACAGACAGGGTCGGAGGAGAAGACTGGAAAATGTGACATAATGGACAATTTTCGTCTATTGCAATTCATGAGCAGCGGTTCAGCGAGACAAACACTGCCAGTGTGAATCATGCACGACGGGCGCGCCTCCCGTTGCACATTTCACGGACGAAAACATCCACAATCTTCGCAAGTTCAATGCAGGATTTGCACAACGTCAGCTGCGCGAGACAAACACGGCCAGTGTGTGGAAGCACGACGCGTGCGGGGCTCCCGCTGCACATTTCACGGAGGAAAACTTCCACAATCCTGGCGAGTTCAATGCAGGATTTGCACCACGGCTTGTCCTGAAAGCTGGATTTACAAACAGAAGCTGTTTACGGGCCACAACCTGTAAGTCTGATTTATTTTTCATCGATGTGTTTTCCTGTAATAGGTTAATTGTACGTTGTAGCAAGGAAGTAAACAGATGACAAGCTGTTCTGCAAACCAGTCTGTTAAATGCTCATTCATACTTAACGTTATCCAACGAACACCTAACGTTACAAACACTAATGTTAAAATCTCAACAGCGAACCTGACATTAGTGTAAATGATTCTTTGATTAGATCTTTTATGTATTGTTTATCTACAGGCATGCTAAACATGGTTCTGTGTGTGATTTGCCAGTGTTTAGTGTTCGTTTTGGGTTAATAGTTCTTGCGACAGATATTTGGCTATAATCTTTCAAAAAATTCAAAAGTGCCATTCAGTAGCGATCACTATAGATCGTGGCGTTTCCGACAAACATGCACTGCGGTTAGCGAATCACAACACACTGGGCCAGCTAACCAATCTAAGCCCATTGCATATTTTTGAGGGACTGGCTTCATACAACCCGGAAACCATCAGACCGTTTTACAAGGAGGGACAGAGCAGTGTAGAATAAAGGTCAAATATATGAAAAATAATGCAATTTTTTTTAAAAACGAAGCATGAACACATGTTACAGTGCACCCCACAAACACAATCAAGCCTTCAAAAGAATGTGTTTTACCACCCCTTTAAATAGCCCTTTATACAAAAGTGCTTTGAAGCAAGCTGCTTAACAGCATTAAAGGTCCCATGGCCTGACATTTTCATTTTATGAGGTTTTTTAACATTAATATGAGTTCCCCTAGCCTGTATATGGTCCCCAAGTGCTATGTGTAAACCGAGTTCTGGGTTTCCTGCTCTGCCTTTGAGAAAATGAAAGCTCAGACGAGCCGATCTGGAATCTTCCCTGTATGTCGTCATACGGGGAACGCATTTTGTGAGAGAAATAGTACTGCAATGACGAGATCAATGCATTCACGCGATCAACAGACTGCATGTGTACTCAATGCTCAACACTGCAGCCTTTCATGTGATGGGAAAAGATCTAAAAATAATGCTATAATCAACACTTTTAATCACAATCTCGACGGCTGTGATGGTAAAAAAAACGTAGTTCAGTGGGTGTAGAGGGGTTCCACATGTTACAAAGTTCGTAGAACAAGGAGGAAGAAGACAGGGTCGGCGTGGCTGGGACTTGTGTTTATTCAGAACTAACAAAATAAACTCGCTGTCTCAACAACTCGGTACAATAAAACTTTCTCAGCAATCTTTCTCCAGCTCTAAGGTCTCTCTGGTCCACATGCAGTCCGTCTCTCTCTGGCAGCGCTTGCAGACCTCGCTAAACCACGCCCCCTCCGCCACATAATCTAATACTCATTTCAAATGCAAAGATGTCAGCCAATCACAACAGTGGGCGTTTTCACTGAAGTCTCACATCAGACCCGCCCCTTCAAACAGAGCATTTAAGCCAGAGGGCTGATATCAGTATAGAAAAAAATGCTTTTTATTTCTAAATGATGACATTTTTTGATGTAAAAACCATACTAACAATATAAGTACACCTCAGGAAACATTATAAAATAATTTTAAAAAACCATGCCATGGGACCATAAAAGGTGAGGTAAGCGATATTTGAAAAACACTCTTTGAAAGTTTGTCGGACCGACACAACAGCAAATGTGCAGCCAATCAGCATTAGAGGGCGTATGACGGTGAAGGAGAGAGAATGAGCAAGAGGGAGATTTGAAGAAAGACTGTAGAAAGACACCTTTATTGTTATTGCAAAGACGCCTTTATATGTTTATTTAGAGTGTACCACACAAGGGTCTATCATTTCTCCAACACTTTTTTCTTTGTATTTTCTCCCGCTGGGTCTCATTCCACTGTTTTGCTGATGACACACAATTATATTTGCCTCTACGAAGGCCTGTTTAGATTCAAGCTCACTGGCAGCATATTGTAAAACATCAGTATGAAATCTAGGCATCCTAATCGATGAGAACTTAAAGGGGTGATGAGAAATCAACTTTCCTTTGAGCCTTTGATATATAAAAGTTCATTGTGATATAAGAATATCCTGTAAGTTTCAGAGCTTAAAACTGAAAAAGTATTTTTTTATATGTGTTAGTGTTGCATTGTTACAGATGGTTTGATATCTATTGATTACATACCTTAGCTTGCGGTCACAGGCTGGAGAAGGTGTTATTGGTTCATTCGTGATCAGACTCGGACTTGTAACGGCAGTGCTCGCAAAGCCCAAAGTCCCAGGATATTGTGTTTTTCAGACAAAAAAACAGGCTGTAGTGAAATAACATTCCTTTCTTGCGCGTGTGTGTGTGAGTGTGTACGGTTCGTGGTTATATTCACTGATGATCGGGTGAAATTATACAGAAATAACATTCCAATCAATCGCGGGTGGATGAGAGATGAATCATTGTGTTTGTTTCATAAAGACATTTTGCGAGCCCTGGCTGTGGGCTGGGCGATTCATTCCGGTTGCCGTTTGCCACATGCTGTCACTGACAGGGGAGCAGAAGCTTATTAAATATGCAAATTTTACCCAATCCTAGCAGTGGACGTTTACTTCCAAGTCTTCAGTGCGGCACGCCCATCAAAACCAACCGTTTTTCAGAGAGCCTCAAACCCAAGGCAGAAAATAGCCTATTACTTATTCATTATGATGTTTTTGAATGTAAAAACCACGCAAACGTCATAAGTTGACCTCAGACAACAGTTTAAAAAATTAAAAAGCCAGTTCATAACACCTTTAAATAAGGAGAAGCAAATTAATTCTGTGGTGCGGGCCTGTTTCTATAATTTGCGCCTCTTAGTAAAAACAAACCTTTTTTTTATCAAATGCTGACTTTGAAAGAGGTATGCATACTTTTTTTTAAATCGCGTCTCGATTTTTGTAACTCTCTCTATGGTGGCATCTCCGCCGCATCCCTGGCACGACTAAAATCAGTGCAAAATGCCGCGGTGAGGCTCCTAAAGCGGGTCAAGAAAAACGAATCCATCACACCGGTTTTAGCAAAACTTGCAGTGGCTCCCCGTTCAATCTAGAGTCAAATACAAGATTTGAATGTTTGTCTAGAAATCCCTGAATAATCAGGCCCCCACATATCTCGCAAATCTGCTGACTCCTTATGATACCCTAGAGCACTACGTTCAGGAAATCAAAAACTTCTGGTACTACCAAGGACAAATCGCCGTAAAAAAGGTGATCGTGCCTTTGCAGTTATGGGACCGAAATTATGGAATGAGCTGCCTCTACCTATTAGATTGGCGAAATCTCTACCAGTATTTAGGATCTTGCTGAAAGCTCATGTAACGCTGACAGCATATAACAGTTGAGCAATGTGATATATGTGGTGTCGGCCATGTTTGAATTGTTAATATGTTTGTTGTATATTGTATCTTTTATTCCTTTTTATGTAAAGCACTTTAGTCAACTCCGGTTGTTTTTAACAGTGCTATATAAATAAAACGAAAGAAGGAAAGATGCCTGAGAGATATTCTTATGAGTTTTTCTCTTTTGTAAGATCACTGGAAAATGAAGGGTTATGATCAGGAGCTTTAGCTTTCCAGCGCTGGTAAGACCTAAGCGGGAAGGCCTGAAAAGATCCGCGGAGGTTGCGTTGATTCTGCTCCATACGCCAGCTTTCCTATAGCTCAAACAGTAGAGCATGGCGCTAGCAACGCCAAGGTCATGGGTTCGATTCCCAGGGAAAGCAAGACTTGACAAAAATGTAAAATGTGTACCTTGAATGCAATGTAAGTCGCTTTGAATAAAAGCGTCTGCCAAATGCATAAATGTAAATGTACGTGTGTAACACCGGTTTTGAGGGTCATATTGTTTGTCTGGAGCTTCTGTGCTGTTGGAAACTACACTCTAAAAAAAAAGGTTCTATATGGCACCAAAAATGGTTCTTGGCTTGTAATCATATTCACCAATTTTGGTGCTTCAGTGGTTCTTCAGCAGTTCTTCGCCAGTTCTTTGACTAAGGTGCTATATAGCACCTCTGAAGAACCTGCTGAAGAACCACTGAAGCACCAAAATTGGTGCTATATAGCACTAAAAAAGGTTCCCCCATGATTACGAGCCAAGAACCATTTTTTGTGCCATATAGAACCTTTTTTGTGAAGCTACTGAGAGTGAGAGCTAGTGAGAGTTGATGTTTACTAGAGAATGCGATGTTTACTGTTTAGCGTCCTTGTTAGTGCACTGCCAGAGCCCTATAGACTCTCGCTATACGGTTCTATGCACTGCATGCCATCGATTGGGGTTCGAGACTGGCTCGGAGCAGGACGGTTAGGATTGGAGAGTGAGCTTTGGAGGCGGAGCGATGAAGAAAGGGGTGTGTTTGTTTGGGTTGATTTCAAATATCAACAATGTTCAGCAAGGACTTCAAAATATTGCTTTAAACATGAAAAACATTCCATTACAACTCCTTCTAATAAGCAGCTCTCCGGTGTGTTCATTTTCCAGAAAAAATTAACCAGAGAAGATTTCCAATTTAAAGAAGGCGGAGCCTCAGATAACACCTAGTGCATAATCGCCGTGAAATAAAGGTAGTTCGAAGTTTTTTTTTTTACCAGCTTTTCAAACTCCTGAAACTATCTCCATACGAACTTCGTTTTGGCCTGATTTAGTTCGAAATGATGTCACACCAGTTTGTTCTTAGATTTTGCTTAATTATATCTGGGCCTTGAGGGTACGAGTGCTTATATACCATGAGATTTGGTGAGAGGAAAACGCAAATGTTGTTTTTTTTTTTTTTTTTAAACCAACCTTGTAATCTAAATGCAAAGTTGATGAATACTCAGTGGACAGGTTCTGCAGCACAGTTTAAGGATCCACTTTGGAGTGTGATTTGAATGTTAATGCATCAGATTATCACCCAGATGATGAAACACTTTCAGTGGATTACACGGCAACTGCCTAAAAACTGATGCGGCCACAAGAAAGGGCGTCTTCAGACACCCCAGAGGATGGCAGGAAGTCAGTGTCGGAGGACCACAAAAAAGGATGTGCGTGTACTTTGTTCATCTTGATGTAACGTGGTAACATTGCTCTCAGTCTGATGGATGATATAAAGTGATCAAATAGCCCTTTCTTGTGACTGCATGTGAGGGTGAGATGAATACTGATAAACGAGTGCTGTCTTCCTCTCTTTCCTTTAATCAGGGATCAGCTATGACTAAAATTTTCATAACACTGCTCTCTAAGCTTTGCTGCAATGCAGCACAGGAAAGAGACACATCTTGACCAGCGATCCCTTCAATCTGGAGATTGAACATGAAACAACCTGGATGCACTTGAAATAATTTGAACATTCATATTCTTTATCTATCTATCTATCTATCTATCTATCTATCTATCTATCTATCTATCTATCTATCTATCTATCTATCTATCTATCTATCTATCTATCTATCTATCTATCTATCTATCTATCTATCTATCTATCTATCTATCTATCTATCTATCTATCTATCTATATCTATCTATCTATCTATCTATCTATCTATATCTATCTATCTATCTATCTATCTATATCTATCTATCTATCTATCTATCTATCTATCTATCTATCTATCTATCTATCTATCTATCTATCTATCTATCTATCTATCTATCTATCTATCTATCTATCTATCTATCTATCTATCTATCTATCTATCTATCTATCTATCTATCCATCCATCCATCCATCCATCCATCCATCCATCCATCCATCCATCCATCCATCCATCCATCCATCCATCCATCCATCCATCCATCCACTTTTTAAAATGTTTACAGTCAGATGAATTTCATTTTAATTCAACTTACATTCAAATTAAATTAAAACGGAACTGAAAAGGAATTTGAAAAGCACAATTCTGAACATCACACAACCCAGAATGTTACAGTATATTTATATAAGTACAATGTACTAACAAAGTGTAAAGAGTTTAAAATGTTATCAAAAACTACAGTAAAAACAATGTGCAAAATAATCTCAATTAGAATTCAATCACAACTTTACAAAGAACAGTCCCTTACGAACACTCCAGTGAACAAGCCAAGGGCAACAGTGGAAAGGAAAACTCCCTGGGATGGAGATGAGGAAAAAACCTTGGGAAAAGCCCTCAGGAGACTCACCTGGGGAAGCCCACCTCCTTAGGCTGGCACATTTTTAAACACTGCTAAAACAAAGCATACACAAAATGTAATCTGAACATATGTAATCCAGCCATATAGTATTAATGATAATACTTGAGTAATTGGTTATAATGACTCTTTTAAAAATACAATGTGCGAAGAGTAAAGATGCAGGCAGCGAATGACAGACAGGTTGAGGTTGCTGTTAATTATAGTAACAAAGTACATCTGCAGGTCTCATGAGGGTGGAATGGTGAATTAGTCTCGGTTCAGTAACTGTGGCTTTGCCTGTCTGGCCGACGAGGCACTAAAATGACAACAGCACTCTGCATTGATCCTAGGAGGGCAGCAGTCTCATATCCTGAGAATTCAAAAGCAACAGAAAGCCCTGACCAAATGACACTTCCGCAATCACATCACAAAGGTCACCTTGAGCTGACCAGGGCGGCTTTCAATGCATATACTATGACATAGGAGAACTGTCACTGATTAGACATGATCTGATTTATACAGACACAACTGAGCCTCTTTTCCAGTTCATAATTAGCTCATATGGGTACAAATCCTGTCTACAGTTCACAAAATTGACAGATTAAAAAAAGCAATACAACATATTTATCAAATCCCACTCTGTAACTGCTTGTCTGCTTAGCTGCTGGGAAAGTGTTCAAGCGCAGACACTATCCCTTCGAGCCAGATTATATGAGTAAATGCTGTGTAATTCTGTTTACAGGATTAATATGGCGATGAATGCCCAGGATGGGACCAGCTATCATTCAGACTCTCCTCTGGGCCTCAATAATCAGGCTATTTTCATATGCCGTGATTTTAAAATGAATCATTTTGTGGTAACTCCTGCTGGTTCATTAATGGCAGTATGAATGGTTATAACAGACTGATTGAATAAATGGATCAATAGAGCGTCTGGTTGGTTAACTTTATTATTTTCAAGGTTCTTTAGGCCTCTGTTTGTTTTCTTTTCATCTTTATATGTTTATCACGTAGCCTGGGCATCCCTTTGCTTGCATATTAGTTTGCGCACCAAATCTAGGTTGCCAGTTACAACTGTAATTATTTATCATATTATAATTTATTTACACAGTAAACATCTATTAAAATGCATTTAGAAACATCTGGTTTTGGGACAGCATTACTTTCTCCAGTCGGTCCACTAATTTAGGCAAGCGGCAATGTCAGAGGGGAACGCCATCAGAACGCTGGCAAGTAAAAAAGCAACATAAAAGCAAACGCGCATGAAGGTTGTGCTGCATAATTCATGCGCCGCTCCTTTTAGAAACGGCAAATTCATCAGGACAATGACGTTTGACAGAGGAGCTGCTGTCTCTGTTCACCTTGCTCCGTTCAACATCCTCTTCCATCCGAAAACAGCACAGTGCCATTAAAGATACACAGTGCATTGCTGACTGATGAGTAAGTCAGGTTTAGGCCATGTTGAGTCGCCTAAAAGCAGATTTGTCATGAGCATCTCACTTTACGGCACTGGTAAAGTCTGGTAAAGTGTGTCAGGATGAAAACGAATCTCCTGAATTCAGCCTGCCGAGTGCATGCTTGTGACCTGGGCAGTCTGGTGCAACAAAAAACTGGAAACGCACCATCAACACCAGCAGATCTGACATTTGGGGACGCTTTTTCTTGTACTGACATTATAAGGAAACTGCAGGTTATGGGGTATATAAGTGGTATTTTGCTTTTGGGTCTTTTCCAAATGCTTCCTTCTGCACAAATGTCGGCTGTGTTCGAAATCGTTCTCTTGCTCACTCAGTTACTATTCCCAATATACAGAACTCAACATAATAATTGTAACATTATTATTTGTATTATTATTATTATAATGGATTTAGTTGGGATAGGAGTGAACAAAAACAAAGTACCTTTTAAAAGGCAATTTAGTCCACTTTGAAATCATCTTAGTTCAAAAGTTTGGTGTCAGGAAAAATATTTTTAAAAGAAAAATAACACGTATTTAGCAAGGATGCATTAAATTGATTAAATTAAAGAGCACCAAATCAGCATATTAGAATGATTTCTGAAGGATCATGTGACATTGAAGACTGGAGTAATGATGCTGAATATTCAGCTTTGCCATCATAGTAATAAAAAGTGACTAAAATCACAATATTACTGTGCTGTATTTACTGCACTTCACAGTCTTGGTGAGCATAAGAGACTTCTTACCTAATCCAAAATTTACTTCAATAGTGAAAGATCAAAACCTCTGAACCTGTTAGTCAATGTTATGTTTAAAAATCTGACAACAGTGATATCATAAATTGTTTCTTTAACATTAAAGGGAGAGTTCAGCCAAAAATGAAAATTCTGTCATTAACTCCCCTTCATGTTGTTTCAACCCCGTCAGACTGTCGTTCATCTTCGGAACACAAATGAAGATCTTTTGGATGAAATCCGAATAGCTTTCTGTCCCTCCATTGACAGCTACACAACAACCATTTCAAGCCCCAGAAAAGCAGTAAAGACGTCATTAAAGTAATCCGTGTGACTCCAGTGGTTTAACCTACATTTTATGAAGCGTGCTTTGTGCAAACACATAACTAACCAAAATATTAATATCCAACATGTGTGGTAAGTGTTTTTTTTTCCGCAAACAAAGCACTCACGTCGAATGGGTTAATCTCATGATGTCTTTACTACCTTTCCGGGGCTTGAAAGTGGTAGTTGCCTAGCTGTCAATGGAGGGACAGAAAGCTCTCGGATTTCATCCGAAAGATCTTCATTTGTGTTCCGAAGATGAACGAAAGACTTACGGTTTGGAACGACATTAGGTTGAGTAATTAATGACAGAATTATAATTTTTGGGTGAAACCGAAAGGGTTTTTTAAAGTCCCTGTAAAGGCAATTCTGAGATTAGTTTCTAAACACATTATAAATGTTAGAAATGTATTACTGAAACACGTTGCAAAGACTGTGAACTGTTTAGTACCGAATTGTTGAGTGAGACCGTTAAAGCTACACTGTGATATTTTCCCCCATCTAGCGGTGAAAAGGTATATGACCATCCAGTGAATTTTAGTTTCTGTTCCTCTCAATTCCGATTTCGTTTTAACTCCTACGGTGGCCGATTTAGTCCAAGATAAACATGGCTTCCAGTTCGACCTCGTCCACATTCGACACGGTGCCTGTGGGATATTCTGTGAGCAGTGGGATGGTTGGAACTCAACTGGCCTAATTATTCGGCTAGAAAGAACTGCAGCTAATCCAGAGTGAACTTTGATGATAGTAATGTTTATTCAGTCATCCAATTGCAAGGCATAAACAGGTTTGCGTGGATATGTACATAAATGTGGTTTCTGTGAGAGAACAAATAAGGATGGTAAATATACATGATAATGACATGACAGAAGATACACAGTTAAGAACTGTATAACTATACTTATAAGTTACATTTGTATAATGTAACCGTAAACCAGAGCTTATTGTACCATATATAGGCGCTAAATGCAGCTGCATTAAAAAGAGCGGAGCTGCCGCTGCTGCTAACAAGCGGTGTCGGGTTACAAAAGTGTGTGCAGCTTTAGCACTGCAGTGCGCTCTGTATAACAATTGTTAATATGCCGATCAGACCTGATACATATTTCCATCAACATACATTACAAGCAAATATTTTCTATAAACTAATAAACATTGTTACGCTATTGTATGTTGACACAAAAATACTTCTGAGGTGACATCAACTGAATTACGCGATGGCAATGACAATAACTATTATTACTTACGGAGTTATTAACGCACAGAAATACCACAAAAGGAAAAACAGACTTTTGAGGAATAAACAAGCCAGGAAAACTCCGTATAACTCTGTTACTGGACGCTGCTGAGATGAAAACTCTCTGCGCATGCACCAGACAAGTCTGAACAAGTTGACGCGCACATGCGCGAGGCAGGGAATTTTGTACAGTGCCATCGAGTGTTAAAACGTGAAAGGCGAAGCTTGAATTTACGGGTATGTCCCTCTTTGGCTAATGTACTTTCAAGATGGAGGGGCAACATGGCGACCTGCATTCGAACCCCTACCCGTATGTATTTTAAATGGCATATTATAAACTTACGAGAATACTTTATTACTTGAAATAAGTAAATATACATTAATGAGCACATATATTTTTGAAAGACCTGAACTAAAAAAGTTACACAGTGTAGCTTTAAACCATTTTTCACCATTTCTGGACTTTTTTTTGGAGGGGATAAAACGAGCCACTGAGCATGGCCCCTCCCCTAACACTATAATAACTAGAGCACATTTCAGTTCGCCCGCTCAATCGCTAGTTACTGTCTGACCGTTAGTTACTACAGACTACAGTTTTCTAGGTATTCATGCCTTCATTACGTAAATGCATATTACCTGGTTGCGATAACTTACAAAACAGCTGTGTCCTTATTTAAATGTCCGAAAAACAATGATAACAAGAAGAGGATGATTCATTTTGTGAAGAGCCACCACCAACACCTGCCTCTACAGTGATCATTTTACACCGGATAGTTTTAAAAATTTTCATCAGAGACAAGACAACTGGGATTCATTGATAATCCGCTGCAGGATGGGGTGAACCGACTATCTCTTGCCCTGGCCTTCATCCTCCCGTCCTAATGACAACTGGTGCCATCATCGGCAGTTCGTGCCCACCGATGAGTATTGTCTTCTTGTGTGCTTATGGCAGCTTAGCAAGTGGGTGTGGTTTCAGCACAGAGAGCGGACAGAGAAGAGAATACTGCTTTTTTTTTTAAGATTTTGATAAGCTATTTTATTTATGTGGTGTTTTTTTTACCATTGAAATTGTTGGTTACCGGTAATAACACATTTTTTCTGTGGTGTGACAAACTCAGGCAAAAATCAAATGTCCGCACAATGATTTATCTGCTCCAATTTATTGCAACTTTTCGACCAACAGGTCTTCCTCAGGCACGAAGACAAACTCAGAGCACATATTTAATTTAGACTTTACACGCACTTTAATTGATTATATGATTTAGTTCTGATTTAATTAATCTTCCGGTGATAAATGAGCATTTAAATCATTTGATTTCCATTGTACATTCGACCAGGTTAACGGATGACAGATAACACTTCACACTGAGCTAACTGATAAAGTATTAAGTTAAAACACTTAAAAGTGAAACACTTTGCAGAACTTTCCTGTATTCTAATATATTTTTGATGACTTTAGGAGCTTGGCAAGCTTGGCAAACTTGGCATCAGTGCACAAAGATTGGTTGCAAGCAAATCAAAGAGCATGATGGGTTCAAAAACTTGATGTTTTGTTCACTTTATATAGTCTTTAGGCAACACTTAACAGTTGAACAGAGAGTGATTTCAGACGTAGCAGTAGATATAGGACATTATACGTAGCACATTTTTATTCCTTCTCCTTGTCCTTCAGCCTTAGAAATCACATTGCGCTATGAGTACCCAGGCAGGCATCGGAGCAAAGGAGAGCTCTACAACTTGAAATAAATGAACAATCACTTTGAAGGACATTGGAAAGAAAATAAAACATTGCCCTAGAATCAGATTAAAAAGAGCACATTTGCAAGGAGAAACAGGAGTGGTATCCCATCAGTGGGCTATTCAGAGGGACACAGACCACCTGGGCTCCGCTCTCGTCTCTTCTATCTGTCCTCCATAGTTATTTTCCGTTCATTCTCCATCCGTCTTTCATCTTCCCTGCCGAGTCCGTGCTCTCTTCTCCTCTATGTTTCCCGAATCTCACTCTCGCTACTTTATTATTAAAGCCTACGGTCTACGACCCCAGTGACACCACGGAAGACAAAGAGCTATTCTACTTTGCCACCGTGATCGGATGAACCAATAGAGAGGAAGAGAATCAATGGTCACCTCTGACCTGCTGCCGGTGGGTCTATGGACAAGCAGATGCTGGTGACCAGTTTTCATGAATGTAGGCCTTGTGTTGCGCTTCTTTAATCCTACATCTATGTCGAGCATGACAAGCAAGTCCATATATGGTACATTTACGGGACAAGTTTAACACTGCAACAATAGAACTGGTTTCACGTGTGAAAGAGCCTACTGGGAGCATAATAAACTTTCACAACTCTGGTTATGAGATACTGTGAAAAATATGAACTCAAACTCACTGTGTTGGAAGGACAAGGGTGCTGGGCTGGACTTTGGGTCTTCTTTTGGCAGATGTTCCCATCTGATTGGCTGAGCGTTTGAGTGACTGTTGGTTTAGAAGACTGGAGGCCAGACCAGCATGGTACTGTAACTGCAGAGAAAAAAAAAGATGTCTATGTACTACGGCTGTTACGATAAACACATGTTAGCTTAATCATGATTATTCAATTCCATTTATTTGGTGTGTCCAGAGATCTTACTCTTCTGCGGCTTTACAAAGAACAGTTAAGCATGTAAAATGAAATCACAGACTAATTGGGCTTTTAAGAAATGTTTACTCAAAGCACAGTTCCAATGTTGTCAACAATCTGTTCTTCTGGGAGAAAGCACAGTAGCTTGCATATAGTACTCCATCACGTTTTTCCTTGTGTTCCTCCTCGTCTCCTGCCCACCTCCTCCCCCTCGCCTCCTGTTTTACTATGTTGAACGTAACACGGTGACTGTAATATCTTTGACTTTGATGTTGCAGTATAGCAGAAGCCTGTCAATAGCTTTCCGGCTCATGTGATGAAACCATGTGAAAGGTGTCCCGTCCGCTATACCCAGAATGCACAGCTGTAACACTCAAGTCGTTAATGGATGTGACAGAAGTCTCGATGCCACCTACCTGATGCCATGGACATAAAACCTCATACACCAAGTAAATCACTCACATATGCGACTACATTTCAATCTAGACAAGTAAATAATAGGGCTGGGTAAAAAAGCCCTAACGATACGAAACGATCGTAAAATAGACCCAAGAATCGATTAGTCATTCTGTTTTCAGTTGATGAATGAATGGAACATTGTAGCACGCCTCCCATCCAATAAATTGCAATAATCTTTGTGCTTTGTTACTATTGATATGAAACAAAGTCTCAGATTTTAAATTACGTCCATTTTATTACGAAATTCAAAAACATACACCGTTTTGGTGCTGTGGCATGAGAGCACTCTGGCACAGCTCAGCTCAAGAGAAGCGCCAGCGCACATGAACTGATCTTCTTGTCCGTCTTATTACCAGTTACAGCACGAAATAAACATGAATAAGCATCTGAAAGTGCGTTAAAAGAGTACATCTTACCGAAATCCGTACCATGTGACATGAAATCGCTTAATCAGTGTTTCGACCATAGAAAGACGTCAGTAAAACAGCTTGTAAACAATGTCATTTAACACATTTACCTCAGAAAAACCATATCCAGTGTCCATAAACTCGTTAGTGAGCTAGAAAAAATAACTCTAGAGAGGAGCATTTTGCTAAATATATGCATCATATAATTCATTATAATTTTGAATGTTTTTCAATATTTAATGCATGTTTGAATAAATCTGGTAAGTTCTTATGACAGCCACCATTTCAATGTTATTTCAAAAAACGAATTGGAGTAGAAATATGATTATGTAATTGTAAAGTTAATATTATAACTTAATTATTATAAAAAATATATAATTGAGTGTAATTTAAGTTTTTGTAAAGAAATCAGTTCATTTTTACCTTCAACATTATAGTCGGCTAATGTACTACCAACTGACTCCCATAGTTTACAGCATTTGCCTTGAGAAAATTTGCCATGTATTGTACCTGATATATCCAAAATAATCTATATTGAATTGAAATCAAATCGAATTGCAAGCTTGTGAATCGAAATCAAATTGTGAAATTTGTGTCAATGCCCAGTCCTAGTAAATAATGTCTGTCATTAGCCACTGGCTAGAATTGATATATATACAATACATGCTTTCTTGTTTTTTCTTTTCAAAATGACAGTACTTGTTCAGAATTATTCAGCCTTTAAGACCAAAAGCCACTGCCGGCTGGTTCCTTTGGAAGTGAATTGGAATAATGCACAAGCAGCAATTTCATTAGCAAGCACTCACATATTACGGTTCACGTTTTGATTTTAGCAAATGAGTTTGAGTGAACACAGACAAAGTAATCAATATGTATGAGCCCACAGCTTATCAGACTGTAGCGTTTTGTATTAATATTAGTAGAAAAATTCATAACACTTTAGTTTAAGGTCCAATAGTATATTACTAGGATATCGGCTGTTTATTGGTACTTAGAAAGCACATATTAATGCCTTATTCTAACCATATTCTACATTCCTTAATCCTACCTAAGCCTAACTACATTAGTAACTATTAATAAGCAGTAATTAGGAGTTTATTGAGGCAAAAGTCGTAGTTATTAGTTAGTTAATAGTGAGAATTGGACATTAATCTAAAGTGTGAACGAAAATGTTGTATTATATTACTATTTTATTCAAATTTTTGTTTTGTTTTTACAGAAACATTGAATGACCAATAATATGTAAAGCATCACTACCAGCGAAATCATGAAAAATCAAAAATGCTTGACTGACTGATGTTGATCTATATATACTGTCTGGTGAGTAAACCAAAATGGAGATTCTATTGCCACGGTGTGCATTGAGGGTTGACCAACATCTGGGAAGATACATATCGGGAAAAGAAGCAGAACTACTAAAACGCTAACTTGAGAGTAGATCAACTACTTTTAATAATGAGTAGCTTATAGCTTGACAAATCACACTTTTGAAGAATATTCCCCAACACTGCTGCTCTGGGAAGTTCGCTTGCTGGGAAATCTTAAGAAAATCAATCGTCCGCGAGAAACACGCTGGTAGCGAGTGAGGCAGATCATAACACAAGCGGTGACAAAAGAGATCTCATCAGGCTTCAGAATTCATCGGCATGCACCCCCACATAAACCAGGCTCTTAAATTAGAGCTCGCATAGGCCCGTGCCTCATTAATTGCTATTAAAATATTCCTCCTATTGAGCTAATTAGCCATGTTCGGAGGCAGCAGAGCGACGTTCGCTGAGTGAGAAGCAGACGGCGCAGCACTCCCCCTGTTTAATTTGGCTGACCAAAGCAGCTGTGTTAACGGGGAATTATTTTAATTAACTGAATCTCCTTTTCGTAGCTAATGAGCCTACTTGGTAAGGGCCAGATCTTGTACGAGAGTAGCGTGTACGATGGGAAGCTGGGCTCCAGCTGTATAAAAAGCCCTTGCTAATAAATAAAAAGCCTACATTACAAGGTAAGAAAAAAACACAAGGATTCAAGATGCTGTCAAGATGGCTCAGGCGCCTTTGAATGTCAAGTGGCTTGAGAGATTTGTTGCACTAAAAACATCCACATCAATCACCATTGGTTTAAATATTGGCCCCGGGCAATTGTGTAGTTCTGTTAGTATTTAAAATTCTGTGTCTAAAGAGAGACCCTTTAAAAAAGTGGCATTTCTAAATATTCTCCCGACAATATGACTGGACATTATACTGAATGTTCAGGATGTATTTGTCATGACTTTTCTGGAACTAGAATTGTTAAGTTCAATTGAATTCAAACTTTCAGTTTGCAATTATTGATTTAATATCCAAATATACAGAGAATTTCCGACTTGGAGTCCTACATGTACGTTTTAAAAATTTTGACCAAGTCTCCCTGTAGTCAATAATTGTATCTCTTAAAACTCATCTTTGATTAAAACTCATCTTTGAAATTACATATTTGAATGTTTTTTGTCCTGTGAAAATAATTTCTTAAAGCCTTAAAATAGCTTGAATGTAACTCTACACTCTTGCTTCATTTAGTATACCAAGACCGATGAATATGCAAATTATCCCCGCCTCCACTCACTCACACCAGCTCAAGGGCAAGACAATTACTGGTAGGTTTAATTCCGCCATATATTTCTGAACCAGAAACTGATTGAACTGATGAAGAGCATATTATATGGGCTCATCTACAATGGGCTCTATGGTAAAACGTTTTGTGTGTCGCTCTTTACAACGTCAGACACATAACTGTAATTAACATGATTAGCTTTTTGCCTGACTATGCTATCAAACCATCTCAGAGTCAGACAGCTGCCTTCTAAAAATCAGCATCCTTAGAAACACTTTGAACAACTTAGAACGTCAGTGGAGAAAGGCATATAGTTCATCATAACATTGTAATATACATATACATAATTCACCCGATATATTGCTAAATTTACCCGATTTTCATATCAACTGAAAAATATGCCAGGATAACCTGGTTTCTCTTGAGACTCCCCTGCAGCACAGCATAGTAATGATATGCTAACGCCCGCCCACACATTGACAGGATTGGTTACAACAGGTTTGTGACGTAAGAAACACCATCGATTTCAAAGGAAAAACTCAGCAATAGTGTTTTCTTATGGTTTGTCTTAAAGAATATTAAAAACATCACTTAAGCCCTATTCGGACGGTAATTGTTTCTCACGTGGAAGTCCGTAAAAATACATTTGCAATGCCACCTCAGTGATAAAACACGTGCATTCGGAAGGTGATTTATTCACGTGTGGGAACACGCTGCTCAAAGGATTTCATTTTATTCCACATGGAAATGAGAGGAAATAATTTAAAACAGCCTCTTATTTACATGAGGTAAACATAATGCCACTTGGTTATTATAACATAATTGCTGCCGTAATAACGGCCCATTTCAAATGTTTACGTGCTTTTCTTCTTTTTATTTTTTGAGCGGGGATGAAATATATTGCTTTTGTAAATACTTGTCAGCATTTCAGTAATAAAAGTCTGGATCTTTAAAATGCATCCAAATTACAGCGAAGGGCAACCGTACGGTGCTCTGCAGTGACCAAAAAGGATATAAACAGTGAATTTTGAAGTGATATTTTCTTGAAAATTCAGAGATGTGTTTTCGGACGGCAATTCAATTACCAGACGACCTTTGGCTATAGTCATATAAACAACATTAAAATATTTTCACCACGGGGGGGTTGGGGGGTTGTCATTTTTAAAAATGACTTTGTCATACAAAGAAAAAATGACTTTGTATGACAAAACAAACAAACAATTTTTTACCATGTTGATTAAAAATGAATGTTATAAATGATAAAAACACCCTTATAAAGCCATCATGAAATCAAAAAGAACTCAAAAGTTTGGGGTAAGTACAATAAAAAAAAAAAACTTTTATTCAGCAAGGATGAAGTGAATTGAAAAAAGTGACAGTAAAGTCATTTAATTTCAAATAAATGCTGTTAATTGAATGTTCTATTTATCAAAGTATCCTGAATAAAATATATTATGGTTTCCACAAAAATATTGCCAACAGAGATAATAATAAGTAGCATTAATTATATTTGAGTACCAATACTCATTGATTTCTTCCAAAAGCATAAAAAACTTAATTATTCCAAACATTTGACTAATTGTGTAAATATACATTGTATTCATACATTTTTCCTGTTGAATACTATCTTACTCAGAAATAAACTGATTATGGAAGTAAAATCAGTTGCAAACGTGGTTTCATATTAACTGTGAGTAAATACATAAATATCAAAATATATATAATTGAACAAAAGCTGAAAATAAAAACTTAAAGAACATAAAATACTGAAAAAAGTTTGCGATTTTAAAACTATGCCACTCATTACTAAAGGCCTACTTCTGTCAATTAGAGGAGAACATAACAAAAATCATGCCCTCTAACATTTTTCATAACAGAAACAATAAAAGCAACATCTACAAGACAAACCCTAGAGTTCACAAAGAGAGAGAAAAAAAACCAGAGACAAAGGACAAAAGATGTGGAGGACAGTGGAGAATGAGTACAAGAGAGAGAGAGACACAGAGGACAAGAGAGGCATTACCCAGAATGCTGTCAGGCAGCTGAGAGTGTCATCTCATTGGGGCAGTTGAAGATTAAAGCGCAGGGTCAGAATCTGACTTGTGAGAGGATGCACGGGACAAGCACACACAATCAATGTCACCGTCAAATGGAACAAAACAAGACAGCCTCTTTCACTGGAAGCAGACACAATCACAGAAGCACCGAAAAACCATCGCACTGTTGTCAACCACATTATAATGCCATAATCCAATCGAAGGTGTTGCACACCCCATTTTAAATAAGATCGCAAACAGGGTCTGTCAAACCCACAATACTAAGAAAACCTTTGGAAACACTTCACTTTATATATCATTATAAAGCTGTTCATAATACCCTGTAATACAGATTGTAATGCTTTTTTTCTTTACATAACTATAATCAGATTCATATATAAATATCAAAAATTGAAAAGGTTTAGCGTTGATTCAGAAGCTCCCAATATTGATCATTGGCTCAATATATACCATTTAAACATCCTGCAAATAATAAATATATATTAATGTATGTAATACTTCAAAACAATATATAACAGGTAAGGCATTGCGAATGAATTCCGATGCATGTTTCAAGTGCTGTCAAACCTTTTGTATTGAATATATTCTTAGCTTTTTTCTCAAATAGGATTTACCTTTAAATCTTAAAAACCTCTTAAAGATTATTCTATTAATAAGGCCAGTGCTTCCCCCTCCACCATCTTCCAGATCTCTGCAACGCTTCAACTGCAGTGCATCTCATTCCTGATGCTTTTGCATTTAATACTTTAAGCAGACCTAGAGGACTAGCGCTTATGCAGGGGAACTGTATTATTCCATGCAACTAATTGCACACACCCATCAAACCCAATATCTATTCAAGGAAGCTTCGCCGAGGAGGGAAAAGCAAAATCATGTAACGAATATTAAGTACAAGTTGAAACAACTCTCTTTGATCATTCGCCGCTTGTTCGTCTGCACCCAAAAATGATGAAATGACTGTTTGAATGAGTGCGTCTTTATCTAAAATCTCCCAAATCTTTGCACAGCCTTGAGGGGAAAATCGCCTCAATTTGTTCAACTCAGTTCTGTTAGCTTTTGATAGGTAGAATACTGGGGAAAAGTGTAGAAATAGTCAAATAATAAATCTTTAGGGAGTGCATTAAATAGGTAATATGCATTTACATTTATGGTGTGTTCACACTTGTAGTTCGGTTCTCTTGGTTCTTCTGGTCAGGACCAAAAAAAGAAAATAACACACAGTCCTGGTTTGGGTTCACTGTAAAAAAAAAAGAAAAGAAAAGAAAAAGGAAACCGTACTGGTAATTTCTGCCAGGACATTATCCATTAATTTTATGGAAATTTCTGTTAACCCTTAAAACACAACCTAATGCAATGTGTAATAGGTAAAACACCTGTAAAAAAAAAAAAAAACCAATACGGAAAATTCCTTAATATTTATACCTACTTTTTCATTTGAATTTTAACGATTCTGATTCTGCTTATCGATTCCAATTCTTATCCATTCATAATTTAGATTCCAATAAGGTAAAAAAAAAACTTGGATATCATGACATTATTGTCTTACTGCAAAACATTTTATTTTAGCTAAATACCAATTAACAAAAAATTTAAATGAAAATGTGGGCATCGGCCTTGAGACAGAGCAGTAGCTAAAAAAATGATACATAAATGCTAATTTTCAATGAGACCATAGATTATGCATATGGATATATGCATTAGCTATGGTCTCATTGAAAATATTTAGTCACAAGAGATAATTAAGATATTAATCCCCATGCAAAGAGAGAAAAAAGACACCTTAAAATGGGGGAAGTTGGAAAGAGGGAAAGAGAGACTGGCGGGCGGAGAGAGGAAGAGACAGCAATGCTGCAGTCAGGGGGTTAATTAATTTTTAAATATCAGCCAGGGATCACAAGGTCTAGGGTATCTTCTATGACTGGTTCTCATAAATCAGGGTTATGGGTAACGCAAATGAGATCAGACATATTCCACGCAGGAAACCCATTTGGATTTAAACAAGTTTATACATGCAGTGATTAAATAAAGAGAGAGAGAGGCCTTTGAAATCAAAACAGTTTTAAAAGGAAAAGCATAAATTATGTCTGCTGTTGTTTTTCTATGGAGCTACCATAAAAGCAGTTCATATGACTTCTGAAGCTCTATTTTAGGAAAAGACCAAACTTTGAGTTGAGAGCTTACATCAGATTATTAGTTTTTGGGTGAAGACAACAAGCAATTACAAGATAATGGAGAATATTTATTACACAATATATATGTGATGGAAAGACTTTCTTTTTCTTGAACCCTTTAACTGTCACCGTCCCGTTGGCGGGACACCTGGCACTCTTTTTTTGATCGCCTTTTTTCCCGCATAATATATTTTAGTAATTATCATAAATTAGGTATCATTCGAAAGCTTACAAACTCAAAATTCATCCTGTGAAAACCGTTTTGAAACTGGACGTTAAGTTACCATGGAAACGGTACTTTATATTCTTTTAGCGGGCTCCTCTAGAGGGCGGTTTCATGTTTCATATCACAACATTTATTTTAACTACTTTATAATCAAAATCTTTTCTAATCTTGACAAAACACATATCGTCGGAAAGGTCTGAGTCTCAAGGTTCCATATTTGGTGACCGTTTTGTGATGGAAGTGACATTTGGACAGAAATTTACAGGAAAATACATTAAAAAAACAATCAATGGAATGTGGTTGACACCCGGTGGCTATTTTTGGTATAGCGCCTAAACAAATCTCATGGGAACTTCAATTTTTGTGATATCAATTTCAAATTTGGAACACAACTTGGTTAGACATATGGCTTTGATTTTACAGTAATTTTAGTAATATGTAAAATATATATTTTATATAAAATAAAAAAGATTTAGTACAGAATTTATATTTACAGTAAATTAAAACTTCCATAACTTTTTCATACTTTCATATTTTGAATTGCTTTATTACTTTATTTTTATTTCACATTTTGAATTGAATTATTTTGAATGATCTGCCGAGTGTCTTCTTTAAAACATGACCAAACTTAGGTCTATATTCCAAAGCATTCTTGAATTACAGCCCTTTAACTTTGGATAGTGCATTTTCATGTGTATTCTCAAAAAGGGGGGTGACTGTTAAGGGGTTAAAGACCCAGATAGAAGATTTTTTTTCTCAATTTGGGGTAAATGCACTCAAAAAAATGAACATTCACTGTTGTTAGTTGCACTCAACTCACCCTTGTTCACATTACTTAAAAAACTCATGTAACTAAATTTACTTAGATTTAGTTGTTTCTACTAAAAATGAATATTGTCAGCTTTACTTAATAAGTGTTTGTTCGGTCAACTTAACATTGCTGAGTGAAACGAACAAACTGGGCAGTGGATCTGTAGTTCCCAGCATGATTTGCAAGGGACTACATTAGGAGAGTACATTTAGGGATTAAAGTGTTATTTTATCTTTTTCAGTAAAGGAAAAGATGTTGTTAGTTAGGTATTTTTTTTTGGATTTCCTGTTCTCAATTAAGTTATTTTTGAATTTTGTTTCTAAAAATATGGTTTTAGTTATATTTAATAGTTTTCCACTTACACTTGTAGAGCAAGTAGTTAATTTAATAAGGTAAGTTAAGTCAATAAATGTGTTCACCTAACATAATAAACTTTTATAAATTTAACATAACATTGTTAAGTAAACTGCACATATAAATATTATGTAACAGTGACAAATTCAAATGGTTTGTATTTACTTTAAGACTCATTTTGTCAGCTTTACTCGACTTTCTTTTGTTCAAATAACCAAATTGTTATTTGTAAAAATGACTCAATATAGTTGTGTGGGACCACTTGACGCAGCTTTTTTAAGTAAATTCAACAAATAATTTTTTTGAGTGTGGACTGAATACATTAAACCCATAAAGTCTGTATGTAAAAATAAATTTTTATTGCAAGGAAGTTCCTTTACGAAATCAGCTCCACATGTTGTGCATAGTTGCTGATTTAAAAAAAAATTGTTTCCAGGATTGGTGGCATACATATGGTAACAATTTTGTAATCATATTAATATTATTCTTGTTTTATTGAAATAATGCTTTTCATGTTCACCGTATGCGTTTTAGCAAAATATAAATTTTTTAAATACACCAAACCTGTAAATCCACCTCTATGAGCTGATGGATGGAAATTTTTCCAAAGAATGTATTTATTTGTATTAAATGCTTGGAATGTTTAGAGAATGGAGCAAATGTTCCTAATTTCCCATCTTAATGGTTCCAAACCAAGAACCAATCATTACCAGCAATTAGGGTAAACTCTACAAGCAAGTGCCATTATCATCTAGGTTCCTCCAATTTAACCATCAATCAGAACATGTACAGCAAATAGACACAGTCCCCACGGAAGTCTAAACAAACAATTTAAATGAATATTCACTCACACGAATAGCAAACTCCGAAAAAAAATACATATCAAAGGTTCTCGCTTGTCCCTTGCTCTTTTAATGAGGAATTAGCAGGCCGAGGCGAGCCGAGACCACTGTTCTTTCAACTTTACACTCCCTTTCTTGGAACTAATAAGGAATCCAAGCTTGCTAAAGTTGCCACATCAAACATTTTCTCAGAGCAGTGCATTTTCAAAAGGTCGCAGCTTTTTTTTGGCCCCTTTTAGTTGTTTCTTGTTCTTTTCCACCCCTTTTCGTCCCTTTGCGCCACGCTGATCTTTAAGACTGACCAGGCTATTAGTCCTCTCTGGCACAGCAATTGGCAAACACATGCTCCATCATTAACTGCAGGGTTGAAACATGTTGTGATGGCAAGTCCGCTGCGCTCTGATCTTATTGTGGGCTCCGGGTTTGAGGCCTGCCATTTGTTTCTTCTGACAGCTTCGTTCAAGACATGATTAAAGCGCATAACCAGCTGCTCGCTTTCAGGACAATGTGCGATGTGAAAAGCCACGAGCCTCAAGAACATTCATGGCATTCTTTTGATTAGTTTGATGGTAAAAAAATACAAATAAATAAATAAACCAGGAAAGATTTGTACGCTCTGTGATTATATAAATATCCATAAGCTCTGACACAAGGGACTGACTTAGGTGTTGATATAGCTGTTGGAAGCCCAGACTGGCAAATACATGACTGAAATCAAGATGTATTGAATGCATAAAGGTGCATGTCAAAAGTGTATTAATACATATATTAATTAATATTTAATCATCAAAACTCTCTTCCTCCACCGTAGCTCTAAAAAAAAAAAAAGGCGTCTTTGAACACATCATTCCAGGTTTGACGGCACTGATGCCAAACACTAATGGTTCTTTCAAATGTCACAATTGATATACAAAGCATTTAATTTTGCATTAAGTGTTAAAGGGATAGTTTATGCAAAACTGAAAAATCTGTCTATTTACTCACCCTGACATTTTTACAAACCTGTATGATTTAGTTTCTTCTGTGGAACACAAAATAAATAATTTTGAAGAATCTTTTAGTCCACACAACAAATAGGATCCCATTGACTTTCATTGTTTGATAAAAGGGTCAATGACATGTATTTTTTAGTGTCCGAATTCATTATTTTCCACAAAAAATAAAAAAATTAAAATACATGTCACATATCAAATTGATCTACAATATTTCCTTTATAAGATACTCTTTAAATTTTTTTGAAATTCAATTGACTTTTTGAGTTGTGGTGTTTCAAAGACCTAAAATGTCAGGTGGTGCGACCAGCAAATTTACATTTAAAAGTATCAATTCCCACTGCAATTGCAAAATGAAGTAAGAAATATAAATGCAAACCATTATATAATGTATACAAATAATAATAATAATAAAAAAACATTAAAAAAAAAACATAACTCCTTATGGAAAATTGTGTTCTGAACACATAGAAAAGTGTCAGTTTATATGAATTGGACTAAAAGGGCAATACATAGAAAAGGAAAAGGGAGTTTACCATGTGATATGCATTTTACAATGATTCATATTGTATATGTATATTATTTTAGATGAATATATGGTCGCACCACCTGACATTTTCTGGGTGATAAAATCAGTAATCTTGTTTAATAATAAATTAATGCTGTATTAAAAGCTGTAAAACCAATATGAATCAACAACATATATTTTTTGGACATAAAAATGCATTTTAAAACTCTTTTGCTTAATTTTTTATTTTATTTTTTTATCTTAAAAAAAGTATAATTTTTCTTATTTGTCTTTGACCCAAAAACAGATACATTGTAAAATTCACTGTAAAAAAAAAATTGATTCACTAGAGAAAAAAAAACCCTAAAAAGCATGCAGGTTTGGAAGGTCATGTAGATCAATACGTCATTACAGAACTACCCCTTTAAATTTTGAAATCATGGTGCATTCAATTACTTTTTTGTTTTGTTTTGTTGCTATGACATCAAAATCTGCATTGAGAATCATTACATTTCACTCATATTGGCATGAGATGTTCATATAGTTACAGACCTAGCGGACATAATATAGCAGGGATGAAATAAAAAGTAAAAAGACATCTACACTGTTCCCTTAGCTCATCAGGAGTCTTAGCGCTCCCTGAGCTGGCTTGACTATGAATATGATTTGAATTCCCTCCATGTTTTAGAATGAAGTCAAATGTGGAATTTCTTCGAGATTAGATCCAATCTGCTTGAATGAAGGGATTGCTTATGTAAAGGGTTATTATAAAGTCTATGTCCAAAGAAGGGAGATTTTCTATGATACATAAGCAAATTACAACCTTTGCAATTTCACACAAGTGGGGCTAATTTCTGCTTCTTAATCTTTTGATCTCATTAGTTGTCCAGTTGTGTAAGCCGGTCGGTTAAGTAGAAGAATATCAGAGCGCCGTTGGCAAAGTGACCTTGTAAAAGTCAACGAAGCCCGTGTCTCATTTTACTCACAGAGTTTCCTTCAATGACAGACATACACACTCGTGATGCATGGTCACAAGTTATAAGAAAGACAATTAAAGGGAAACATATTTAGCCCTTGGTTACTAGCTGTCACTCATCATAACTTATTGCATCATGTGTTTGGCTCAAGAAATCTCAAGGTCTCCTCCTTCCTGAGGCTTTGGATTCATTAAATGGGAAATATATTTGCATATTGTTATGTGTAACCTAATAAAAAAGGAGGAAATTGTGGTTGCTATAGTCCAGTGTATTTATATATATATATATATATATATATATATATATATATATATATATATATATATATATATATATATATATATATATATAATAACATTACATAACATTACATTGCATAACATTATGGTCAAGTGAATAATAGGGCTGCAACAAACGATTATTTTAATAATCGATTAATCTAACGATTATTATAACGATTAATCGACTGATCGTCGATTATTGTAATTGCCATCAACGACAAATCAGTAAATTTTGAACGATTATTCAGCTTTTTCAATTAGTTAAAACATTGAGTTATATTCAAACTATCATATATAAAAAAGACTTCATCATTTCATCTTTTGCAACGGTTGTTTTAATTAACTTTGAGCCAAGTTCTCAGAACTCAAATCACACACAAATGCTCTCTAAGCATTGTTTAAATATTCTGTTCTCTTTCAATTGAAAAATAAATAATAATAAACAAAAATTAGCTGCATTACAGACAAAAAAAAATTGATGTTTGAATGTAAACATCTCTTGGCAGCAGTATTAAGAGCTTCATTTGTAAAACAATAATAGGCCCACAACAGAAAAAGAGGACATTTACTTCAGGACACAAAGAATGGTGAAAATATTAATCTGGCAATGACATTGCAGACAAAATGACATAATATTAATCTCTTACATGACAGATTCTCATTCACCTGTGAAACTTTCCCACACCTTGCTAGTTCAGATTTGTTTGCACTCCGTCATTTGCGCTATCTTCTTCTACCGCAACATTTGTAAGGGCTGCATTACACTAGCGCTACAGCGCCGTAGTGGTCAAATCGCGGTATTGCAGGCCCTTACATTAGGTCACATGAGATCAAACGTCTACTCGACAACAAAGATATTTGTCGACAATTTTTTATTGTCGACTAATCGTTTCAGCCCTAGTGAAACACACTGATTATCTCTTCATCACGGCACCTGTTAGTGGGTGGGATATATTAGGCAGCAAGTGAACATTTTGTCCTCAAAGTTGATGTGTTGGAAGCAGGAAAAATGGGCAAGTGTAAGGATTTGAGCGAGTTTGACAAGGGCCAAATTGTGATGGATCGAAGGCTGGCCCGTGTGGTCCGATCAAAAAGTTACAGTAGGTCAAATTTCTCAAGAAGTTAATGGCTGCATAGCCGCAGACCAGTCAGGGTGCCCTTGCTGACCCCTGTCCCCCGCCGAAAGCACCAACAGTGGGCACGTGAGCATCAGAACTGGACCACGCAGCAATGGAAGAAGGTGACCTGGTCTGATGAATCACATTTACTTTTACATCACGTGGATCAGTGGCGTGCACAGACCCCTCGGTAAGAATCGCGTTCGCAGGGGCACTGCGGTGCGATCGAAAAGGGCACTTTCACTTTCACAGACCCCTGAGACACAAAAACAAACAATTAGCTCAAACAGAGATTAGAATCATGAAACATTTCTGCAAAAAGTCTGGATTGTCCCATAATTCATGTGCTCCTGGCAGCCCCGGGTCTGCTGGCACTAGGGGAGCACTAGTATTTACGGCTGACAGAATAACAGCTTGAAGTCTTAACTGTGCACTGGTACAGGGATAAGCAGGTGCTTAAACGTCTCTGTACACCTTGACATCTCTGTTGTACTGACAGAACACAAGCGCATGTGTTAAATACAATGTTGTTTGACATTAAACAGACGTTCCCATGATGGGCTTCCAAACTGACAATGAAACAGACACTTTAAAGTCATGCAACCACAACCAGTCAGGAAAAATCTATGGTAAACACAAGCAAAAGACATTTACGAAGAGATAAGCAGCAATACTGATGCTTGACAAAAGTTATTGGACCATTATTTAATTATTAATTCATTATTCATTATTTATTGGACCATTACAATAAGGTTCCATTTGTTAACATAAGTTAACTACATCAGTTACAGTGCCCTTATTAGTCTTAATTTTGTGTTGATGATCTCCTACAATGGGTTTACATGCAAGGTCAAAAAACACTTACGTTTTCTTAATATATAATATACATTGCACATCGCCTCATTTCTCAAATAGTCTAAAAACGGTTTGTTCGAAGATTCAGTCTCATTCAGCCTCTCCTTTCCGAGAGCCTACTCTGCTGTGATTGGTCAGACGAACCAGTCTGCTGTGATTGGTCTACCCTGCTCTGATTGGTCAGATGGTCCAGTCTGTTATGACTGGTCTACACCAGGGAACCCCAAACTCTGTCCTGGAGGGCCACTGTCCTGCAGAGTTTAGCTCCTACCCCAATTAAACACCTGAACCAGCTAATCAGTGTCTAATTAGGGCCTATAAAGACATTGATTAGCTGGTTCAGGTGTGTTTGATTGGGGTTGGAGCTAAACTCTGCGGGACAGTGGCCCTCCAGGACCGAGTTTGGGGACCCCCGGTCTACACGAATCAAACTCGTCCACGCCCTCAGTTACAACTACAACTGTTTAAAGGCGGGTCAAAGTAGACATCGTTCGTGGAGAGCCAATGAAGACCATTATGCAAATGTGTTACATTGTTATGTAACGGGACCTTATTGTAACTTGTTAACATTTTTAGTTAAAAAAGTTCCCTGCCTTATTTTGTACTTTATGTTTTTTTCAAATGCAACATGCTTCTCGTTAAAAAACAAAACAAAAAAACCCAAAGCCTCAGGAAGGAGTGGACCTTGAGATTTCTGAGACAAAACACACCAGGACATAATGAAGGTGAGTGACAGCTAGTAGCCAACGGCAAAACATGTTTCCCTTTAATTAACTGTTCATCTATTCACTCTCAAATCCAACCGGACCACCTTAACTGTAGTTCTTGAACTGATTACATTTCCACTAAAAATACAATTAGCAATATTACAAAATTACTTTGTCAAAAGTGCAACTGTGAAACATTAAACACCATACATTATTGTAAAAATGCCAGGTCTCAACCACACACACAAAAAATCTGCACCATAATTTACTCCAACACAAATGTTTTGGAGTCACTTGGTTCTTAAAGGATTAGTTCACCGCAAAATGAAAATTTCCTGATAATTTACTCACCCCCATCTCATCCAAGATGTTCATGTCTTTCTTTCTTCAGTTGAAAAGAAATGAAGTTTTCGGAAGAAAACATTCCAGGATTTTTCATCATACAATGTTTTTCAATTGCATCCAAAATGCTGAAGGTCCAAATCAATGCAGTTTCAAAGCGCTTCGATGTGCTCTGCACGATCCCAGACGAGGAGTAGGGTCTTATCTGGCGAAACCATCGGTCATTTAAAAAAATAAAAAAAAGAATATACTTTTTAACCTAAATTGCTAATCTTGCGTAGCTCTGCGAGGTGCTAAGGAAAAGGTCGGAAAGGTCACGTTAGATGTAGGCAGAAATACCGCCCCGTGTTTACAAGTGCTCGTGTGAAGACTAATACAAACGGCCTTTAGCAAAAAAAAGGTAAAACAACGATATCAGATGATTTTGAAGTTGAAAATTGAGTGTTTTTGGTAAAGGGCGTTTGTATTTGTCTTCACACAAGCACCTCGTCACCTTTGTCATCCTTAGCACCTCGCAGAGCTACGCAAGGTGAACAATTTAGTTTAAAAAGTATATTCAATGTTTATTAATTTTTTGAAAATGACCGATGGTTTCGCTAGATAAGACCCTCTTTCTCATCTGGGATCGTGCAGAGCCTCTGGAGCCTATCGAAGCGCTTTGAAACTGCAATGATTTGGACCTTCAGCATTTTGGTTGCAATTGAAAACCATTATATGATGAAAAATCCTGGAATGTTTTCTTCAAAAAACTTAATTTCTTTTCGACTTTTTATTTTACCCTTTGATGTCCAGTTATAATAAACGAAAAGTGTTTTTTCCCCGCCACAAAAAGTCATGATTTTGTTTTATTTTACCATTTCCAATTGTAAAATAATATAAAATGTTCACTATAAATGTTCCACAATGATCATACTGAATAATACAACTCTGATGTATGATGCCCACAGCACAGGTAGATGAGATACCAACTCAAAGGAGACAATGGCCAAAAACAGCCTTACTAAAAGCACCAAGTGCATTAATCCTGGGGTCATTTGCATGGCGGAAACGTTTGCATCGATTGTATTTACAGTGGGGTGGGGGTAGTGCTGTCTGTGCAGACAGCACGGAAGCATCAATACTTCTGCAGAAAGGCTTGGTTTGGCCCCACGCCCATGTTCGCCCGCACACGTCCAGCCCAGACACACCTAATCCTGCTGTAGCGCTCCGAGCCTCAGAGTGTGGGAAAACAGCTGGCCTACCACCCAGAGGGCAGAGGAACCTCATGAACCTCCCTGATGTACCGCCTCATACTAATGAGACCAGAACACAGACATTTAGTAAAGCTTATCAAACGGGAAAACTGCAGAAAAAAAGGTCAGCAACTTTTGACCTTAAAAGTAGAGATGCACCGATGTATCGTCCACCGATATTTAATCGGCCAATTTTTTTTAATCAATTTACAACCATCGGCATATCGGCTATAGCATGAAAAAGTCTGATATTACAAACCATTGGTTTATTAATGAACTGCGTGCAGAAAGTGAGCTGTATAATATCTGCTGCATAATCTAAGATTATAATGTAACATTCCTGTTGCGCTTCTGTCTGCGTTTTAATGTTAATCAAACAACAACAACAACAACAACAACAAATGCTCACTACACTTGACTAAATAACTTTTGTAACTTTCATAAGGATTAATTTCCGCGATGCGGAAAACGGCGATGGAATCCAGTCATAAAAACAGAATTGACTGCATAGTGGATTGTCACGGAAACTGTCAAAGTTTTGAAGAATAAATAAATAAAATGTAGGTTAGTACACTTAAAACAAATCTAGATATATACTAGAATCTGTGAATTAAGCCGCAAAAAGACTGAATTCTGCATGTTTCTGTGAGTCTGTGTGAATGAATGGTGCAGACGCGCGGTTTCATTTACCTCATTAACGCATTAATGTTGTACAGTAGAATTTAGCTATGTCTCAATGTAATAATAATATATGTATTTAATTTATACAGTGAAGAATATGCAGTGTTATTTAACATTAAACCTACTAAAAAAGCGCAGTTTATTTCATATGTATCTTGTTCTGTTGTATTTATATATTTATTTTGGCCTGCTGAATTTTAAATGATCCAGTCTATGTTTGTTAGAAATAATTTGATAATGCAATAAACTAGCTAGTAGGCTACAAGTTATTGTTTTTTTTTTGTTTTTTGATTTAAAACATGATCAAAACACTATTTTAATGACAAAATGTCAAATAAGAGGGCAAATGACAAATATCGGTATCGGATTCGGCCAATAATTGTTTGTTAAAATCGGTATCGGCCCCAAAAAATCCTATCGGTGCATCCCTACTTAAAAGTCAACGTGAAACCAAATCTGATCCAGTTTACTACCGATAATTTTTCTGGGTTGCGTCCATTGCTGGAGCGGCTGAGAAGGGTCCGCTGACATTACACAGTATGAGAGTGGCCTCTAGACTAGAGGCAAAAGAACGATCACTGACGCCTTGTGGTGTTTGTTTTGACACAGAGGCTGCACACTGCATAGAGCTTGACACTTTTAACGGATTTAAAACAGACAACAAAACCGCACACTACAGTACATGTTTTCATATCATTAAAAAGTAATTAATTTATAGACTACATGCTGCATTAGTGGAAAACAGCAGTATGTTTGCCATCGAGGCTGAGAGGACTAACATTATTACCCAAGCGGTTAAAAGAGTCAGTGTGACAAAAATACACACTAGTCTGACCAAAATGTTTAATGTCATGATTGTTACCATTGTTACCAGGATGGGATCTTAGAATTGCCTTAATGTAGTATTAATTGTGTCCAAATGTTGTTTTAGAATATTACAAGTTGTGTAGGATTCCAGTGAGGAAAACAAAGTCATGTCTATTCTCAGAACAAACATAAAACAAACTAACTAACTAACTACTGTATGTAAAATCTAACCACATGAGCATGTTTAAATTAAAGGATTTATATTCACATTAATTTGATACACTATTCCAAATAGGATAAACAGACATGCTAACTATTTGCTGACCTGATGCAGACACATATCTGAAGCTAATACCGTATAATATCGTACTAATATCGTCTTGGTCTGAAACTAGGTTTATGTGAGGTAATGTCACATGAAAAAAAGTCGGGGCAGCTGTAGAGGTGGGGAGGGCTCTGAGACCAACTGCCCCACTTAGGGCCAGATTTACTAACAGCTTGTGCCAGCGCAAACACTCTTTTGGCGTTATAAAATCTACTGTCAGGATTTACTAAAGACGCTGAAAAGGTGTGGACACACTTATTTTTGCAGCTGACCTTATTGCATATGTATTTGTAGGAGTCAGGCAGAAAATTTATGGGAGGAGAGTATTTAAAGTCCCAGTGAACCGGAAGTTGCAACTGATCTTATTTCAGTGCTGTGACGTATTTCCAAGTGAAACGGTATATTAAATAGAGGGCAGGGTTTTACTTCAGCGCTCCTCCTCTCCATCTCGTGCTCATAGCAGACTAACGGTTGGAGGGGAGTGGTTAAGGATATTCAAACCCAAGCCGGCGCATAGTCGTCATCGGAAAGGGAACGCCATTCAAGACCGGAAGTTACTTTTCAGATTTTGATTAAAGATTACCACAGCAAACTATTTTTTTATGTGTATTAACTTGCACAGATTAATTGTTCACCCTAAGACCTGTAATGTGGGCTAACAAATTAAATAAGATCGATTTTGATTTCATGAGGACTTTAAAGGAACACGTTGACTTTTTGGGACTTTTGCTTATTCACTGTATCCCCCAGAGTTAGATAAACCAAACACACCATTCTCATCTCCGTGCGTGCCATAACTCTGTCTGACGCACCCACCGCTAGCCTAGCTTAGCACAAAGACTAGAGGTAAACGGCTCCAGCTAGCCTACTGCTCAATAAGTCACAAAATAACTGTAACAGTTTCCTATTTACATGTTGTGATGTGTATAGTTACATCGTGTACTAAGGCCGACGGAAAATGAAAAGTTGCGATTTTCTAGGCCAATATGGCTAGGAACTATACTCTCATTCCTGCGTAATAATCAAGGAACTTTGCTGCTGTACCATGAGTGCAGCAGTGCAATGATATTACTCAGCGCCTGAAAATAGGCTAACTTCCGTCAACATAACCAATGTGACAACCTGCTTGCACAGAGAGCGTGCTGGGGACTATTTGCAGGCGCTGCGTAATATCATTGCGCCGCTGCACCCATGATACAGCTCAACGTTCCTTGATTATTACACAGGAATGAGAGTATAGTTCCTAGCCATATCGGTCTAGAAAATCGCAACTTTTCATTTCCGTAGATTGCGTTGGTCATTATGGAAATGATTCGACTGCGTCTGTGTTCTTTAATTTGCGCAACGTCAGTAGATCACATGCAGAACGGTCCACTACCATCTGCGCTTTTATGGAACTGCGCTAATTTACATTGTTTAGTAAATCTGGCCCTTAGAATACATGCCTTCTGAATCAACGCGCAACATTTTAATATGTCCTGCTCACTTTACGACTTAACATAGTCTAGACAATTCAAAAAATATTTGTTGTAGAATGCTGAACACATTTACAATCTATTATTAATTCAGTGTATATAGAGGTCGATGTTTGGATGAATATTTTGGCCCATACAGACGAGCCTGGACTGCATCTATTTGCATTCATTTATATCCAGTTGGACGCTTTTATGCATTCGATATGCAGTGAAGTTGCACATTTAAAGCTAGCGACATAAGAAATCAAACTGTATTGTCATGCAGCCGACAGAAACATAAACAAATCAGAAACGCATTGCATTTCAGTTCTTTTTTATATTCATTGTAATACATATTTTGGTATTTTGATTCGATAATCAAGTGTTCTAAAATAGAAGCAAATAAAGTGAGAATATACAGTACATACAATATACATGTGTCTAATCTCAATGCTATGGCTTTTGTGTAGATGTTTAAAAATGGCCATCTTTAAGCATGACTGTTTGGATTTATATGAAATAATAACGCTTTACAATTAAGAGTCCATCTGTTACATTAACTAAGGTTAATAAAAGTATTGTTTATTGTTCATTTCAACTTTTACATTCAAGTTGTCTCTCTTAACATTAAGTAATGCACTATGAACTAAAATGAATAATTAATAAATGAGTATTTAAAAAATACAGTACATCATGGTTCAGTACTGTTTTTCAATTTTTGTAAAAAAGTTCAGCACTATTTTGTGTGCTATGTTTGTTTTCATTCAGTATCCATTTTAAAAACTATCGGTTGAGTAATCAGTCGACCTCATTGTACACCCCTAAAAATAAAAGTGTTTAGCAAAGTATCACAAAGTCTAAATGTCGTGGTTTACAAGAAAATCGACAGTGTGACAAAGGAGGAATGCACAAGCACTATATTGGAAAAAAGGAATGAAAAATAAAAGCACCTCTGTAGTGGAGCGGCTAAGTGATATAATCGTTCAGTTTATGATACAAGCATGAAAATTGGCATGAGCAGTCTCCATGGGTCACTTGACAAGAAAATTGTCCGAGCCACTTGAAATTTCAAGATGGTGGCCATTTTTCAAGATGGCCGACACCTTAGGGGAGCAGTTGTGATTTAGTGGTTTATTTGGTGATACAAGCATGAAAATTGGCATGAGCAGTCTCTGATGGTCACTAGACAATAAGCCACCAACAGCTACTTGAAATTTCAAGATGGCGGCCATTTTACAATTAGCTGACATTGAACCCCACTCTGAGTTTAACAGCAGTGATATATCACCAGTGTGCCCTGGTAATGCAGATATTCACTCTTGTCTAATCTATCAATAATCAACAAATCAACACAACTGTATTTTGATGCGTTAAAAGTTGTTCTTTAAAATAATCTAAAACATATCAAATATAATGACACCAAATCGTCCTTAATGAAAAAAAACCCAATAAATTTAAATCGGAAAATTGATCTTTTGAGGATCCAGGGGTCGGCCATCTTGAAAATAGAAATTTCAAGTGGCTGAGAGTGTTTTCTTGTTAAGCAATCCTTTGAGACAGCTCAAGGCAATTTTCATGCTTGTTTCACCAACTAAATGATTTCTTAAGCCTAATTGCTCCACTAAGGTGGTGGCTAGCTTGAAAAATGGGCGCCATCTTGAAATTTCAAGTAGCTGTGGGTGGCTTATAGTCTAGTGACCATCAGAGACTGCTCATGCCAATTTTCATGCTTGTATCACCAAATAAACCACTATATCACAACTGCTCCACTAAGGTGTCGGCCATCTTGAAAAATGGCCGCCATCTTGAAATTTCAAGTGGCTCGGACAATTTTCTTGTCAAGTGACCCATGGAGACTGCTCATGCCAATTTTCATGCTTGTATCATAAACTGAACGATTCTGCCAAACATAAGCACTTAGCCGCTCCACTACTGGGCAATAAGAGACATTCAATTCCTGTATGACCCAAAAAAGTTTAATTTATTTATTTATTTATTACCAGTGATGTTTCAAGAGCTTTTCTGTGCAATAACTTTGAAAAGATTTGATTTTGTTTGAGGAAGAAGACCTGTGTGTACACTATTCTGCACACTGATGAGTAGCTGCTATTGATTGAGCACTTTAACCCAGGCACTGCATATAAAACCCTGCGACACATTCACCGATTCATGAACAGAAACCTCAACAGCTGCTCAGGTACTGCAGAACAGTCTTCACCCTTTAATGACCTATTATTTAAACCCCCTGAAATTAAGAATCAAACCATAGCTTTGCACCATGTTCCCAAAAAAACAAACAAACAAACAAATAAAAAGTGCGTTTCCTATTCAATTCCTCATCTATCATAATGCTACCTGCATCACCTAAGGGCAAAGCATCAAAGAACTCAAGAACAGAGCGCAGGCATCCTGTGAAATTGCATTTACAGTAAGAATAGCAAATCTTGTTCAATAACACTTAGGACAGAAGACCTACTCAAGATCAAAAGAAGTCAAAGCACTCAGCTGTAATGGATATTGAGCAAATGTTGGTTCTGCTGTGAGAACACCCACATCTATTGAATCTCAAGTGTGTGCTCTTCTGGCAAGACGTGGTGTGCGTTCTATTGAGAGGATTCGCTCGAGGACCTTGATCCAAAGAGAACATAATTTTACAGCCTTTTCAGGACAGGAACAAAAGAAGATTTACTAGGCAAGAAGTAACACTACTCTTGAGCAGATGGACTTCGGGCGCTTTTTTACATTCGGAACTTCTCACGTTGCATTAAGCAAATCACAGCTACAAGCTATAATGCGCTGTGAATTAGATCATCAAACTGTAGACCTGCTTCCTCATGATTATAGTGTTATAGCGTTATTAGACGCAAGATGATATTCAATTAGTCTCATCTGAGTCTGACGCCCGTGATGATGTAAAAGCCTTGTGTTCATGTTGAGAATTCATTAATAGATGTGAAGCAACTTTTTAAGACTACATGAAGACAAAACCAATGCAATTTCAACAAGTACTAAGCCAAATTGAGAGAGGGCTCTGACCAGAACCTCCAGTTTACGATAAATAAATACAAGGGTTCATATCATTTTTCCTTCAACTATATGATTCTACACACAGCTATGCCATCACTGAGCACAACCCAAAGAAACTACCTTTGTTTGCATACAGTACCACGGTCTATATGTTCTAGTAGAAGACCTTTTATTTTTATTTTTTGTCTCGTACGAAAAAAGCTTTGAAGCAATCCCTTTAGCCATGATTACATTCACATTATAAAACAGTTTCTTGTACATTTAGCTTAAATACACAGTAGTGGACAGAGCTGTTAAAGGGATAGTTCACCCAAAAACACAATTTTTATGTTTATTTGCTTACCCCCAGGGCATCCAAGATGTAAGTTTCTTTGTTTCTTCAGTAGAAAGTATACTTTTAGAGTATGAGAGCAATGAGAGTAAAGACACAGACATACGAATCCTTATTAAACCATGCGGCTCGTGGCGACACATTGATGTCTAAAGATACAAAACGATGTTATTTTTTTACCTCTCTTATCAGACGAATGTCATCTAGTATTCCCAGCTACATAACTTCCGGCGAATAAGGTCAAAATACTGGCGCGATCAAAGATATATATACGTAGATGCCTCATTCGAACGATCCGCGCAGGTACTAATGAGGAATATGTATATATCTATGATCGCGCCGGTATTTTGCATGTATTTTGACCTTATTCGCCGGAAGTGATGGCGCGGGGACGGCTGATGCAGAGCCATAGAAAAAAATGAAATACATTTTTAAATATAGATATTTTTCTTACACAAACCCATCGATTTGCTTCAGAAGGCCTTTATTAACACCCCGGAGACGCGTGGAGCACGTTATTTGACGGACAGATGCATTTTTTATGGACTTCAAAAATTACTGCTATTATAATGCTTGGATTAGCCTGGACTTTTTTAATATAACTCAGATTTGATTCGTCTGAAAGAAGAATGTCATATACACCTCGGATGACTTAAGGGTGAGTAAATCATGGGCTAATTTTCATTTTTGGGTGAACTATCCCTTTAACACTGAAATTATGGAACACTAATGCAGATGAACTGACAAAAACCACTTGGTGCTCTCACTTTTCTTACAAAATCTCACTTTTCTCTAGAACCCCCCCCCCCCCCCCCCCCCCCTTCTATACTTCATGTTTAATATTAAAACCATCTACAATTAGTACTATTGCAGTTTTTGCAGCGGCCAGTTGTACAAAATACTTCTGTCAACCAAAAGTTTGACCAATGAGAATTTCTGATACTACAGGTGGAATTTCCATGACTCCCATTACCTTTACAATCGTTTATAATTACTATTCATATACCACTTTTATTAAGCAATGATGCATTAAAGAGATCAAAAGTGACAGTAAAGACATGTGCACGTGTCGGTTAAAAAAGATTTATATTTCAAATAAATGCTGTTCTTTAGAACTTTCCATTCATTAAAGCATCACTATTTCTACAAAAATATTAAGGTTCACAACTGTTTTCGACATTAGTAATAATAAATGTTTATTCAGCACCAAATCAACAGTGCTTTCTGAAGGATCATGTGACACTGAAGACTGGAGTAATGATGCTGAAAATTCAGCTTTGATCACAGGAATAAAAATATATTCAAAAAGAAAAACTTTAAGATTGTAATAATATTCGCAATATTATCTTTTCAGTTTTTACTGTGATTTTAATCAAATAAATACAGCTTTAATGAGCATAAGTGTCTTATACATGAAAAAAACATATTGACCCCAAACGTTTGAATGATTGTGTGTGTGTGTGTGTGTGTGTGTGTGTGTGTGTGTGTGTGTGTGTTTCTGTGTGTGTGTGTGTGTGTGTGTGTGTGTGTGTGTGTGTGTACACATGTTTCTAGGCCTAGAAAATACATCAGTCAGTATTGAACATATTTCTGGAGTGACGTATGGCAGAAGTTTGAATAGATTATTTAGGTAATTTGTCATTTACACATCACTTAAAGGATTAGTTCAATTTAAAATGAAAATTTCTTGATATTTTACTCACCCCGATCTCTTTCAAGATGTTCATGTCTTTCTTTCTTCAGTCGAAAAGAAATTAATTTCTTTGAGGAAAACATTCCAAGATTTCAGAGGCTCTTCACGATCCCAGACGAGGAATAGGGTCTTATTTAGTGAAACTTTTTCAAGAAAAAATAACAATTTATATACTTTTTATATAGACTTCATTGTTGTGACGACGTCATTACGTCAGAAAGGTCGCGGCCAGTACCGACCCAGTGTTAAAACCAACCCCCAAAGACTAACGCCATTTACAAAAATAAAGGTAAAACAACAATGTCGTACGATTTTGAAGTTGGAGGAGAACGTGAGAGTGAGTTTTTCGGCACTGGGTCGGTACTTCCACGTACGTCACACGTGACCTTCCAGCATGATGACGTCGCACGCCGTGAAGAATCACAACACTGAAGTCGCGGATTCGTGGTAAAAAAGTATTTAAATTGTTATTTTTTCTTAAAAATGACTGATTGTTTAGCTAGATAAGACCCTATTCCTCGTCTGGGATCGTGCAGAGCCTCTGAAGCTCTTCGAAGCCCTTTGAAACTACATTGATTGGAACCTTCAACCCGTTGGTTGCCATTGAAGTACATTATATGGAGAAAAATCCTGGAATGTTTTCCTCAAAAAACATAATTTATTTTCGACTGAAGAAAAAAAGACATGAATATCTTGGATGAGAGGGGGGTGAGTAAATTATCAGGAAATTTTCATTTTTGAAGTCAACTAAGCCTTTAAATTTCATTCCCTTCCTTTTAAATATGGTTGCACATAAAGACAATAATGCAAGGCGAATTAGCAAAATCATGACAACTTACTTTATTGGACCATTTGTAAGCTTGGAGCAGCTGGCTGTACAGAGGGGTTTTGTCCTGTACAGGGTCTAAACTGAGCAGTCCACTGTTGTGTAAGGGGTGACTCTCTGACGGCCTGCCAACCAAAGTGCTGAGGCGCTCCAATTCACTGCAGAAACAACAGGCATATTGGTATGGTTGATTTTTACACTTGCACATAAACAAACAAACCAATGTCACAAACTTCACTCATCTATACTTTGTATAGGCAGCGTGTATGTATGTTTGTTTGAGTGTGCGATATATATATATATATAGAGAGAGAGAGAGAGAGAGAGAGAGAGAGAGAGAGAGAGAGAGAGAGAGAGAGAGAGAGAGAGAGAGAGAGAGAGAGAGAGAGAGAGAGAGAGAGAGAGAGAGAGAGAGAGATGGTATGTTTTTTTATGGTTTGTATTGTCCTAAAGCCTAGCTGTTTTGACTTCAGGAACCATAATTAAAAATGATCTCATGGTAACCATAATTACCGTCTAAACAGTTGCTACAATAATTGTTACAACAGCAAAATAATAATGGAAAAATTATGGAATGGAAACACATGGAATGGAAACCTAGAATATTCTGGTTACTTGCTTTTAATGCTGACAGCAATGGACTGTGAAGTGCCAAGTTATTAAGTTTATTATAATAACAATGGCATTTTGGCGTTAACTGTAGGCTAGTGAACAGGGTTTGTGAATGGACAGACAACTCACTTTAAATCGCGATTCACTGACTGTAAATTATCTTGGAATTCAGTAATAAAGACTTTCTCCCGCCCTTCAAGGGTCTCCTTGTTCTTCATCCCATCTTTAAGAGAATCGAACACCCTGGTTACACTCGATCGAAGAGCCTGGATGGCATTAATCGCTTGAGAAAACGCTTCTAAATTCACTCCAACATTCATAACATCCGCCATCGCTTCTCCGTCTGCGAACACTGGCGCTCGAGTGACGTCACTGATGCTAAAGGGATGATGGGATTTGTAGTTTCTTTATGTTTACGAGATCTCAGTTTTGCAAAGTGGCTGGAAGCGATTAAAAAAAAATTCTAAACTAAACTAATAGCGCAGCTTATAAGCACACACTTCAGTTTTCACTTTTTAGGGACGTATCATGCCGTGTGTTTGGTTTGGATGCCATGCAGCTCCATCAGACGACACAAACAGCCTTAAAGGCACAATGTAAGATTTTTGGATTAAAACATCCAACAACCACTAGAACAATGTTATATATAACATATATATAAATTATATAAATATATATATATATATACAGTATTTACATGCAAATATTTCTGCCTACATGTAGGCTATGTATGTGTGTGTATTCAAATATACATAGGCTAATAATTATACACAGTGAACACCACATATATTATGTAAACAAACACTTTTATTTTGGATGCGATTAACTGTTTGACAGCCCGAATTATAAGTAAACAAACAAACAAACAAACAAATAATTTACGAACACGACAATGGACAACATGATTGCAGGCAACATACATTTAACATAAATGAAACATTATATTTTGTTGGCTTGTGTACTTAGATTATCCCAAAAGTTTCCAAGAATGTTTAAATCCAGAGAAATAAGCAATTTTGTGTCGGTGCGTCGCCTATCAGTGTCACCCTTGATTTGTTGTTTTATTTTGTAGAAACCATGGAAACACCAAAGACTTTAATATATTATGTGTTTTATTAGACAGGTAGTTAGACGAGGTATAAGAAGATTCTTATTTTCTTGATGTAGTACCATGTTTTATCATGCCTAATATCGATCTAACGTTAGCTTACTGCAGTGTGCAACAAATTTCTCATAGTAGCCACTGAACAAATGCACGAATGTATTATAACATAACTTTCAACACACTCAAATGCATCTAATAAAACAGCGCTGCTTTACCCCACATACGCATGACCGGAAGAAACGAAAGCGCTCGTCTGCGGCATAATAAAAGCTCTGCGAAATCAAGGCGTAATAAAGCTACGCTTTTGTTTTGAATAAGCGATATACTGTGGCTTTAAACCAGTTTTTAAAGCACTATAGAGACCTCTTGAGAAAATGTTTAATTTATGTTAAATGTATGTTACCTGCAATCATGTTGTCCATTCTGTCGTGTTTGGAAATTATTTATTTATTTATTTGTTTGTTTGTTTACTTATAATTAGGGCTGTCAAACAATTAATCGCATCCAAAATAAAAGTGTGTGTTTACATAATATATGTGGTGTTCATTGTGTATAATTATTAGCCTATTTATATTTGAATACACACACATACATACATGTATATATTTCAGAAATATTTTCATGTAAATACTGTATATATGTTTATATCATTTATATATATATTTATATATAAATATAAAAAAATCTTAAATATATACATGCATGGGTGTGTATTTATATATACATCATAATTATACACAGTAGGTAGGCCTACACACACATATATTATGTAAACAAACTTTTATTTTGAATGCGATTAATCGTTTGACAGCACTACTTATAATGTTTATTGCCAGGGTTTAAATTGTAATTATTTTGTATAATTTACAAAAATGCAAACCTCATATAAGTTGTTCGACTCCAGAGATTGATGTTCAACATTTTCTGAAGATATTGTAGCGTATGGAGATTTCAGAACATACATTTTTTTTATAAAGTACATACATACAAGTTACCACAGTTTTGCTACATTAATACCCATTTCAGTTTGACAGAAACTAGTAGTATTCTGTATGATTTAGGAGAGTGGGAATCCTCAGCCTCTGATCTGTCTCTTTAAGCGGGGCGGACTGCCTCATCTGCTGCTGGGACGGTTCAGCTCTTCAAGCCCGTAGATAAACTTCTGTTCCACACTAGTTAGACTAGACAAGGCAGGCGGTTTGCAGTGGCCAAAAGTATTTCCATCGAGTTTGCAAAAGACTAATGAAAGTCAGATATTATCGCGATGCGCGCAGTAGAGGCACAGTAGATAAGGCAGAGTGAATGGAGCAGGAGCAGGAGCGGGGATGGAATAAGACCGGACGGGAATGGGAGGTGTAGTAAGCTACTCTGAAGTCTGTCCTTGAGCGCACAGGACAGAGACATCAATGAAGGCAGGGGCAGGAAGCGAAACTTTCAATGCACGTTTTCAGGCAATACAGGATTCGCTCCGGAGCAGTCTGGATGTAGGGCATCTATCTAGAATGCTTTCCAACAAACTACGCGGCAGCCGAAGAAAGCACGAAGGGGAAAGCGTTTGCTGTGGAGATCTACGGAGAGGAGGAACGTGTGCATGTGTTTCTCATCCATCTCAAGTGATGTGGCAGGGAACTGACTGAGAGAGAGAGAGAGAGAGAGTTTGAACAGGAGAAATTCATCTGGGAACAGTAAAGGTGCTGATATCTGGAGCCAGGGTAAGTTTACTCAAGTGTGTTACTTATTTAGTCTTACATATTTTGACAATTGAACAAGCTGGGTCTCTTGAACGCGCTCAGATCATGGTCAGCTTTAGAGGATGCTCTATGATGAATTCAAGCAACTTTAGCTCGGGAAAAATAGGCTGTTGTCTATTAAAATTCCCTGATGTTTTTGGAAAAGTGCTTTTAACTAAACTTCGTTTTCTAAAACATAGGCTACTCGATAAGATAATTATTTCTTTAGTTAGTTATTCACGTATTGTTTTTTGGGGGGGATAAATACAATAAATGTGTTTAATATTTGCGCGCATTTCATGTTACGCCATAATATAATTGATTAATTCGCGTTATTTAGCGCCATGTGCCTTTCAGATGACCTACTTAAGCGTTTCAATTATTAAAAAAGATTCCCATTGCAATGTCGAAGTGTAAAAGTTTCTGATCTCATGCATAAAGAAAGATGGGCAAATGGAAAAGAGGCAGGTTCTCAAAGCACAGCTTTGGAAATTATAAATAATATATTTTGTGGTGGAAAAACTGGTGTAGCCCGAATTTGAAGAATAGTAAAAAATAGTGACGATGTTTTAGTCGTAATGGTGTCTGTTTACTTCACTGTTCCTGAAAGAATATGCCATTCAATTCCACTAGATGGGCTATTAAAATCGGTTTGTTTCTGTAAAATGTTCTGATAAAAACAATGTAAGGCCACATGATGACTTAAATTAATCTTAACCAACATCTCAAGCAACTGTGACCAGTAATAAGACAGAACACCATGATACCCTTTTGTTATAAAAAGTCAACAAAAATATATATTGTTAAATATACATTTTCTCCATAAACTACAATGCATTGTATTTTAAAATATTTGACTGTATAACTTTTTTCTCCCCTGTAGCATATGTATTTCTTATTTCCGTTTTTTCCCTTCTATTTCCTAGGCAAACCATCAGAAATGAAAGAGCTCATCTCATCACACTTGAATCTTAGATTGGACTCAGACGCCAGGCATCTTCTGATTGCACATCAACCACTAAATGCTTCTTATACCTCTGAACTGAAGTGACACTCACCCCTGGACAGGAAGTCAGTCGCCACAAATAGAAATCGTTCTCCACCACCATGATGGATTTTGGAAATTTCACAATCTAAATAATTTCCTTTTATAGCTGTGGCGCCCCTTGCCTTTCTCTCATGCTCATGGACCCATCCAGTGCCATGCTCTCACAGGCGCTCCTGCTCTTACAGTGCATTATCCTGACTCTCGGCCAGTACGATATCTGTAAGTCGCTGGTCAGCACAGACGATGGACCGACATGGGAATATTACGCTTGCCAGCCCAAACCCATGTCCATGAAGGAGTACATGCAGATTAGAGTGGAGCCTCCCGATATCACATGTGGGAGCCCACCGGAAAGGTTCTGCACTCTGGTGAGTTTGGACCGGATCCCTTTTGGCTCTGCCGCTTTGTCAGTTACATCTGTTCTACTGGAACAGCTAGTGTTTCCACGCAAATAGAGTTTCCAATCATGTTTGGGTGTAACTTAAGAAGTTTCACACCAAAGAAAGTGAGTTTGCGGCACTTTCAAAATTCGAAAGAAAATCAACCTGGCATATACAAGTCTGTGTAATTGTGTGATTAACCGACAATACACATTCAGGATATGGGTTTGCTTATCAAAAGCTGTTAAAGGGATAGTTCAATTGAACATTTGAACACCGTTTGCTCACCCTTTTGCCATTCCAAACCTGTATGTTTTGGTTCCCATTGATTTCTATTATATTTTAGTGGTCACCAACTTTCTTCAAAATATCTTATTTTGTGTTCAGCAGAAAAAAGTAAGTCATACAGGTTTGGAATGACATTAGGGTGAGTGAATGTTGATTTTTGGGTGGACTGTTCCTTTAAGAAGGCAAGTAATCAGACATAAAAATAGTTTGGCTGTGTTTATTTTTGGAAAGAAAGGATAAAAGAAAGTAAAGAACTCCAAAACATTACAGTAAGATACTAAAATGTCTCCGAGTAACCCTGGTATGTCTTCACACAGATTATGCAGTAATCTGCAACATGTGGCAGTTAACAAAGTGTTTGTTCAGAGAGTCAACAAAGCCCGAGTCGATGTGTAAATTTGCCCACACAGCTGTTATTCAGTGCAGTTTCCCTCCGCGCATGAGACAGCAGCCACCGCAGGATTATCTGTGTAAATCAACTCAGGTTTAGCACCGAGCGTGAGGGCGCAAACAATCTGTGTCTTTCCGGGGCACATCTGGTGACCGATCGTGCGACGTTCGGGTTACTCTGTGACAGATTTGAAAAGGGAGATTAGGGCAGTCACAACCATGAAAATATTATTCATTCTATATACAATCAGTGTTTTGAGGGGTGAATTGAAGGCCCTCTGTCAGGTTTGGAAAAGTGTAGCCAAAGTTAATCTCCATCAGAGATGCTTCGGGAATTTAGCCAGACGCTTGATTGCACAATAATCGGATAGAGATTTGTCCAGCTGGACTGACACTACGCATGGGGCCTGGAGACGGAGAGCTGCTTCTGACGGGGTGCTAATTCACACATTTAGAGTGTGTGGATAAAAGACAGGATGCCGTCGAAGGGTGTGTGTGTGTGTGTGTGTGGGATCAGACATTGCTCATTCTATGACATCATTCTCTCACCATATACTGTTCGGCTCACACGGTGACAACGGGTGGGTAGCTAGACTGTGAAGAGAGTAGGAATTCAGTAACCAAATTGATTTTTTTCAAGAATCAAATTTATTACAAAGGCATAGTGATTCACAAGTCTTTTATTTGCGGTGATGGATTTAGTTGTCAAAAGTAAAATGTAGGAAAAAAAGATCATGGTTCTCAAAGGAAACACAGTTTGCGGTTCTTTTGCAGTAACCTGTAATAAGGCTGTAAGAAAATGCCAGGGACCACAAATAGTGGTTAACCCAGATGGGTTACACACACCAGCTCGCCCTGGAGAGATACCTGTGAGAAACCCTCGGCCTTTACACTGTGTCTAAGGCCACTGACAGGGGTTTCTCTCTACTTTAGTCATAGCAAAGTCTAAATGACTAAAGTTAAAAGGATTTTACAAAAAACATTAACTCAAAATTCAGTGAAATTGATTGTTAAATATTCCCTTATATTTGAATTATTTAGACATTTAAATAGCCAGAAAATGTACCATGGGATAATCTCAAAATATTGAAACACGTGATGATGCCAGCGATTCCCAGAAAAATAAAAAGCAAATGTGAAAATATGAAAGCGCATTGTATTATTATAATAGCACGAATTAAAGTTAACTCTTAATTCAACTTTAATTGATGCTATTAATATACATCATAATAAGAAATATTATTTGAGCACCAAATCATTAGAATGATTTCTGAAGGATCATGTTACACTGAAGACTAATGATGATGAAAATTCAGCTTTGCCATTACAGGAATAAATTGCATTTTAAATGTTTCAAAATAGAAAAAAAAGAAGTATTTTTCATCATATAAATGCAGCCTTGCTGAGCACATATGACACTAAAAAAAATCTTACAAAAAATCTTACTGGCCCCAGATTTTTCAATGGTAGTGTCAAATGAATGAATGAATGCATGCATGCACGCACGTGCACGTGCACACACACACACAGACAGAGGGGTTTTTGTGAAATGTGAGGACATTCCATAGGCGTAATGGTTTTTATACCATACAAACCGTATTTTCTATCCCCCTACCCTACACTGCCCCTGCCCCTAAACCTACCCATCACAGGAAACTGCACAGTTTACTTTCTGTGAAAAAAAAAACCTCATTCTGTAAGATTTATAAGCATTTTGAAAAGTGAGGACATGGGTAACGTCCTCATATTTCACCCTCTCCTTATAATACCTATGTCATACCCATGTCATTATACACATTTGTGTCCTGATATTTCACAAAAACATGCCCACACACACACGTCTGGTTCACTATCTTTGTGAGGACATTCCATAGGCGTAATGGTTTTTATACCGTACAAACCGTATTTTCTATCCCCCTACCCTACACTGCCCCTAAACCTACCCATCACAGGAGACATTCTGCATTTTTACATGTTCAAAAAACATAATTTAGTCTGATTTATAAGATGTTTTCCTCATGGGGACCAGCCAAATGTCCCCACAATGTAGGTGATCTCAGGTTTTACTATCCTTGTGGGGACATTTGGTCCCCACAGTGTAATATAAACAAACACACACACACACACATTGTGTTTTCATGTGTTATGGGGACATTCCATAGAAATCATGATTTTTATGCTGTACATACTGTATATTCTACCCCCTAACCCTAAACCTACCCATCACAGAAAATCCACACACACACACACACACACACACACACACACACACACACACACACACACACACACACACACACACACACACACACACACACACACACACACACACACACACACACACACACTTTAACATAAATAAACCTTCAGAGCAGATGTAATCGATACCAGCTACAATTCCGTTTTTATTTACCAAAAATCACATTTGGCCACAATTCCTGTATAAGTTTCCCATTTTTATTACATTGCACCACATAAAACTTTCTGTCCTCATCTACTATTCATACAATAACCTGACACAAGGGCGTATATTTCGTGCATACTGATTACCGAATATTTTTCCGTGTCGACCTGAGACGGCTTACTGAGCAGAAGAAACTAGAGATGAGTTTTAGGAGAAGGGTGTAGTCATGTCCTTCCCTGTCAGCACTTTCTTCTCAGATCGATAAAAGCTGACTGTTCATCCACTGATCAGCCTGCTCTGCATTCAGATGTTGAGCGAGAGGGAGCGAGCGAGGGAGGGCTGAGGGGCCAGGCACTTTTAAACTGAGGAGACCTTCTGGCATTCACAAGATCAAACTTGCTCCATGTGAGAATAACTCCCAGTACCTGCAGTCACAGTGTGTTTTAAAGCAGCAGTGTTAAAGACAAGTGATCCACACTTGTTTACGGTTACATCTCCGGGGATTCAATGTAGTGTGAGACGTCCTTGACAGGAAGTATCTCGCCTGTGACTCTCACAGGTTGTAGTTGAATCATTTATTGCTACCGTAATACCAATCAATCAATCAATCAATCAATCAATCAATCAATCAATCAATCAATCAATCAATCAATCAATCAATCAATCAATCAATCAATCAATCAATCAATCAATCAATCAATCAATCAATCAATCAATCAATCCACTTTATTTTGCTTTTTTTATATATAGGCCTACCTGACTTCTAGTATATTTTGAGTTAATGATATTATATAATATTATATGATAACATTTTCCATGAAGCCTATATATAAAAATAAACAAATTAAAAAATTTGAATAAACAAAAATGTTTTTTCGTTAGATAGATTTGTTAGATTTCTGTATAGGCTACAATAGTAAAACTTTATAGCATAAAATATGTAAAGTAGGTTTATATAACAAGAAAATAAATAATACTTGTATTTAAAAGAAAATAATACAAAAATATTAATAGAATATAAATGATAGCACATAATATTATATAATATCATGATATACAATATACTAGATATCAGGCAGGTTTATGTGTCTCATCATCATCCGTGTGACAATGTAAAAAATTAAAAAGTAATATAAAAAAAATATTCAGTTTAAAAAAAATAGTAAATAAAAATATGTGTGTGTACTACACAATAGCATGAAAGGAAATATACAGGATGTCATTTATATAGTAAAATTAAAGGTCCCATGGCATGGATTTTTTATTTTATTTTATAATGTATTCTGAGGTGTACTTATATTGTTAGTTTTATATTGTTGATTTTTACATCATAAAATGTCATAATTTAGAAATAAAAGGCATTTTTTTCTATACTGATGTTTGCCCTCTGGCTGAATGCCCTGTTTCAAGGGGCGTGTCTGCTGTGAGACTTCAGTAAAAACGCCCACTGTTGTGATTGGCTGACATCTTTGCATTTGAAATGAGTATTAGATCTGGTGGCGGAGGGGGCGTGGTTTAACGAGGTCTACGAGCCTGCCAGGGAGACGGATGGACCTGAGTTCACTTCTCATCAGTTCTCTCAGCACGTCTCAGTTCAGTGAACTGTTGTAGTTACTAGCATATACTTAAGGTTATTAGTTTATTTCTAGTCGGAGGGACTGTCACTCATGTCAGAAAGTTAGAAACTTTAGTAAATTATGGATCAGCGCTGACTCAGACGCAAACCGTTTAGAACGATTCAGTCCGATTTGGTGAACTGGTTCGACCGGTCACTAAAAAGAACCAGTTCAAAAGAACGATTAGTTCGCGAACCGGACATCACTAATAGACCAGAGATGGAGAGATTGCGAACAAAGTTATATTGTATTGTAACTACTGAGTTGTGAGAGCGCAAGTTTATTTTGTGTGTATCTGAGAGTTCTGAATAAACACGAGTCCCAGTCACGCTGAGCCTGTCTTCATCCCTATTCTACCAACTTTGTAACACATGTAATGTACCATTACAGCTGTCGAGATGAACGAGTTACGAGTAAGTGTTGAGAAAAGCGTCAGTGACGCGCATTGAGTACACAGCGCAAACAAAAACACAACAGCAGTAATCGAATGTAATCCAGTTTATTGTGGGAATAGCTGGCTAGCCTAGCCCGGATACCCTCACGCTTACCCCCCTTCTGCTTAATCTCGCGCCGCGTTTGGTGCCTCCGCTGTGGGCCAGATGCAGTACTGGGGGTCGGTGATGTTGAAGGCCGACCGGTCAGTGCAGCCCGAGCTTCGGCGTGTGTGAGGTTTAGAGATGTGACACTGCCGATGTTGAGCAGAAACTCACAACTGTATGCACATTTAAGAACAGAACTGAAGAACAGCGACGAGGACGTACAGAAACACTGACTCAAAAGATAGAAAACACGAAAACACTGTTCTGTCGGGAGAGAGGGAATCCGCAGCGTGTGCACGAATAATAAAGTTCTGTGTGAACTTGAATAATTAGCTACAAATCAGAAATCACTGATCACAGATCAGAAGGAACTGAAAAAAGACTTCTGTTTTCATTTGTACATCCAAACACTGAGAAACTGCCAGCGTTCACTCGTTCACAAGCCATGATCTCTCGAGGACAAACAAATATGGCGCTCCAAATTCTCTGGGCGGAGGAAAGGGAGGTAACCGTTCCTGTTATGACTTCATAACAGGAAAATTCCAGATCAGCTCGTCTGGGCTGTCATTTTCTCAAAGACAGAGAAAGACACCCAGAACTTGGTTTACACCGATCTAAATTTCTAGCCACTTGGGGACAATATTCAGGCTAGGGGAACTTATATTAATGTTAAAAATCCTCATAAAATGAAATTTTCATGCCATGGGACCTTTAAAATATGTGGGCGGGCCTATATAAAAAGATACATTTTGCCAAAAATGTTTTTTGAATTCTGGAGAATTTGTTTCTTTTAGATTTTACTGCAGAATTCTTCAGAATCTAGTTAGTTTATTTGAATTTGACAAGGCATACAAAACCTATATTTGATATAGTGAGTCTTGCACTCTGTTAAGCCTGTTGAAACTGTGTTTACAATCAGTGTTCTTTTTTTTCTTCACATTGAAAGCGAGTTAATTGATCCACGTAAGCCCTCTAGATTTGGCAACTTCACTTTCTTTGGAGAAGCTTTCCGGCTCATTAAAGATTTAGAGGAAATTTCAGTCACTCAGCGCCCACAGGAGATGCCGTTGCATTTTTACTCAGCGCCTTGCTTTTTTTTCTTTCCTTCTCTTGCATGATGTTAGCTACTGCTGGAAGCTCTCATTGTACATAGCGCTAGCTAATGAGGGAGAGAGAGAGAGGGAGAGAGTATAAAGGATGGGGAGGGAGGAAAGATCTCAGCTTAGCTAAGCAGAAAGATGACCCATTGCTGCACATAGTAGACATCTTAACATACACCGAGATGGTGCGATTTATGTTCAAGATGGTGCGATTTATGTTCATGCTCGTTTAAAGCCTCCATTGTCGTGTATCATTATCACACATATTATTTGAATGAAACCACTCTCAGTCTTCAGTCGTACAGCCATATGAGGAATAATCCTATTGGCCTGTTTTACAAAGACACATTAACAGCCAGGACTAAATATAGCAGGTGGAGTAACTGCACATTCTCGCAATGCACCATGGGAAAACAGAAACATTCGGTCCAAATTTTTTCTCGAACCACGTCTGGAAAACATCACTCCTACGGTTAGACATTGAATTTTCTATTTGTCACAGAAAAATCCTGTAGCTGGTTAGTTTTTGCCATTTCTCATGAATTTTCTATGAATCCAAAGCGCATCCTCCCCCTTCCTGTACTCCCAAAGGGGACTGAGTTTGTCCCCATGTGTCCACAAGCAATAATCCCCCATCTGCCTGTTTTCATGCCGCCTCAGGTCTTGGGGATTCTTCAAATCACCATGTAGTAATTTGCATTCCTCGTATATCATTGCTAAATTCTTTCAAAAACAGCATGCGCATATTTGTTTTGTTTTCACACAAAAAAAAACCTTTTGACTGCATCAAAAAAAACAATTAAAATACATTTCTCTCAAGGTGTGTTCACACTAGGCAGGTTTGGTTCGATTAAAACAAACTCTGGTGTTAGTGGACTTGATTTGAATAAGGGTGTGCTCACACTTGTAGTTCGGTTCACTTGGTTTGTTTGGTCCGGGCCAAAAAAAAAACCATTTAGTCCTGGTCCGCTTAGCGTTCACATTGTCATTTTTAACGCCGAACTTAAAGATACCGAACCTAAAGGCATAGGGATACGTTCACAACCTGATTTTATGGCATATATTTGTTGACGGAATTTACTGAACATCCAAAACAATGCTAGCCTGGTCCTACCAGACTCTCTTACATTTCATTTGTACACAGAGTCTGGCCACTCTCCATTGACAAGCGTTAACTTCCTTGAAGGCGTGTACTCTGTTCAAGTTTAAAGTGATTGGATCTGCCCAGAGCCAATCTGCATCTGCCGTAACCAATCGCTAACGTTTAGTCGTGACGTATGTCATCTCAAACTAGCGCACGACATCAACATTATCGTTCTCAGCCACTCCCTCTGTTTGCTGATTGGACCAGTTAAAATTTGATCGGAGAAAGCCAGAGAATATACCGAAATCCCAGACGGAGAACCGAAGGAAAATGAAAATCGAGCGGAAGTACGTAGGAGGGCGGAGCCAGGCTAAAACAATGCTGTGTGGCAGGATAAATGTGATCGCTGCATGTGTGTAGCCTACATATGATGGTATTTTGACCAGCTGAGAACTTGTGAAAAGCTTATAAAATGTCACACACACAAACCAAGATCTGCTGTGAGGAGACGCGGTTCTGATGCCTGTACCGAACTGTGATGGGCAACATCGCGATTATGACGAGAAAAAACAGTTATGCGTGAGCATTCTGTCCGTTTTAGGGTTGCATCATGTCCTGTTTTTGGTTTGTTTATGTCTTTGATCCGTGCTGCGTTCATATATCATTCGAACCACACCAGAGTTAATTTTGGAAGTGGACCGAGACCCATCTTTTGTTTGGTGCGCACCTGGGTTCGGATGGCAGTGTTCACACTTGTTCAAATGAACTGCATTAACGGAGCAATCACACCAGGGTTCGTTATTACCAAACATGCCAAGTGTGAACGCTGCCATCCGAACTCTGGTGTGCACCAAGCAAGCGGACGAGACCCACATTTTCTGGGGGTTCCAGTTTGCTTCCAAATGAGCTCTGGTGCCGCTCTACTGAAATATGAACACAACACAGACCAAAGACAGGTAAATGAACCAAAAACAGGATGTGACGTCACAAGATACAACCATAAAAATGCTCAAGCACACCTGGTTCTTCTTGTCTTAGGAGCTATGTTGTCTATTATAGTTTAGTACAGGTGTCAGAACCTCCTCTTCTTGCTGCAGATCTTTGTTTGTGTGTGTAACAGGAATTCCTGGTACTGTTTTGACTCCTCCTGCACATTTTAGACACATTAGCTCTGTGTCAGTTTTCAGCTGGTAAAAATACAATAATAGGTGCACACATACATACAACGAGCGAACAAGGTTCGTACACATTTCTACCAATACATTTCCATGACTTTTCGGCAAATATTCATGACCTAACCTTCCATTAAACATCTGTGTATACATGTAAAATAATAAAAATCCATGTTCAAATGTCAAATCGCAGCATATCTTAACGAATTAACGACAAGCTATGTGGTTTAATACAAAATAAACGCTGACACACCAGTTAGATAAACAGACTAACTGGTGAAACAAAACTAACAAAAAAATCTGATAACCTGGCTTCTCTTGAGACTCTCCTGCTTTGCAGAATAGTAAATGATATGCTAAAGCCCGCCCGCACGTTTGAGGTGATTGGTTACAAGGTAGTTTGTGATGTAAGAAACGGCATCGATTTCAAACCACGTTTAGACTGTCTTTGGTTCACTGGTGTTTTAAGGCTCGAAAATGTGGGTTATGTGAATGCCGGTATGTTTTGCAGTTGATATAAAAGCATACTGTCTTAAAGGGATAGTTCACCCAAAAGCAAAAATTTGATGTTTTTCTGCTTACCCCCAAGGCATCCAAGATATAGGTGTCTTTGTTTCTTCAGTAGAACACAAATGAAGATTTTTAACTCCAACCATTGTCGTCTGTCAGTCGTATAATGTATGTGAATGGGGTCCAATTCTATTAGAGTAAAAAAAACATGCACAGTCAACTTCAAATTAAACCCTGCGGCTTGTGACGACACATTGATGTCTTAAGACACGAAACGATCGGTTTCTGCGAGAAACTGAGCAGTATTTATGCTATTATTTCACCTATTATCAGACGAATGTCATCAGCTCTCCAGACTGCCATAACTTCCTGCGAATAAGGTCGAAATACTGGCGCGGTCATAGATATATACATAGATGCCTCATTAGTGCCTGCGCGGATCGGTCAAATGAGGAATCTACGTATATATTTCTATGATCGCGCTGGTATTTTGACCTTACTCGCAGGAAGTTATGGCGGTCTGGAGAGCTGATGACATTCGTCTGATATGAGGTGAAATAATAGCATAAATACCGTTCGGTTTCTCGCCGAAACCAATCGTTTCGTGTGTTAAGACATCAGCGTGTTTAGCACACGCTCAGTCACACTTATAGAGTGTAATGCGTTTCTTGTCTGCTTGTCTCTGAATAATTTGCTTTTGCGAGCAGCTCGCTTTCACTTGCAATGCGTCCCGCAAAAGACAGATGCAAGCGGCGTTCTGTGCATGTTGAATTTTGATGAAACCGTGGCAAATACTTCAAACACAGTCAAACTAATACCTGACATTTTTTACTTAGTTTTATTTGGATTTTATTGGAAAAATAAAGTCGAAAAATCTGGTCATGAGTGTGAAATCGAACTCAGATTCAGCGATCAAACCAAGCATAACATCTAAAATGCATTCGAGAGGCATTCCAAATCCATTAAACTTCAGAAACATTGCTACGTTGACTAAATAAGCTAAAAATGGTTTGATAATATATTTGCATATTAAAGCTCTGTTCTGGCACTCTCTGGGACAGTTGAAACTCTTGTGCAAGTCACTTTCTGGCTGGTATAATTAGGCGACTGTATCCCTCTGAAGCTGTTCAGCGCCAGCTGTTATATGACTGGATGTCCGGAGGGAGCTGCCTTCACTGTAATTAACTCACGCCGCAGAAAAAAGAGGGCCACCTCTCCAGGTACAACACTAACGGTCCGGTCTCCACAAGCGTAGTATCTGCTCTTCACAGCTTGTTAACCGTGGTCAGAACATTTCACAATAGCACGAAGTGAATGCTCTTATGAAACATTGTAACATTTTCTATTCAAGCCCCATTTTTGTTAACAAAATCTCCTGATTCATCCTGTTTATTTTAAGAACACATCCATCTTTCTTTCCCGGTCAGCCCCTATAAACAGATCCTCGTGCAATGTGGGTTCTCCTAGGCGATGTTGAACCATATATTAAACGTGTAATACAGCTGGACACATACAGACAGGTCCGGATTTCCCATTGAAAGGTGTGTGATGCTAATGAGAAGGTCACACTCAGTTAAAGGCTGTTATCAGATTAACAATTAATTCTGTGACAATTGTAGCATCTACATTAGCAACATTTAAGCATAGATAGTTTGCTGTGGTGCTTAATACTAATACTGTACATGGGAAGTCAGATTTTCCTCATAAAAAGGATCCTGGAAAAGGTCACTGCAGGGTCCACCTCTGTTTCTGGAGGATGGTGTACTGGATAACCTGTCCACAACAACATAGAACATATTTTAACATCAAAAGTAATTCAGCCTTGATATAAAAAGTTATTTAAAGATATTTAAATTAAATATTATTTAATTGAATAATTAATAATTAAAAGTTAGTATTTGATATATAATTTATTTAATTCATAGCAATCAATTTACATATGTGTATTAATAAAAATATTTTAATATCAAAATTCAGCCAACACATAGAGCTTTGATATCAGAAGTGATTTAAAATAAATATTATTTAATTGAATAATTGATAATTAAATATTAGTAAAAAAATTACAGTATTTATTCATAAAAATGGTTTAATATTAAAAGTAATTCAGCCATCACAAACAGCTTTGATATTAGAAGTTAAATAAATAAGTATTATTTAAATGAATAATTACAAATTAGTCATTTTTGATAGCATACATTTACATATTTAATAATAATAACATCAAAAGTAATTCAGAAAATCAGAAGTTATATAAAAAAATAAATAGTATTTAATTGAAAAAGTAATAATGAAATATAAGTAAATTTCACAGAAAAACATTTGCATTTTTGATATTTATTAATACAATATTTGAATACCAAAAGCCATCACAAACAGCTTTGACGTCAGAAGTTATTTAAATGAAATATTAAATACACATTTAAATGAAATAATAATATTATAATATTATTTAATTAGTAGTAAATTCCATAGCAATTAATTTACATATATGATATTTATTCAAAACTGGACATAAATTGCATCACTCCAAAGTTATGTTGATTAAACTAGATGGAGTCCTGGATCCAAGTATAACCTTGTCCACGGAATATATTCATATATTTTCGCAACGTGCTTGTCTTCTTTTTCTTATTAAATTGTGTAATTGTTCTGATGATGCATACATTACTCACTTCACTTTAAGTAATCATTAGTCATTGTCTCCAAGTTCTTCTGTGCATTCTTCAGTGACATTAGCCAACACAACCACGTCTACAAGACATTTACTGACACAGGTTCTTGCCAAGCAGTGGGCAAACATTCCTCTTTAGACGTGACGTGACTCCTGCGAGGAAAGCTGGAGGTTTAGTCTAAGAACCACCTGGCGCAGCAGTTGGACTGGATTTGTATGATACAGAGAAAGACGGCAGGATTGAGTCGGAGGGGTGAGTTAGGCTAAGGTGCTTCCTGGTTATGGATCAAAGTGGTAAGGTACTCCAGATGGTTGGGACAGGTAGTCTGAATTATTTCTTAATGGAAGCTAATGGTCCATGAAGACACTTGGCCCGAGAAACGTTCAAGTGTGCCGGCTGTAAAACAATAACTATCCCTGGACATCGATCTGTCAGTTTTAGAGGCTGCACTGTGCGCTGAGACTTTTAACTCCTCAAATGGTTGTTGTGTGGGATGGTTGTTGCTTACTTACAAGGGAATTAAGGGTTCAAGCGTGACCAGATGGCAGTCTGTAGTTTAATCCGTACACCTGGTGTGTCACTAGGGCAAAGGTTCAAACCCTGAAATTACAGTAGCGATGGGAAGTCAAGTCAAGTCACCTTTCTTTATATAGCTCTTTATACAACACAGATTGTTTCAAAGCAGCTTTACAGTGATAACAAGGAACTGACTTAATGATGCGAACAGAATTCATTTCAGCTGTAGAGCAGCTCTAAAAGAAAACCGTGGCATTGTTCAATCAATTTAGTGTTCATTCACTTCCGTTGTAAAGATCATCAGTTATTCAATTATATTATTTAACTAGCTCATTTCATCTGGGAACTTGGAAAGGGGTGTGTATGTATATATATATATATATATATATATATATATATATATATATATATATATATATATATATATATATATATATATATATATATATGATGAGCCATAAAACATGCAAAAACCTTTTTAAAAACGAATGATTATGTATATTTTAGTGCATAAATAATATATATTATTTATATACACAACCGTTTTGGTCAATACGATTTTCTTCTCTTATGTTTACCAAAGCTGCAATTATTTGATCAAAAATACTGTATAAACAGTAATATTGTGAAATAACTACTTGACTCTTTCCCCGCCAGCGTTTTTAAAAAAAGTTGCCAGCCACCGGCAGGTTTTTTGAACATTGTCCAAAAAAATAAATGGCCCTTCGAATATTTTGTCGAATGAATATTTGAGCATGCCATATATCAAAAGAAAGAGCAGACCCTCTGCTTTTAAACAAAAAACAAGTTTTATTCTAATTTTATTCTCTTCATGCATTATTTTTTTAATCAACACTTAAATATGGGTAAGTTTAATAAAAAAAAGCAACATTTTGAACAAAAAGCTTAGAATATCAAAGACTACATTCAGAACAATGATCAGACACAGATGGAGTAGATCGAGTCCATCAACACCCCTAATGTTTGCACAGTCCTATAGCTCGTCCTTGGTCAACATTTCATTCAGTAACATTAGGCAGTATTGATTTATATGATGTTTAATGTTTATGATCGCATTATTTGACATATGCATCTGCTTACATACGATCGCTTGTTTTTTTTGCGTCTTCTTCGCTTGTGTTTTGATCAGGAGATTCGGTACTCATTCAGAATATGCATAATAGCACCCCCTAGCTTATAACAGTGAAAACACAAAAAATTCTGTGTTTGGCGGGAAGCGTTTTCTCACAAATAACGGAAAATTCTGTTGATATTTTGAGGCAACTGAAAACGACTGCGCAATTGAGCAACAAAAACCTGGTCTAAAGTCAATATTTACAGTATCTATATTTTTTGTGTTATTTAAAGGGCACGTTAGTAATATGCATCAATAGGCATTTTACACACACAGGGATGCGCAGCAACACAATAAAAAAATAAAAGGATTCCTCTCTGGAGAAGCGTTAGGTCTTTCCGCTCGCAAATTCCTCCATGTAAATAGCGAATCCGCCATGGTGTAAGCGCAACTGGCTTTTAAAGGGAATGGGAGATGAGACTCTGATTGGTTTATTGCACGTTACACCCAAAACACACCAATGACTCATTAAGAGACTAGGTACAACCCTTTTGGACCATGCGCCTGGCACGCCGACCGTTTTTTCCATTGTTAAACTAGCAAAAGTGGATTCGGATTGATTACATTTTTATCATCACTCCAGTCTTCAGTGTCACATGATCCTTTAGAAATCGTTCTGATATGCTGATTTGCAGCTCAAGAATCCTTTCTTATTATTAGCAATGCTGAAAACAGTTGGGATGCTTAATATTTGTGGAAACCGTGATTTTTCTTTGGGGAACTTTTGGGTGGTAGTGTGTATAGCTATAACAACATGCAACAAACCATATATATTAGGAATGCACAATATGTAAATTTTTTATGTTATCGTTATCCACCCGATAAGAATATTTGGCTGATATATTAAAGCCATGGATTATTTCCATAGCTGAGACACTTCAGATGCGCACTGTTCGCCATGGTGGTTTTGAATTCACTTCAAAAAGGAAAATATGGTTAAAGTCCGTGAAAAAGCAATTCTGAGATTTGTTTGTAAACACATTATAAATGTTAGAAATGTATTGCTGAAACACGTTACAAAGACTGTGTACTGTGTAGTACTGAATTGTGGAGTTAAGCCGCGGTCAGACTAGACTTTGAGCATGCACAATTTCTTCAGACACTGCTTCTCTAAAGCGTCTTTTTTATTAACACAAATTCAACAAATAGTAATACAATAGTAATAGCAACATTTTTACATAGCAAAATGTAAAAAATATACAATCTACTCGACTTTAAATGGCTCTGCATTGAGGAGCCTCTCCACTCAATCGCTAGTTACTGTCCGTACCGTTAGTTACTACAGCCTATCGTTTGCTAGCTAGTTATGCCTTCGTCATGTAAATGCATATTACCCGGTTTGCGAAAACTTATAAAACAGCTCGGTGTCCTTATTTAAATTTACGAAAAACGATGCTATCAAGTAGAGCAGGATTAATTTTGTGAAGAGCCAACACCTGCCTCTGCAGTGATCATTTTACACCGGATAGTTTTACAAATTTTCATCAGAGACAAGACAACTGGGATTCATTGATAATCCGCTGCAGAATGGGGTGAACCGACTATTTCTTGCCCCGCCGACATCTGGTGCCATCGTCGGCAGTACATGGCCACCAATGAGTGTTGTCTTGTGTGCTTACGGGAGATTTCCTGCGAGTGGGCGTGGTTTCAGCGCAGACAGCGGACACGCCCCCAGTGTTTGAAAGCAGAGAATACTGCTTATTTTTTCAAGATTTTGATAAGCTATTTTATTTTTTATCATTCAAATTTGGTTGTGTGGTTAATAACACTTTTTATTTAATTTATACTTTGTGCAACGTGCAGCTCAATATTGTCATATAGGCTACATAAAATTATAATAAAAAACATTACAATTGTGTCTTTTAATGGTGAGACTTTCGTTTTTGTAACCAGGCTCTCAAAAATTGACATTTAGATTTATTGGCCAATATATCGGTTATTGGCTTGTATCGGCCAACATTTTCATATAGGTGTATCCCTAATATATATATATATATATATATATATACATTTAAATGTTATCTTCCCTTAATTTTGTACCACTGTTTATTTGATCTATTTTTCATCTTTGTCCGTAGGAAAACCCATACCTGTGTAGTGACGAATGTGATGCCTCCACCAAAGAACTCGCCCATCCTCCAGTGCTGATGCAAGATCGCGAGCGAACTGAACTCATTACATACTGGCAGACTGTAACATGGGGTCGATATCCTGCACCTCTTGAGGCCAACATATCCTTATCCTGGAACAAAAGCCTTGAGTTAACAGATGACATCCAGATAACCTTTGAGTACGGGCGGCCCACAAAAATGGTGCTGGACAAGTCTCTGAACTATGGGCGGACCTGGCAGCCTTACCAATACTACGCTGATGACTGCTTGGAAGCCTTCGAGATGACGCCGAAGAGAGTGCAGGATCTGTCGGCCACTAATGTGACCAGAGTCATATGTACCGAGCAATACTCTCGTTGGGTCGGTTCCAAGAATGAGAAGAACGTGCGGTTTGAGGTCCGGGAACGCTTCGCCATATTTGCTGGGACAAAACTGCAAAACATGGACAACTTATACACACGGATGGAGAGTATGAAAGGCCTCCGAGACTTTTTCACCTTCACCAACCTGCGGCTTCGGCTGCTGAGACCGGCGCTCGGAGGAACATACGTACAAAGAGACAACCTTCTCAAGTACTTTTACGCCATCTCCAATATCGACATACCAGCAAGGTAATGACGCACATTGCACAACACTGTGTTTGTCCTACTCGTGGATAGTCCTTGCTTTGCCACTCAGGCTTTTTTGGCATTTATAAATTAAGAGATATGACAGGAAATTTTGGGAGAAGAGAGGTATCAGATGGTATCAAAACACAATTGTCATAGTTCAAAGAAATACATTGAACATAATATAATAAAACATGACCCATTATTATGCTTTTTTACATTTTCAACTTTCGTTAGTGTGTAACGTTGCTGTTTGAGAATGAAAAATGTCATTCTCTATATCAGTAACTCCCTGAAACGCCTTGATTGTAGTCTTAAGTTTTCTTCCAGAAGCTTTCGTCAAAATATTCCTCATTTAAGTAATTCCCACCCAAGACATACATAAAATAAAGTTGAGTTGAGTTGCGTTAGTAGTGTTTAAACTCGTGGTTATGGTAAGGGTCGTGAAATTTCAGAAACACGCTCGAAGCGGTTGACCAATCACAACACACTGGTCCAATCGACCAAATAGAGCGCATTGCTCTTTTCAGAAGAAGTGGCTTCATAGAAACACAAACTAAACATTCAAGAATGAACCTATTCTAGTACACCCCAAAAATCTAAATGATAATAGGGCCTCTTTTATTGCGGTTTCCAACACTTTTCTGTCATCTTTGTGTCCAGTGCACATGCGCTAACCACCCTACAGCGCTCTGCTCTTCTAAACCGAAATCACTGGAATTGTAAAATGAGCACAGCCTTCCAGGATGGTCGTTTCACATAATCTTATAAATATGAATGCACCAAGCACTCATTTTGGTAGGAGTCATAAATCTGTGTCTCATGAAGAGACCAAGTTGTAAGGCCTTAAAGAGCTACCATGCTGACTTGACATTGAGACTTGGCAATGCTTTAGGTTTCATCAGGTATAATTTTTTAACTGTTTTGATAAATATTGCATATCCTAATGCACATTGAGAAGTATTGATCATGTTTACTTCACTGCTGCTGGTCCTGGAGTTTGCAGGTCAACTAATGCATGGATCAGATTTGTGCAAAAAACTACCGGTAAAGGTTATAGCATATATTATAAATCTTATATATTCTAAACTTTATCAGCCTGGCTCATGAATATTAATAAGGTGAGATAATGTTCAGCCACAAATAATTAGGATTGCTTGCTTACATATTTGTTCGATCAGTTGACCGCCAATGCAAGATACGATTTTTTGCAGCTGCTGTACATTTTTCTGCACTGTGGGCAAACAGAACAGATCCGTTGTAAAGTTTATTAATTATTAAATTGGCTTATTTCATCTGGAAACTTAGAGAGGGTGTGTGTGTGTGTATATATATATATATATATATATATATATATATATATATATATATATATATATATATATAAATTACATACAGTGTGGAAAATAAGTATTTGAACACCCTGCTATTTTGCAAGTTCTTAGAAATCATGGAGGGGTCTGAAATTGTCATCGTAGGTGCATGTCCACTGTGAGAGACATAATCAAAAAAAAAAATCCAGAAATCACAATGTATGATTTTTTAACTATTTATTTGTATGATACAGCTGCAAATAAGTATTTGAACACCTGAGAAAATCAATGTTAATATTTGGTACAGTAGCCTTTGTTTGCAATTACAGAGGTCAAACGTTTCCTGTAGTTTTTCACCAGGTTTGCACACACTGCAGGAGGGATTTTGGCCCACTCCTCCACACAGATCTTCTCTAGATCAGTCAGGTTTCTGGCCTGTCGCTGAGAAACACGGAGTTTGAGCTCCCTCCAAAGATTCTCTATTGGGTTTAGGTCTGGAGACTGGCTAGGCCACGCCAGAACCTTGCTTCGGGTCATTGTCATGTTGGAAGACCCAGCCTCGACCCATCTTCAATGCTCTAACTGAGGGAAGTAGGTTGTTCCCCAAAATCTCACAATACATGGCCCCCGTCATCCTCTCCTTAATACAGTGCAGTCGCCCTGTCCCATGTGCAGAAAAACACCCCCAAAGCATGATGCTACCATGCTTCACAGTAGGGATGGTGTTCTTGGGATGGTACTCATCATTCTTCTTCCTCCAAACACGTTTAGTGGAATTATGACCAAAAAGTTCTATTTTGGTCTCATCTGACCACATGACTTTCTCCCATGACTCATCTGGATCATCCAAATGGTCATTGGCAAACTTAAGACGGGCCTAAACATGTGCTGGTTTAAGCAGGGGAACCTTTCATGCCATAAATGACTTCAAACCATGACGTCTTAGTGTATTACCAACAGTAACCTTGGAAACGGTGGTCCCAGCTCTTTTCAGGTCATTGGCCAGCTCCTCTCGTGTAGTTCTGGGCTAATTTCTCACCTTTCTTAGGATCATTGAGACTCCACGAGGTGAGATCTTGCATGGAGCCCCAGTCCGAGGGAGATTGACAGTCATGTTTAGTAGGGCTGCAGCTATCGATTCTTTTTGTAATCGATTAATCTAACACTTTATCGATCGATTAATCGATTAATCGGATAAAAAAATTGTGTGTTTTTAAACAACCAAAACAAATAATGCATAACGAAAATGAAGAGGAAAAGCTATTTAATTTATTAATATGCACAACAGGTTTCATGCTGTAATCTAGCCCTGACATCAAAGTAAATATCTGTTTTATGTAGATTTCTACACCTGCAGCATTTACCATTAGGCTACTAACAAATAATATATAATTTCTGGGGTGAGCCTATTTGCTATGGGAACCTAGCAACCTGTCTGTGTCTGTGTGTGTACGCGTGCCGTGCGTGAGGAAGAGTGACGCCCCAGTCAGACCAGTTGCTTCATTGCAGTTTGGTACGGCAGAAATACATACATTAATTATCAGTAGAACGCTGCATTTGGCTTGCATCACTTGCATTGCGGTGCATTTTAGGTGAAGCATCCGTTCGAAAAATCGCGTCACAACATCACGTCCCGGTGTACACAATGAATGCATGCTGAAATTATTGTTGCGTGGCTACATAAAAGTTTAAGCATATGTGATGCATTGCCGCGATTGGTCTGACTGGCGCGTGAGAGAGACGAGCGCGCATATGTGTGTGTGTGTGTGTGAAGGGGTTCTTTTTTAGGCAATACTCTCTTGCAATTGAACGTGAATACGTTTACTACTTAAAAATATCAAAGCTAAACACCATAGCTAGTCAAACCGCATCACGACATCGCTACAAATACAGTATGGGATTAAAATCAGCAAACATCAATGTATAGGCTTAGGCTACGTTACCATTGAAGTCCTACCGCTGTGAAATGCCGGGTATACTTTGCAACAGACACATTGCACCTTGTTCTCTTCTTTTTTAAGAATGTAATGATCCCAAACTTTAGACGTTCTCTTCTGTTAATGGACATCTTTACTCTCCGCCATCGTGCCAACTAAATCCAAATTGTATCACGCGCTATGGTGTGCTTCCAGAACATTGAACAGTGGTCCGTGTGAATCAGATCCCTGCGTGTATAGTGCGCGTCATAGGTATTTAACGAGGCTTCGAGGCAGAATTTTTGCCTCAAGGAAATTTTGTAATCGAGTTAATCGATTAACTCGATGAATCGTTTCAGCCCTAATGTTTAGCTTCTTCCATTTTCTAATGATTGCTCCAACAGGGGACCTTTTTTCACCAAGCTGCTTGGCAATTTCCCTGTAGCCCTTTCCAGCCTTGTGGAGGTGTACAATTTTGTCTCTAGTGTCTTTGGACAGCTCTTTGGTCTTGGCCATGTTAGTAGTTGGATTCTTACTGATTGAATGGGGTGGACAGGTGTCTTTATGCAGCTAACAACCTCAAACAGTGTCATCTAATTTAGGATAATAAATGGAGTGGAGGTGGACATTTTAAAGGCAGACTAACAGGTCTTTGAGGGTCAGAATTCTAGCTGATAGACAGGTGTTCAAATACTTATTTGCAGCTGTACCATACAAATAAATGGTCAATAAGAGTAAAAAAAATAACATAAAAAAAAAGAATTCTCATGTTTACCAAAGTTGCAATTATTTGATGCAAAGTTGAATTTTCAGCATCATATAGCATGCGTAACATTGCACAAAAATTGGGAGGGACATAATGACATAATTCTATGCACCATATAAAAATCAACACATTTTACACGTGTTAATATAAGAGAGCATAAAAGGTCAGTAATGCAGCCTAAAAAAGTGAGCGTCTTTAAAAATGTCCTAACAGAAACATCCTGGCGTATTTCAAACTAGTTGTTCTATAAGTTGAAGTGATCAGCTATGATAAAAATGTCCTGCAGCAAAGGGGGATCAATGCACGGCCCAAACCTCCGGTAATGCAAACCCTCAATCAATACTTATTCTGGTATATCAGAGAGGAAATTGTTTTAACGGCGACAGGGAATGGGATGGCTTAAGTAGACAAATGGACATGCAGAAAGCAGCCTATCAGAGGGCTGACTGATGTTTAGTGTTTCATAATGAGAGGACCGCTGGAGTGGAAATGTTAAGCTAATACCCAGCGGAAAGTCGTCCTGGGATATTTTATTCATTCCACAACATTGGGATGCGTTTCAGCAGCATTTGAATAATAAAAATGGCAAGGCCTCCCCGATGGCCTGCCCTGTGAGTACTCGTCTAAATGGAGTCCACGGGGTTGGTGGGTGTTGGGCACGATAATCAGATCAGACTCTACGACCAGTGATGCTTCCTGAATCACGGCCCATTTCCCCCATCATCAAGCATGCGCTAATAATCAGTGCTGATTACACAAAATAGCCGATAATAACATGGGCCAAGAATCCTTAATTGAGGAAGATGAAGTGTTGCTTGTTTAAAGCAATTAAACACGCTGTTAATTTCCCTATTTACCTCTTTATTTTGTGGCTTGTTTGCCAGGAGACGTCACATACGCGCTGATAATGATGTTTGCCTTTTCATCCGAAGTGCCAGCGATACTACTAACTCATATTACTGCAGAACGCATCTAAAAATAGTCCGACTGAACAATGAAAACATATTCCTCAGTTGTTTTTTTTCCTGCTGCTTTGATGACATTTGTGAAAAATCTTCTTGATCAGCCCCTTTCTCGCTAAAAAGAGATATTTAGGAGGCATCGTGCTGTACAGCACGCCACGTGTCTGTGAACATAATGAGACACAATCATTCTCCCTGTGAAGCTCGTCGTGTGAGATTCATTTTTTTGCCCAACGCTAATATGTGAAAAGATAAGACTTGCGTTTTATCCACACCTTCTCCTCCCCGCTTCCTCTGCTTTGCTGCAATCTGACGTGAGATACAAGACAGTAGAAAGAGTTCACAAATAGGCGTCCCAGTAGATGGACCGGATTTGGAAACGGTTAGAGAGCGGGAGGGTGGGCTTGTGTTCCATCAGACAAATATCCCAAAGACATTGCTTGAACCTTAATTAAACCTGGTAAGGGAGGAAATAAATAAATAAACACAATTCCCAGGGTTCTTGCTAATTTATGCAAAGACTTGAGTGGATCGGATGTATCTCCTGTTCCCGTTCCCTCTTCCCTTTCCTCCCTGAATCCTCCAGTGAAACCCTTCTGAAAATCCAATGTACCAAAATACTGCAGCCTGCGTATGAAAGAAGCCAAAGATGGCTGGTGAATTTGACGAGAGGGATTTTTGAGAAATAATGCTGTTTTATTAATATACAGAGAACCCGATAGGCCATTAGGAAAGATCAAGGTCGAACGGAAATAAAGCCTATCAGAACTCGCGTCTCAGAAATGTCCTTGGGCCTACGTTGGCAAAGAGACAGAGGCTATGGAGGTGAGGTGAGATGGAGGAAGCTCCAGAGGTGCCACGAGGACAACGTCCGGATCATTCCGTCTTTATCACCCGTGTGTGGGAAGGAACTCTATCATGAAAAGACCACCATGAAGAGGTGTTTTGTAGAGAATCACTCAGAGATTGATTCACACCCACACTTGGATTGTGCTGTTGTGCTCTTGTATTAAATGTAAGTGCTTGTGATTTCAATCATTTAATCACCAGGCCAGACAACACCAAGACTGTGATATATGCATAGAAAAAAGTTGAAAAGTACATACTCGTCAAAAGTTTGTATACACCTACTTGTTCTGTATTATTACCAGTGTTGGGGAAGATACTGACTCTTCAGCTTCCCAACCTACTAACAAAACGTAGCATTTAAAGGGTTAGTTCACCCACAAATCACATTTGAGCTTCCACAAGAACCAATGAGGTTCATTCTCATGTTACGCAGCACGTTTGAGCTTCTGCAAGAACCAATGAGGTTCATTGTCGTGTTACGCAGCACGTTTGAGCTTCATCAAGAACCAATGAGGTTCATTCTCGTGTTACGCAGCACGTTTGAGCTTCATCAAGAACCAATGAGGTTCATTCTCGTGTTACGCAGCACGTTTGAGCTTCTGCAAGAACCAATGAGGTTCATTCTCATGTGTTATGCAGCACGTTTGAGCTTCCACAAGAACCAATGAGGTTCATTCTCATGTTACGCAGCACGTTTGAGCTTCAGCAAGAACCAATGAGGTTCATTCTCGTGTTACGCAGCACGTTTGAGCTTCAGCAAGAACCAATGAGGTTCATTCTCGTGTTACGCAGCACGTTTGAGCTTCAGCAAGAACCAATGAGGTTCATTCTCGTGTGTTACGCAGCACGTTTGAGCTTCAGCAAGAACCAATGAGGTTCATTCTCATGTGTTACGCAGCACGTTTGAGCTTCTGCAAGAACCAATGAGGTTCATTCTCATGTGTTACTCAGCACGTTTGAGCTTCTGCAAGAACCAATGAGGTTCATTCTCATGTGTTACGCAGCACGTTTGAGCTTCAGCAAGAACCAATGAGGTTCATTCTCGTGTTACGCAGCACGTTTGAGCTTCAGCAAGAACCAATGAGGTTCATTCTCGTGTTACGCAGCACGTTTGAGCTTCAGCAAGAACCAATGAGGTTCATTCTCGTGTTACGCAGCACGTTTGAGCTTCAGCAAGAACCAATGAGGTTCATTCTCGTGTAACGCAGCACTTTTGAGCTTCAGCAAGAACCAATGAGGTTCATTCTCATGTGTTACGCAGCACGTTTGAGCTTCAGCAAGAACCAATGAGGTTCATTCTCGTGTTACGCAGCACGTTTGAGCTTCAGCAAGAACCAATGAGGTTCATTCTCATGTGTTACGCAGCACGTTTGAGCTTCAGCAAGAACCAATGAGGTTCATTCTCGTGTTACGCAGCACGTTTGAGCTTCTGCAAGAACCAATGAGGTTCATTCTCGTGTTACGCAGCACGTTTGAGCTTCAGCAAGAACCAATGAGGTTCATTCTCGTGTGTTACGCAGCACGTTTGAGCTTCAGCAAGAACCAATGAGGTTCATTCTCATGTGTTACGCAGCACGTTTGAGCTTCTGCAAGAACCAATGAGGTTCATTCTCATGTGTTACTCAGCACGTTTGAGCTTCTGCAAGAACCAATGAGGTTCATTCTCATGTGTTACGCAGCACGTTTGAGCTTCAGCAAGAACCAATGAGGTTCATTCTCGTGTTACGCAGCACGTTTGAGCTTCAGCAAGAACCAATGAGGTTCATTCTCGTGTTACGCAGCACGTTTGAGCTTCAGCAAGAACCAATGAGGTTCATTCTCGTGTTACGCAGCACGTTTGAGCTTCAGCAAGAACCAATGAGGTTCATTCTCGTGTAACGCAGCACTTTTGAGCTTCAGCAAGAACCAATGAGGTTCATTCTCGTGTTACGCAGCACGTTTGAGCTTCTGCAAGAACCAATGAGGTTCATTCTCGTGTTACGCAGCACGTTTGAGCTTCAGCAAGAACCAATGAGGTTCATTCTCGTGTTACGCAGCACGTTTGAGCTTCAGCAAGAACCAATGAGGTTCATTCTCATGTGTTACGCAGCACGTTTGAGCTTCAGCAAGAACCAATGAGGTTCATTCTCATGTGTTACTCAGCACGTTTGAGCTTCTGCAAGAACCAATGAGGTTCATTCTCATGTGTTACGCAGCACGTTTGAGCTTCAGCAAGAACCAATGAGGTTCATTCTCGTGTTACGCAGCACGTTTGAGCTTCAGCAAGAACCAATGAGGTTCATTCTCGTGTTATGCAGCACGTTTGAGCTTCAGCAAGAACCAATGAGGTTCATTCTCGTGTTACGCAGCACGTTTGAGCTTCAGCAAGAACCAATGAGGTTCATTCTCGTGTAACGCAGCACTTTTGAGCTTCAGCAAGAACCAATGAGGTTCATTCTCATGTGTTACGCAGCACGTTTGAGCTTCAGCAAGAACCAATGAGGTTCATTCTCGTGTTACGCAGCACGTTTGAGCTTCAGCAAGAACCAATGAGGTTCATTCTCATGTGTTACGCAGCACGTTTGAGCTTCAGCAAGAACCAATGAGGTTCATTCTCGTGTTACGCAGCACGTTTGAGCTTCTGCAAGAACCAATGAGGTTCATTCTCGTGTTACGCAGCACGTTTGAGCTTCAGCAAGAACCAATGAGGTTCATTCTCGTGTAACGCAGCACTTTTGAGCTTCAGCAAGAACCAATGAGGTTCATTCTCATGTGTTACGCAGCACGTTTGAGCTTCAGCAAGAACCAATGAGGTTCATTCTCGTGTTACGCAGCACGTTTGAGCTTCAGCAAGAACCAATGAGGTTCATTCTCGTGTTACGCAGCACGTTTGAGCTTCTGCAAGAACCAATGAGGTTCATTCTCGTGTTACGCAGCACGTTTGAGCTTCAGCAAGAACCAATGAGGTTCATTCTCGTGTAACGCAGCACTTTTGAGCTTCAGCAAGAACCAATGAGGTTCATTCTCATGTGTTACGCAGCACGTTTGAGCTTCAGCAAGAACCAATGAGGTTCATTCTCGTGTTACGCAGCACGTTTGAGCTTCAGCAAGAACCAATGAGGTTCATTCTCATGTGTTACGCAGCACGTTTGAGCTTCAGCAAGAACCAATGAGGTTCATTCTCGTGTTACGCAGCACGTTTGAGCTTCTGCAAGAACCAATGAGGTTCATTCTCGTGTTACGCAGCACGTTTGAGCTTCAGCAAGAACCAATGAGGTTCATTCTCGTGTTACGCAGCACGTTTGAGCTTCAGCAAGAACCAATGAGGTTCATTCTCGTGTTACGCAGCACGTTTCAGCTTCAGCAAGAACCAATGAGGTTCATTCTCATGTGTTACGCAGCACGTTTGAGCTTCAGCAAGAACCAATGAGGTTCATTCTCGTGTTACGCAGCACTTTTGAGCTTCAGCAAGAACCAATGAGGTTCATCTCATGTGTTACGCAGCACGTTTGAGCTTCAGCAAGAACCAATGAGGTTCATTCTCATGTTACGCAGCACGTTTGAGCTTCTGCAAGAACCAATGAGGTTCATTCTCGTGTTACGCAGCACGTTTGAGCTTCAGCAAGAACCAATGAGGTTCATTCTCGTGTTACGCAGCACGTTTGAGCTTCAGCAAGAACCAATGAGGTTCATTCTCGTGTTACGCAGCACGTTTGAGCTTCAGCAAGAACCAATGAGGTTCATTCTCGTGTTACGCAGCACGTTTGAGCTTCAGCAAGAACCAATGAGGTTCATTCTCGTGTTACGCAGCACTTTTGAGCTTCAGCAAGAACCAATGAGGTTCATTCTCGTGTTACGCAGCACGTTTGAGCTTCTGCAAGAACCAATGAGGTTCATTCTCATGTGTTACGCAGCACGTTTGAGCTTCTGCAAGAACCAATGAGGTTCATTCTCATGTGTTACGCAGCACGTTTGAGCTTCTGCAAGAACCAATGAGGTTCATTCTCATGTGTTACGCAGCACGTTTGAGCTTCTGCAAGAACCAATGAGGTTCATTCTCGTGTTACGCAGCACGTTTGAGCTTCAGCAAGAACCAATGAGGTTCATTCTCGTGTTACGCAGCACGTTTGAGCTTCAGCAAGAACCAATGAGGTTCATTCTCGTGTTACGCAGCACGTTTGAGCTTCAGCAAGAACCAATGAGGTTCATTCTCGTGTTACGCAGCACATTTGAGCTTCAGCAAGAACCAATGAGGTTCATTCTCGTGTTACGCAGCACTTTTGAGCTTCATCAAGAACCAATGAGGTTCATTCTCGTGTTACGCAGCACTTTTGAGCTTCAGCAAGAACCAATGAGGTTCATTCTCATGTGTTACGCAGCACGTTTGAGCTTCAGCAAGAACCAATGAGGTTCATTCTCGTGTTACGCAGCACATTTGAGCTTCAGCAAGAACCAATGAGGTTCATTCTCGTGTTACGCAGCACATTTGAGCTTCTGTTTATGCTCGCTGTTCACACATATATTTTCAAATAGAAAACCATTATTTTAAATTCCAATATCACAATAAACTAATAAACACAGTCTTGGTGAGCAAAGATACTTTTTTCAAAAACATCAAACATATTTCTGACCCTAAACATTTGAATGGTAATGTATATGACTACAAATAGTATATGAAACTTTACACAAATTTGCATACTGTGTAATGTAGTATGGTAGTATGTTAATCCAAACACAGCCATACAAATCGAACCTTAGCACTGATGCTTCATGTTGTGATATGCAACGTTTATCTGTGCTGGTTGATATTTAGTAGTCAAGGTCCTGTGGCAGGGGTCTGATGGGTAAAGTCAGCTTTGGCCTCATGATCATGGACAGACAGATTGGCAAGATGTGTCTGAGATCTGGGCAGGATCATTTATTCTGTCTGACCCTCATTCACCTCCTTCATTGTCCCATTAGGAAAATGTCAGTCTGTCAGAAAGGTGTCCTCCAGAGGAAGTGAAAACTCTGGACATCAGATGGCGTCTCTTGATTCGCAATGCAATTTTTGTGCTCTTTGAGAGGCATCTGACCCCTGAATCTAAGGTTTAAGAGAGCAGAGAGGGTGTGAGAGACATTGGCAGGTCTTGTCAAAAGAGAACTTTGGCAATTTGGAGCGGGACAGTTACGGAAGATCAGACGACACCAGTCGGGTGCTGTCAGGCCATCTTTCTTTTCACTGAAACTTTTGTTTCTAAGGTCAAAATGCACTGTGAGATCATATAAAAACAGTGAACAACACTGAAATACCCTCTGACCCTGACGAATTTCCATATTAGTCCAAACTGATTTGTTAGTTAGTGCTGGTTTGGCATTGGTACCAGTAAACACTTACAAAAAAGTACCATGGTGGTCTTGGAGTACCATGTAAAGACAGAATACATCAATTTCAGTATTATGCCATTTATAAAAGCACGATGGTACTACCACAGTACTTTTTTGTATGGTGTTACACATAGAAATATACTATGATATAAATTCATGTTATTTACATGTTACTCCAAAGTTCTTAAAAAATCCCTTATGTTTATTATTAATTTATAATGGTAAAAGTGTAGTAACCATGTTTTTTTTGGTAGATTGATTACCATTTGTAGAACCACAGTTTTACCACAAATACCATGAGTAAGCTATGCTTATTGTAGCAAAACCATGGTTCATTTGTGGTTACCATGGTTTAACTATAATAACCATGTTTTTTTTGTTATTTGTAGTAAAACCAAAATTCTTTTAAGGGATGCTATGGTACTACTATGGTAAATGTCCCATGTCATGTCTGAAAAACATGGTAGTGCTATAGTTCCTTTTTGTAAGTGTTAATTACAAATTGCTACTGTGCTGGTAGTATAGTAAGTACAGTAATGTCATCAGGTGTTAATACCATGGTAGTTTGAAATATATGTACCATTGTATTTGCAAGGTGCTTCCAAGAACATGGTACTAATATGATAAATGTCCAAAAAATGCTAATATTATGGTGCATGTCCGAAAAACTTGTTACTTACAAAATGTTACTGTGCTGGTAGTATAGTACAGTAATGTCATCAGGTGGTAATATTACAATGTTACTGTAATTCATGTACCATTGTATTTGCAAGGTGTTTTCAAGGAGACCATGGTTCCACAATGATAAATGTCCAAAACAACCTTGGTACTGGGAGTATCATGCTTTTTTGGGGACATTTTTTATATTTTTTATATATACTTTAGTAGTAAATGTAGTACATTTTGGAAGTGCCTTGGACTGGAGTACCATGTTAATAGCATGGTAAATTAATTTCAGTACAGTGTATATTTGAAAGTACCATAATATTACCATGAATCATCATCATCATCATCATCATCATCATCATCATCATCATCATCACGTTACAAGTCAAGTCAAGTGCATTTTTACTGTCTATATTCCTCTATATAACATGTATAGATTGGAAAGAGATGGGACTACCATAGTACATTTATTACCATAGTGTAGCCATGCTGTTTACTAGCAACACCTATTTGGTGAGTTTTGTCAACCAGGTTGGTCCTGCTGGTTAGCTAGTTAAAAAAGTCTGAAGTGGACACCAACATCCCAGGTCTTTTCATCAGAGGCAGAAAAAGCCAAATTAGCTTTTTTACATTTTTCGGATTTTAATTTGACCCTGTATTTGTTTTAGGATGTCTTTTCTCATTATAAACCCTTAGATAATAACTTTTGGGGGAATTTCCGTTTGCTCCTTCACACAAAGCAATCCTGTTATGTAAGAATTGAGGAACATCTCTGAGCGCGTACGTGACGCGAGTCTATGAATGATTCACTGCATTTTGCATAGTCCGAATGAGAGCTCTTCGGTACTGTACACCCTACAGAAACATCCCCACATCCCTTTACGGTGGTCAGAATCCATAAATCACGTAGACAGTCACATGCCTATGTTATCTGCATAGCTTTTTTGATATGTTACTTTGTTCAGCTGGGAACTGTCAGTATTCAGACGTGCTGACAGTTGCTTAGCGTCTACAGTGCACTGTGCCGTGAATGACCTGACAGGCCATCGTATGCCACCATCCCTGCTGAAAACACCAGCACATGTTGTGTTCTGGATGCTGGAATGTGGATATTCCCATCTAGCTTCTTAAAATCTACTTGAATAGTCTTTCTCAAACCATTTTACTTCTGTAATGCAACATATTTATAAGTGAAAATGCAAAACAGGACTTGATTTCATCCACAGGGAACTGATTGGATTGTGAAAAGTGGATGTTACATACCACAATGGAGCCAGACCAAGTTTGCTAAATAGTTATTTGGTTATTGGTTAACATTGTCCAACAGCCTGCATTGCCTACTGTGAGTGATGTCAGCAGATATGGCCAGAAGTGTCCTGCCAGAAGACAAGAAAATGACATAGAAAAATATTTCTGTCATGACAACTCTTAAGCTTGGTACATCCTCCGCAAGAACAAATAAATGAGTTTGTTTTCTCAAGGTGGCAAGAACAACAACAAAGTTTGTTCTGGCCAGGACATTCCATACCTCATGAGAAAAGCAGGTACCGAACATTTCCGTTTTTTCCCGCATTAACCCCGTCCACTTAAAATTTCTGACCAATCAAACAATAGTTCTTGGACACCCACAAGAAAAAAGTTCTGCTCAGATGATGTGTCGAGAACAAGCTGCGAGAACTCCCAAACCAGGGCTCCCTGGGAGCGAGAACTTTTTTCTCTGTTCTTGCAGAGTATGTAATGGCCTTTGGAGTGTTTGGCATGGTAATGGGTATGACAATGTTGATATGTTTGGTCTTGCTGCTGCTGCAGAGCGAGTATGGGACTTGCTACTGCCAATACATGACACGCAGATGTGAGCAAGTACTGCTTTTGTACAATATAGCGTATATGAATTACCCGTAGCAGATCTATACAGGTGGAGCTGGGGAGGAGTGGGTTTCTGAAAGTACTGCACTGCTAAGGCAAATGCTAAGTATTTGAAGGTTGAGCACACAAGCTCATTGGCTACTGATACAATCAGCTGTGCCCTATAGATAATGATGTTATTACGAGCAGGTTGAGTTAAAGGACCTATTAGCCTGCGCCATATAGAGTTTCATGATAGAACTTTGTATTTATTACAAATTTTGCACACATAAAGCATTTATGCAAAATAGTCTATAAAACTAAAAAAAATATTGTACGTGATTAATAACACAACACAGTAACTTCTGGTATACCAAGTATACTCATCTACTATATGCTACTCATAAGTTATTTCAGAAGCTTAAGTTTTGAAAACAAGGACACTTTTACACTCCTGTTCAAAAGTTTGGGTTCAGTAAGATTTGTGAATATTTTTGAAAGAAGTCTTTCTTGACTACCAAGGTGGATTTATTTGATCACAAATACAGTTAAAACTGTGAAATATTATTACAATTTAAAATAACTGTTTTCTATTTAATTACATTTTAAAATGCAATTTATTCCTGTGATGTCAAAGCTGAATTTTCAGCATTATTATTCCAGTCTTCAGAGTCAAATGATCCTTCAGAAGTCATTCTAATATGCAGATTTGCAGCTCAATAAACATTTCTTATTATTTTAATGTTGAAAACAGCTGTGCTCTGTAACATTTTTGTGGAAACCGGGGTAATTTTTTTGCAGGATTCTTTGCTGTCCTTGCTGAATAAAACTATTAAAAAAAATCGAAATAGGTACTGCAGTACAAATTCAAAAATTTTGGAGATTGTTGTTTCCCCCGCCCTCTCCTCCTCAGACTCGACGCTCATGTGGGTTGCCAGCTTGAGGACACGCAACAGGAGCAAGCGCAATTGACAATATAAAGCCACAATGTGAGTTGATGAGTTGATTTATCCGCGTTTTAATATGCTCTACTTTTAGATGGATGCCGAGGCTTTTTGTGTCGGGTAGAATCTGCGTTCTCTGACCCAGGTTGTTTACTGGCTTCAATGGCTGCAATACTCTGTGATTTCCACCAACTGGCAACCTGTGGTGTCGAAGTACTATTGGGTAAACTGGCAGTGTGCGGTTTCGCACAGACCAAAACAAAAACACGGAACGCATATTTCAGAGTAGAATAACTGGCTGTAGCATTGTTTTTCTGAGAAACATGTAGGTCAATTTAGCATGTTTCCTAAATATCTGAATACATTCTATGGTATTTTTTATGCTTTAGCAAAGTGTAAAACTTACATACAGCACATTTAACTCATGTTAACAAATGAGATCTTATTGTAAAGTGTTACCCTTAAATATATGCCACTTCATTAAGAGGTAACTTGACTAAAATTAACATGACATGACAAAATATTCACTACATTTCAAGGACATTTTTGTCAAAAATGTTGACTAAAACAACAAAAAAGCTGCAAAAATGAACACTGCTTGAAGGTCTCAGAGGGCAGTCATGCAACTAGTTTTTTTGGGCAGTAGAGATGTGTCAACAGATCAATGAAGCCCCCCTCTCAAAGGCAGTCGGACACATCTGAAGAGCCAAGCACAAGCTAAGTTTCCTTTGGACAGAGCCTTGAGCGAGCTTGTGCTGCGTTTGAACTGAACCTATAGTGCTGCATTTTAGTGCACGCTTGGTTTAATCTCACATTCTCTTTTTTCATCTTGTTTAGTGTGCATCTCTTACCACACTGAGCCAATCAGTCCCACAGCAGAAAAAAGTGTAAAGTTTTCTGCAAGGGTTGAAGTATACAGAGAATATGCAATCTTTGGGTTCCTTCTCTAAAATTGCATTTATTAAACAAGATTTTTTTTCTCTTTCTGCTAGAGAGTTCTGGGTGGTTGCTAAGGTATGCTATGGAGTAACTAGCACCATGTCTACACTGGACGCAACTGCTTGAAGCTGTCTACACTGGACAGGGACCGTTACAAATCCATTTGTTCTTCATGTCAGAATTAGCATGAGCGCATAAAGTACATCATAAATAAAAAATTTGTGTTGTGTCGCATTTCGCCACATCTATTATAGACAGTCAGCATCACTGATTATAATGGGTTCTACACTGTAAAATCCAACAGTCGTTCTAACTAACACTTTTTAGTTAACTTTACTTAATGTCTTAACTTAATTGTATAAATCTAGTACTATATGTGCTATATCTTCACATACTATGAATTGTTTACTCGGAAAACCCAAGTTAAGATTAATTGATTGGTTTGAGGGCCATTTTGTCAAGCAAAAAAAAAAAAGGTGGGGCAATTCTTAATAGACTTTTCACTAATTTCCTCCACTTCTGCAGTTATCTTTCTCTATAGTTGCATGCACTCATTTCCATCTTGAATGTTGAATTGCCAATATAGCTGAAAAAAATTGAGAGAAGATCACATACGCTGACTTCATAAATTGATGTTGATTTTCCTAAAATGTTTTAGTTTGAACTCCCCATTATGGTGATCAGTGTTCCCTTTTTTTGGGCACTTGGAACTTCATTTATATCATTGTAATTTTCTTCCTATTGATGCAGTGATGCAACAATAAATCACAGTTATTTGGTTTCAAAAGAAGGAAAGAAATAAATAGGCTTTTAAAAGGTGGCAAAACTAAATCATTAACTAGTCTATTTTTCATGTCAAATGATGATCTTTGTAATAATGATTTGTACTAACACTTAGGCCTATGTCATAAACACATTGTGAAACTTTTAATTGAGTTGATATAATCCCTCTATATTTGTGACAATATCTTCCAATTGACCATGCTGTAAGACTTCAACATTCAGCATGCAAAAAACTACAATAGTAACAAAAAAAGGTAGCCATACTAGGTCAGGAGTAAATCTAAAACAAATGTTCAAGTACTCTCTACAGTTCTTTTTGGTATAAGTTACTCTTGTGTAAGTGAACTATACTAACTAAGCATTTGTTAGTACAACATACTATTCCTATTTCACTTTTAAGTAAGTCTATTTAATTCGATTTTACAGTCTTATCTGCTTTTGTCACGTCAAATCTGCTAGGCCAAAATGATAAATCTGATCACTTAGAAAAGTGGTAGCACACTTCAACAAGCCGCATGGAGTATGTAGACTAAAAAAAACAGTATATTAATGGTAAAATAGTGTAAAACACTTACTATATACAGTGAAAAATTGTAATCAATCTAAAGGGACATTTCATGTTCATGTCTTATCATTTATAGTGAAAAAAAATGTAAACACCCCATTTAATTTAGTTTTTCAATGAAATTGTATTTTTGGTTTTATGTTATATCTTATGTTGTTAAATTAATGTTTATTGCATTATTTTAGTGTTGTGTGTTACCATGATGGTGTAATTATATATTAGTTACTATATATTAGTATTTACCTTGTGGAAAAGCTACTTGTGTTGACCTTTGATTCTACATGTGGATTTCTCATTACCACTTGTTTTGTTTTTGGTGGTTGTCATTGTATTATACAAGTACAAACCAGATTTTGCACTTTAACATTGTTATATTAACATTAAGTAAAACAATTTTTTATTTTTTTACATAGTACAGTTACATACAAGTTTAATATTTAGAGTTAAGGGTTTGTTCAAATTCTCAAACCCTAACAGCAATCAAGAATAGTGCATTCAGTCAGCTCAAGAGAGAGAGGAATCATTTCATAGGCGAATTTCAAAGACCCACTATTTATGTCCTCAGATCCATTTAGACATCTTTGGTGTATTTGACCATGATTTCCACCACACTGCGCTGTGTGGGCGCATGTGTGATCTGCAATTTTTGCTTTTGTCTGCAGTTGCTTTCGTATGATGTAATACTTGCCCTACTTTTAGGTGAAGATTATGCTAGCAATACGTCGGTACAGTTAGAAGCGGAGCGGAGAATGTATTATAAATGCTCAGGTCTTGGCAGAGCTGCTCTTACAGTATTCCCACAGGAGCTCCACGAGTTTGCTTCTAAAAAGCTGAACACCATCAGCGCTGACCATCAAAGATGAGTCCTTGGCCTGAGTTACTCCTCTGCTAAGGTTACATTAGTAAAGCGTCCAGGGGCGCAAACTCAGGCTTGCTTCCTCTCTTCCTGCATGCTCACTGCTGTAACATATGCGAAGATATATTATTAAACACACAGAGTGAGAGGGAAAAAAAAATACTGTGGGTTATTGGCAGTGTGAAATTCAGATGGCATGGTCTCCAAAGCCCCCGTGGTCTTTTTGTCTTTGTTAGCTGCACTCATACTTGTTTAGGCATCTTTAACACAGTTACTCTTTGGGTGGAGGTGGGGGGAACCCAGAAGAAACAGCAGTTTATAAATGTTGAGTATTACACCGAATTATTTCTAAACCTGAAGTGTATACTTCTCCTGTACCAGCTTGCGCTACAGAACTTTGGCCTCTCTATTGCCATCTGTGGTTGGAACACAAATTGCAAATTACTTACAGAGTTGTCCATTTTACTTCGGCACTGTGAAATGGATTATTAAAAAAGACAATAATGTAGGATGGGGACTTGGTTCTATCTTTTTGTTGTCTATTGGATGGAGGCGGTCCTGAATGCTAGCTAGCAGATGATTGTAAGAAACGGACAGGGTTTAAACAGACTAAAGGCCCCGTCCACACAGAGATGCGTTTAGCTGTAACAGCGTTTCGTCCACACGGATCCGGCGTTTTGGGAGCATGAATCCAATATTTTTTTAAAACCGGGTCCCAGAGTGGATAAATCTGAATTTCATGTGTACTGCCAATCCGTATATTTTGTGAAACGATGATGTCATCACACCACGTCCCGCACGTGAAAGTAATAGAACTACGGCTACTGGGCATGCCCACATCAATATTGTGTAATTTAATAACTGTATTTGCATTATTGTAAGGGTAGGTTTAGGGTTGTGGTAGGTGTAAGCATTAATAAAACACAATCTGGTAAGTAGCACATTTATTTATTGTTATTTTATTGTGAGATTTTGCCTCACTTCCTACCATTGCTGTACCCCTTCTAGCCACAACTCTTCTTCTCCGTTTTTAGTGTATTTCTGTGGCAGAATTTCAGCGCCACATACTGGTCTGGCATGTATACTACATTGTTTTTAGTCGGTTTCAGTGCTCTCAAGTGTACGCGGATATTTCTTGAAACAAGAGGGAAAAAAGATTGGATAGGGAAAGCTCTGGCTTCGTGTGGACGGGGCCTAAATGATTGCATGCCCTGCACATGTCACCAGAAAGAAGTCTGGCGTTTCACGGGAATATTAAGATTTAAATAAGAAGATTTAATGCAGATATCTTTCTTCCAAAGAAAGATCTTACTCAAGTTTCATAATCTTTTATTTAAGAAAATAGATTGATGTTGCCTTCACATGCTATCAGAATTATCGTAAATACAAGTTTCCTAGTGGGAAATTGGACATGAATGCCTTCAATTAGACAAGAAAGTCGTATTTGCTACTGGGAAACTGATACCTGAGTTGGGTGTGCCATAAATATTAATCATGTCAGAGGGGAACGATTGCTGCTGTGACTTTATTAGTTTTTTCTACAACAGCTACATTGCAGTGCACATTTAAATAGCATGTATTCAACCGAAACAAGCTGAATATCTATATAGTGCAGTGAATGTTTATGGTTGTCAATGAATGGGACGCTACATTTTATTCAAAATGAAATATCTTTAGATTTCCCCAAGAAATAGGCACCTGGTTGAAAGCACTTGAACTTGACGAGCTTGTAATCACGGAGAGGGAAGTAGGAAATAAATTAGCACGTGAAAGAAGCATGAATGCCAACTTTAATTGCAGAAAGCCAGTCTTTAATGAGCCTAACTTACATAAAATGGTGTTGTGTTTGCACTGAAAAGAATGACAATGGCCGTGGTCAGCGATTTAAACTGTGCTAAAGCGCTGCAAATATTTTGCTATGTTTGCTATTCTGTTAATTGACGATAGTACCACAGCAATTACTTACTCCATCTTTAAACGATTCTGAACCCTACAATGAATCTGACTGAGATTTCAACAATCCCAGGTGGTGAGAAGTTTGAAATTTGATAAAAGTACAAAGTGCAATTTCATAGCTAAGGCAAGACTTGTGAAATGAAAATACAATATGTTGATGCATTTTGCATCAAAGCTATATAAGAAAGCTTTGAAATAAGTTTGATATTTGAAGATTTTTTTTCCACCCAAACTATTGACATCTTCTACACCTTACAATCAAAAGGCACCTTCAAAGCCAGCGTCCAAACGCACTGAACGTGAGAGCTGAATGAAGCCAGAGCCAACCAAAGACCCAACCAAAAGAATCAACCAACATAATTTTTCATTCTAGTTTGCGGCCGAATACTTGTCTGTTTACATATGCATTGATCTGGCTTACCCATCCACCAGAGTCTGTTTTCATCTATCTCTGCGCTCAGAAGTGGGTATTATATGACTAATGATGCACTCTCGTGGCTGTGTATGATTAAATTAACCCATGCCTTTTACCCTGAGCCCAGCCATCACTTTTTATGATGGATGAAAATCGAAAAACCCCTCAGAAGCCCCCCACCCCACCCCACAACATTCAGAATACGTCTAATACAATTAGCTATTAACAGAGCCAGAACGAAACTACACTTTTTGAGCTTTTGTTTTCTAAAATTTCCTGCATAAATAGCCCTCACATTTTACTCCACAAGAAAAAAATCTGCAATTAGGAATGTCAGTTAAAATCAATGTAATCACAATCTAATACTTTCTTCATTTAATAACATGAAATAATAGGCTTGAAATAATAGGCTTAAACTTATTGGGTTTGGCAATTAAAAGCAAGTACAAAAGTGATCCTTCCTTATCTCAATCACACACAAAAAATATATATTTTTAAACTACATCTAAGCATATGGTACACGCAAACATGAAACTCAATGCAAATGTGCAAAGACTGAATAATACACAACTTCCCTCACATTTGGACTTTTTGCTGGTGGTCTGCAGTCCTTCGATGGTGTCTCACATGTAGTTGAATGTTCAAACATGTTCTGACCAGTTCCAAAGGTTTTGATTGGTTTTCAAAGAAAAAAAGAAGCCATTGTAAAGGTCAAACATGCAGTAATGGCAGTAATTAATTTAACGTTATAACTTTGACAGCCCTAACTAACTGAAATACAACATACTACACATTCAGAAACAAAGTCACAATCAGCTTTTCTAATTATGCTGTATATCTTGTTAGACTCGAACAAGCACGAACATGACACGAAAAGTGTGCTACCAGTGTCTCTTTGAAAAAGGGTTCATACTGTAATGCTCAGGTACTTACCTCATTAAGACAAAAGATGAAACAATGTCTTCAAACAACAGATGTCTGTAAATGGGAAAAAAATACAAAACTTAAAGAATGACTGTGACCTTGCATTCAAAGCTCATCATGTTCTTTTTTTTTATCTTTCAAGTGTTGCATTTCAGTGACTGATAACAGCAGGGAGAGCAGGTGGCAATAAGCTTATACTTGATGGTCGACACAGTAAAAATTTGCACAAGCATATTTTTTGGGGAAAATGTACAGAGTAAAGGAAAAAATATATTTTTTTTAAACGGTAAGAAATTGTACTGTGAAAATCTATTAATAAGTTAACTGTAAATGACCTAACCAAATGCAGATTTTTTTTTTTTTAAATATTATATTCAACATGACATGCACTTTTACAGTAACAGGGAGATATTTTCTTTTAAAGAAATTGACCGTTCGCAAAGACCCGCCCCCTTAGTTACTGTTGCTATGTCTGACAAGCCGCGCTCTCACACCACACATCATGTTCTCACCAAGTGGCAACCTCCCGCAGTTTCTCTTGAAGCCAATACGGAAGTGACATAAACAGCAATTCATCAACTGGCTGCTAGGGACAGGCTCCAGAAGGGAGCAGAATCTCATTGAGCTCCGTGTTAAAATGCCCAACTTTACAGCAGAAAAAAACATGTTTACAGCCTGGTACAAATTGTGGTTTTGGTCTATACGGCTAATTTTGCCCTTCATGACAACTGTGAGGGGGGTGAATTTTTTTATAACTCATTCGTTTACATTATATAAAGCATTAAAGTTCTGCATAATTAAGGGCGTGGCCACTTCGAGTGACAGGTGGATAGCCATTTATCTGCTGTCTGTTAGCCATTGCGTCACCTCAGCTCCACCCACGTCCAGCCTTTTTGCCCATTTTCTGTTATCTGGGAGTGATGCGCGATGACGCGCTGCCAAGATGGCAACGGCCAGCTCAACCATACTTTGCGCTTCAAAACTGCTCATCAGAATCCTATGGGTGACTTCACAGACACTACATCCATATTTTTTTTACAGTCTATGGTTCTCACCCGTGAAAAACATATCACAGAGCAAAGAGGATACTACCAACGCATTGACAGACAGGACAGAGCAGGTTACTTTTAATATGAATCAAAGTCTCAACTCTAACATTTCGTCATTTTTTAAAGAAATGTAAACAATAAATACCGTTTTGTGGCTCTTTAATGTGTGGTGACAGGTCGCTGTAGCACCTCAGTTAAAGCTGCTCGTGAACCGATCATCTATTCCTTCTAGTTAAGTTATATTATCAAATAAACATGAATGAACTTCAGAAGGAATGTTGTTTCAAACGCGGAAAGATGTCAGTACACCGTTTTTCAAGTTCAAGTCCACCGACGTTAATCTATGAACTCTCTTGACTGCTTTGCCGGACAAAAATGGCGGATTCGGCGGATTACGATTGGTCAAATCGCCTGTCAATCAAACTCCCGGCGAAGGATGAATTGCTTTTAAGGACTACAACAAATGGTTAGAAGGGACACAAGCTTCCTCCCAGGTTGGTGACATCACTAACCCTGACATTTACATAAACCCGCCCCCGGGAACACACAACAAAGGGGGTGAGATTATTATCAGGACAGAAAATGCTAATCAATGACTTGAAGATAGTTAACTCCACATAAGATACATAAATTCATAAACTAACCATTCAGAAACGTCCTGTCTCATTCTACATGTTGCCACTTGTCCTTGAGTCTCTCCATCATTGTCTGACTCCGGTTTAAACACAAAAGGCTGAACCGTTTCATTGCCTGTCTGCATGAGGTTATCAGAGCTGCTAACTGGAGTTCTTGAAGCTCCGCCCCATGAGCAGCAGCTCATTTGCATTTAAAGGGACACATGAAAAACGGCATGTTTTTCCTTCCCTCAAAAAATTATAATTTTAACATGCTATAAAAGATGATAATTGGGGTATTTTGAGCAAACGCTTCACATGCACACATCAGAGACTTATTTTACATCTTGTAAAAAGGGTCAATCAAACACCCCTTAAAAATAAATGTAATCATTTGTTTGTTTAATTGATTATGTGCATTATGGTTCACAGAAAGTTAAAGGTTGATGAACATTAAATCATCATTTGACTATTTTACCACCTGTATAATTGGTTATCAGTATATTTTAAGGTAAACTGATTTTAGTAGTCAAGTATGTTGGTATATTAACATTATATCAGGCAATGATATGGTCAGTTAAATATACAGGAATTAAAATTCCCATAATGCTTTAAATGATATCACGAATATTTTGTACATTTTACTGTCAATCTGACGGGATTTCTCTACAGTGTAAGAGACTTTGTTTGTGCAAACATTTTTGAAAGGTTATCAGGGAGGCAGAAAGCACAAGTGAAGGGAAAGAGGGAACAACAGAAAACTGTCCTCCCTCAGTTTTTCATTCGCAAGGGGATCTTTGAAATTCTATTAGGGTCGTCCGGCCTCCCTGAAAGCAAGCACCGCAGGCGTAAATATCTCCGCTGCCCAGATCCCCACCCTAGGGGCGCAGAATAAAAGGGGGTGTCCCAGGAAGGCAAACAGAATTTTTCATCAGAACGCCATCGCTCATCAAAATTTCATCCGGCCATTCTGTATGGGGACTGCATCTAGTGCAACGCCATCACAGCAGGACTTTCCTGTTCAGTCGACTGGGCATATCCCTCCTGCACCAAAACATGCGGTTCATTAAATGCTTTCCTTTGCCCACTCATAACATCATAAACAACATGACCTGAGGAAGGACGATTTCTGATGACTGATTTTAAGATTCACACATCCATATTAAAAGATGTTTTTAAAAGTTCTAAAATCCAGAGCTGGAATGCACACTTTACAGTGCATCCACCTTTTGTGAACTAAACTTATAGTACATCATAATATCAAGATGCAAAATGGCCATATTATGAACACATGCGTAAAAAAATATAATTTTTTCATAGAAATTAATTTTTTTACAACTTTGACGTGCTGTCACTAACAGAGACTGATCTCCACAGAAATGCAATTTTATGAAAGGACGATCGCACATAATTAGTTTGAAATTAGTTTTGAAATAGTAAGCAGCTTGATTTGCCAATGTGAAATGTGCCCATTTGACTGTATTCAGCATCATGTGGATCATGTGGATGCCTAAAGGATAGAGCTCTGTGGACAGTGACGCAGCAGGCGATGGAGTCACATTCTGGCAATAATTGGCCCCATCGCGATGTTTCCGTGGGGGGGAGAAATTAATTATGAAGGGACCTCCCTTATTCTTTCTCTCCTTCAACTTTTTTTTGATGTGCACAGGCAACGGCAAGACCACTCTCTGTCTCTCTCTCCGTTTGCGCACGCGTCTCCTTTCCTCACCATCTCCGTGCCGCTACTCTGTGTCTTCCACGTGAGAGGCGGCGGTCCTTGCTTTTGGCTTCCGCCCTTTCGTGCGGGAGTGCAAAAGAAGCCCTTTTCTGCATCCTGTGTGAATAATTTACAGGAGCTGCCGGTGCCAAAGCTTTCAAGGTCGTCTGCGATTCAGTAGCTGTGGTACAGGAAGGGCCTTTCGCCTCATGGGGAGTGCTCTCTCTCTCTCCCATGTCTCTCCAACCTTTTAACTGCAAATCCTCCACGAGGTGGATGGGGAGCGGGGCTGTAGAGGCGAGGTCTATTGTATGGGCAGCTCTCTCAGGCATTGGGAGGAAACAGCGGGGCATTTTTCATTAGCCGCTCCCCCGGCACAGACGAGTAAAAAAATAAAATGGCAGGGAGAAATAAAAGACGACATTCAGAAACAAACTCCCTGTGACTGCCTTTTAACACACAGATCCGCTATTGTGAGGCTGACCTTTTTTTTAGCTGCCATACTTCAAAAATGCGGGAAGGGGATGGAGAGTCGATAATAAGGAATATGAAAACAGGCGTCTTGCAAGGCTAGGAAGTTCTGTGAGAGGCGCACCACCGGAGGAGTCTGAATCGGGCATCGTTAGCGGAGGTCAGAGCTTTCAGGGTCCTGTGGAAGGATTAGGCCGAGGAAGAGAAAAGAGCATTTGAAGCCAATTACCCACATCTGTCTTAGTGAGCGATTCTTAAAAATCAATATCCGCTGCCTGAACACCGTGTAAACTGAATTGAATCTTATTTTTGGAGAGCTGTCATGTTCAATTTGTACCTCTCATCCTTAATGGATGGGGAAAAAACATTGCTAATATAAGGTGTATGAGGCCCAAGACGTTGAGCTTGTTAACAAAGCGGGTCAATTTCTCAAACAGCCCAAGTTCATGGGCCGTACAGCCCATTTGGAGACGTTCACACATTAGCGTTCACTAATGGCCACTCTTTCTCCACATTCTTTTCCAGCGCTGTTCCTCGGTCCTCCTCAAAATGGAGGTAATAAGTCAGTCGGGTACTGGTGATAATGACCAATCTAGGCCGGCCCGAGGTGACTCTCCGGGCACCGATTGTCCTCGCCTTTCCTCCATCCGTTTTTGTTTGCGTAAGTGCCTCATGATGAGCCTGGCAGTGCTGCTGTGCAAATGAGAATAAATAGTCAGGGTGTCTCGTGAGAGAGGACTGTGGGAAAAATAAATCAAGCTCCCATTAACAGCAGCTTCCAGCAGCTTTAGAGCAACGGACTCCAGCGGCAGCCTTTTATCTGTCTATCTGTGTTTGTTTAGTGCCACTGCTATTTATTCATCAGAGCACCATGCGCCCGTTATTTGCACCAGACTTTGCCGCTTTTAAACAAATCTTGAAAGAAATCTAGCTGCCGCATCCCATAATGGCATAAATGCTCATAATGATATTCTATAAATGTTCCTCAACGACACCCTGGGGAGAATTGCGTCACACTTGTCTTTAGTTGTGCAGATTTATCCAAAACCTCATTACCTAAGCAATGGCAGGTTTAAACTCACGTCAAAAGCAGGGCGATGCTCCAGGCAGAGAATTACGTTCAGTGGAGAATTCTAAACATGTTCATGTGATATTATGTTTTACAGATTTTGCCACTTTGGCAACATCCAAAAACTTTAAGTTAGGATAAAGATAGAGTGGAAAGTGCCTCTTTCACCAGTTCAACGTATCAGTTCACGGATGTATATGTATGTGTATATATATAAAATGGGCAAGCGTAAGGATTTGAGCGAGTTTGACAAGGGCCAAATTGTGATGGCTAGACGACTGGGTCAGAGCATCTCCAAAACTGCAGCTCTTGTGGGGTGTTCCTGGTCTGCAGTGGTCAGAATCTATCAAAAGTGGTCCAAGGAAGGAACAGTGGTGAACCGGCGACAGGGTCATGGGCGGCCAAGGCTCAAGAAGTTAATGCTGGCTCTGATAGAAAGGTGTTAGAATACACAGTGCATCGCAGTTTGTTGCGTATGGGGCTGCATAACCGCTGACCAGTCAGGGTGCCCATGCTGACCCTTGTCCACCGCTGAAAGCACCAACAGTGTGCATGTGAGCATCAGAACTGGACCTCGGAGCAATGGAAGAAGGTGGCCTGGTCTGATGAATCACGTTTTCTTTAAAGGGGTCATAGAATGACATTTTTGTGCAAGTTAATATGATTCTTTAGTGTCTAAATGAAAAGTTTGTAATATACTTTAATTAAAAATTCTCATTAGTATTGTAAGAAAACACTCAATTTACCTGGTCAAAACCAGCTCAGTTTTTAGCAAGTCATTTTAGTGTATGTGACTTTAAATGATAATGAGCTTTGCTCACCCCGCCCCCTCTGCTCTGTGGGGCGTTCGGTTCGACCCGACACAACACCACAACACACGTGGAGTGTTGCCTTGACAACATTTGAGGGTATATTTTCGAGAAACAATGGCAACGGGAGTCTCTGAAGACACATCTAAGCAACCTTATCATTTTGAACCGGAGTCGGACCAGGAACAGATGACAAACCCATCGAAGTTCGAACAGGACGTTTCTGAATGGTTGGTTAATGTCATGTCACTTTGATCTATCTTTGTACTGGCAGAGTAGCGTAGTTGCTATGTGTTTACTGATGTTTTAGTTCATTGACAGATTGATGTTATGTTATAAGATTATTTTTTTTTACATTACTTCTTAATCAGTAACAGACACCGTTATAAACCATGTACAAAAGTAAGCTTAGTGTAGTGTTACCACGTTAACTTTATCACCAGAGTACACAGTTTGTAATAACAAACATAACGCGTTGTTCATTATAAACGTGGGATTATGAATTATATTGAGAACGTCATAAACAGAAAGCATGCCGTAATGTAACTTACCCTGTAAACTTTAGCCTCATTCATCGTGAAGCGTGCAAGCGATTTGCAAAGATTAATATAAAGGTTAATAAAACGTTACACTCACATCTTCGATCTTCCTGAGGTGCAGCAGGAACACGATCCTTTTTTCAAGAGCAGCTTATTAGCAAAACCTGCTTTATACTGACGCTCGTTTATAAAGCAGTCTGCTGAGAAATGATTGCGCAAACATTGACGTTGATCGGGGGGAATATTCCCTTCTAAAACAAAACTCAGCACTGCAGCCACTGGGTCTTCAGCGGTTCGGATTTAGGAACATCAAAATGACTGCTGTGTTCGTTATTACACCCAACAACACAACACCACAATCGCTTAGACGCCATTCTGCTGCAGCGTATCAACAATGGCGGACTGATGACAGCTCGCTCAGGGCGGGTCTGTGTTGAAACGCTGCTGTCAATCAACAATCTTAGGAGGGGCCAGAGCCATAGAGAGAGAGAGTTGCGACAACTCCATAGACTCCAATGGAACGGTTTTTTTTACAGCAATGGCGGCTCGCGGAGACTCTCAATAGTTCCCGGAAGTAGCAGCCGCGCCGTAGAGTTACAGCAGAACAGACCGTTTGTGATGCACTTTTAAAAGGTAACACGTTTAATCAGTAAGATTTTAAATGATCAGCACATTTTAATCAAAATAACTTGTACATTAAAGCCTGCTTGTGTAGATTATTCATCATTAAAAAAATATATATTTTAAAAACAACATCGCTGTAACTACATACTCATGCTACATACACATGTCGATGTGTAATAAAATTATTGAAAATCAATGCATTTATTGACTATTAATTACCAAAAAGCGCAGTTCTGTCACTGTGACTATCAATTTGAATTGCCCGTCAAAGCACTTCCTGGAACTATTCGAGGTCTACATGAATCACGTGACTATCAAGCGTTTTGAACTTCCGTTGTCGCAACTCTCTCTCTCTATGGCTCTGGGAGGGGCGTACACCGTGTAACGTCACATGGTCGGACGGCTCGATTTGAGACAGGGGAAAATATATAAGGAGATTAAAAAAAAACACTGGATGTATTTTTATCAATATAGGATGGTTGTGTACAGGCACTGCCTACACACATTTCCGTATAATCAACTTGTAAAAGTACATGTACCATTCTATGACCCCTTTAACATCATGTGGATGGCCGGGTGCGTGTGCGTCGCTTACCTGGGGAACACATGGCACCAGGATGCACTATGGGAAGAAGGAAAGCCGGCGGAGACAGTGTGATGCTTTGGGCAATGGAAACCTTGGGTCCTGCCATCCATGTGGATGTTACTTTGACACATACCACCTACTAGGGGTGGGCGATATTTTTTAAACATGATATGGATTTTGACATATCGTATTTAGCGATATATTGTTTATATTTAATTCTGATTCCGCCACTTTGCTTGTTTGCCTTCTCTGGGCTGTGCTCGCCCCCTGCCTCCTTGCTTTTGTTCCCGTTCCCCTTCCCCTCGCATGTTGTCTCATTGAACATGGCGGCGTCCACAACCAGCCTGGAGGCTACAGAACTCGTCTCAAAAAAAGGACAACTGGCTCCATTATATGGAGATACTTTGGTTTTAAGGCGTCGGACGAACAGCAGACAAAAGTTGGTGCCAACCAAAGCTTCTAGCACCACAAACCTTTTCCACCATTTACAGACAAGGCACAAGCTCGCATACGAGGAGTGATCCCGGCCACTAAACCCACTAGCTCTGGCAACACTCCACACACTACAAACACTACACAGAATAACACTCCACAAATCTTTAACGCGGAGTGTAGAATATGAAAGAAAGAGTGCAAGGTGGTGTAGCATCACCGAGTCCGTGGCATTTCATATAGCGGTGGACATGGCACCCATTTCCATCGTTGAACAACATGGCTTTATACGTATTATTTCTTTTATTTTACAGTTAAATTGTTATTTATGTAATCAGGATTTTTTTTTAATCTTAAATGTCGCAGAAGCACTTTGTTTCTATATGCACTGCCTACCTTGAGTTGAGTTGTTCTATTTTTTAATGAAAAGAAGGCAATATATATTATTTCTTCCTTTATTTTACAGTTAAATTATTATTTTTGTATACAGGGATTTTTTTTTTTTTAAATGTCGCAAAAGCACTTTGTTCTTTGCACTTCAATAAAAAAAAGACTTTGTGGTATTTGGCATATTTGTTTTTGCAGTAGTTTTTGGGGGGTTATTTTTCCTGTAAAGATATCGAGATATATATCGTATATCGAGATATAGCAAAATATATCTCGATATATTTTTTGCTCCATATCGCCCAGCCCTACCACCTACCTAAGCATTGTTGCAGACCATGTACACCCTTTCATGGAAACGGTATTCCCTGGAGGCTGTGGCTCTTTCAGCAGGATAATGCGCCTGCAATGCAAAATAGTTCAGGAATGGTTTGAGGAGCACGAGTTTGAGGTGTTGACTTGGCCTCCAAATTCCCCAGATCTCAATCCAATTGAGCATCTGTGGGATGTGCTGAACAAACAAGTCCGATCCATGGAGGCTCCGCCTCGCAACTTACAGGACTTAAAGGATCTTCAGGGGTCTAGTGAAGTCCATGCCTCGATGGGTCAGGGCTGTTTTGGCAGCAAAATGGGGACCAACACAATATTAGGTCATAATGTTATGCCTGATCGGTGTATAAATATTTCTGTGCATACAAACAGCAAACTACGAGTCAGCTATTCCCTTCTTTCCAATTAAGGTTTAGATTGTGGTGGGAAACTGAACCTAGATCAGCAGTTATCCCAAGTCGCAACTGAAATTCCCTAATTATTTTATGTTTACACACACACATTGTGACTCTGACCAGAGGAAGGCTATTTCCCAGGCCTTACCAACACAACTTGTAGCTCACAGTCTGAAGCTTTGAGAAGAATCCACAGCAGCTGACTAGTTAGTACTGGCACTCTCCTTTTAGCTCCTCTGTTTTGCCGGAGCATTAAGGGCCATATGTTTATCACACACTCCTGATTCTTCAGTCACAGATGGCCAGATAGGGGTTTGATCCTATCCCAACAGCAGAGCCTGGCAGCAAGCGTGCCCATGAGATCTGTTCCTGTCCCGAGCAGTGGGGTCCCAGCCCTGCGGTGTCTGGATATAGCTGCCCTGGATCAACACAGATTCTGCGAGCACAGGGCAGAGAAACCTCACCTCACACCCCAGAAAAAGATGCTGCTACTTCGCCTCCCTACCGAGGCCCAGGAAGCCTCCTGCTGTTCCCCTGCGTCCTGCAGCGAGGTTGCCTGATTTGCTGCATTCTGCCCTAAAAATGCACACGGGCTGCTTCATCCACCCTATAATGCCAGCTTTTTAATAAAAGCAAAACAGCCTTGCCCTCTCTGTCCTTAACAGAGTCACAAATGATTTCTTCTGTCCTTGGTTTTTAATCACAAGACTTTACTGTCTACTTGGCATTTTTTTTTGGTGAGGTGTCAATAATTTAGAATATTCATGATGATGAGGAATGCATACCAATCTGCAAGCTAGTGCCCGTATCGCTTGCAGTTTTCACACTCACTATCCATGCACATTTACAAAACGCCAGCAGGCATTTATTCAGCTGTCAAACCAGACAGATTTCTTTTTAGTGTTGTTTTTGCCAAGGGCTTAAATCACTTCAAGCACTGTTTTTTTCGCGCCATGTTAGATCCCGCAGCTGCCCTGCATTAGTCGCTGGTTTTTATCTGGCTTTGTTCATGATGCAATTCCTGATTAAACACTACACGTTTAGGTGTGCTGAATGCACCTGCATTGGGTGTTGCTTTGACTAGAAACACTTTCATTCATGTTAACTCTTTTAAAACACACTTTTTTCATACACCTTATTTTAGTCTGACAAAGTGTATTGATCACTTTCATAATTTTTGCAATTTCCACCAGTGTCATTTCCATCACGTTTCATCTACACTTTTGCATAATTTGACTAAATTAAAGCTAGGTTGGAAATTATAAAACATAATACCATAAAAGTAATGTTACAATAATAGTCAGTGATATTTACCTTGATTTTTCTCGACACATCCACTTTCTCTGAAGCTGTTGTCTCTCTGGTAACCAAGCACACAAACTTTAGAGAAAACAAATAATAATTGCAAATTAGTTTGCTGTGGTGGAAATTATGTAACAGCTGAGAATTGTAAAAAAAAAAATTGTTTCTATAATAATTTTCAGTAGTTAAATGTTTATGATTGTATCAGTCTGATGCAAGATTTTCTTAATTAGAAATAATATTTATATGATGGACTTTCTGGGTCTGGCATGAGTAAATCTACATTATACATAAAAGGAATTTAGGAAAAGTAGAAAAAATACATTAATGTTCAAAGTTTGGGGTATGCGTCTATGCGGTACGAATATAAAAAAAAAAAAACATTCCTCATGCTCACCAAGGCTGCATTTATTTGATCAAAAATACAGGAAATATATTAATATATATAATATATTTATTATATTTTTAAATGTAATTTATTGCTGTGATGGTAACGCTGAATTTTCAGCATCATTACTCTAGTCATCAGTGTCACATGATCCTTTAATATGCTGATTTGCTGCTCAAGAAACATTTCTTATTATCAGTGTTGAAGACAGTTGAGCTTGTTAATATTTTAAATATTTTTGTGGAAACCGTGATACAATTTCTTTATCATCTTTGATGATCAAGAAAGTTCAAAAGAACAGCATTTAAAGGTGTCATGAACTGGCTTTTTGTATTTTTTTATATTCAAATACATTTTTTTTTGTGGTTTTTACATTCAAAAACATCATAATGAATATGTAATAGGCTATAAAATGTAAAAACGGTCAGTTTTGATGGGCGTGCCGCACTGAGTCAGATCACGAATGAACCAATAACACCTTCTCCAGCCTGTGACCGCGTGCTAAGGTATGTAATCAATAGATATCAAACCATCTGTAACAATGCATATACTAACACATATAAAAAAACATGTTTTACTCACATAAGTGTGTTGCACCGTTCCTGACGGATCTGATATAGAAGCACAGCATTGTGTTTTAATCTCAATATGTCTGCAAATCCAGTCTCGACCTCTGTCTTGTTTACAATCGATTCTGCGGTGAAATGAAGCGAACAAACGCAATGTCTGACGCACATAAGCTGGAACCAGCATCGTTTAGCTCCACGGGTCGGTGGGCGGGCTTGAGGCGGTGCTTCTGCGTCCTATTACGTCAGTGGTCGACATATTCTGAGGTCTCTCGTTTTCTGGGCCTGGTGTCTATAAAAGCTTTTCTTTGACTAACAAGGACGTTTTCAGCTCTGAAACTTACAGGATATTCTTATATCATGATTAACATGATTAATAATTATAAATTTTTAGTTTTACCTTTACTGCCACTTTTCATCATTTTAATCCATCCATGATGAATAAAACTATTAATTTCTGTCAAAATAAATAAATAAATACAAATCTGACTGACCCCACACTTTTGAACAGACTTTTTCGAGGTTTTTAGTTAAAAAAACAACAACATAAAATAAATGCCCATAGATAAAGAAATCTATCCCCGAATATGCAACCCAAGCAAAATAAACACATGGAGCAAGAACATATTTATATCTGCTCTCAGTGCTGTACATTACACAAGGACTCGTTCATCCGTTTCTCATCGCTCCTCACAGGGTGGGTCCTAATTTCAATCTGTACATAAGAGGATTGTAAAGCCCACACTGGATTTGGTCGGAAATTGATATGAGACCCTGCCGCGCTTTAATTGATTAACGTTCGTCTGAGATCCTGCGCTGTCTCTCAAAAGTGGAGAGGTCTCCCTTAAGGCGAGGATCTCCGAAACGAAGTGGTCTGCCGCTGATTAATTTGACATGATAGGAGCTTGATAGGCACTGGGTCTTGGAGAAACAGCCAAATGAATGAGTGTGTGATTGACACTGGGTTTTAATTACAGCTTAAAGGCCTCAAGAGGGTGGTAGAAGTCTAACTGTTTCCCCAGGCTTTCAAAGAAAGACCTAATTAAAGTAAATGACATTAAGTAAAATCACACTCTTCTCTATCACTCATGAATGAGATGTAGTAAACGTGAGGGTATGGAAACCGAAAAGAAAAAAAAGTTACCATGATGGAGGTGTGGCACAGTGAGTAGTGCCCATGGAGATGTGGGCTTGAGCCTGGCCAGTGTCATGATCTTGTTCACTTTCTTGTCTGCCCTATATTTAAAAAAAGATTTATGAGTTTTATAAGAGTCTGAAATAATACAGAAATGATATTATAAAATATGAATACATAATACTGTCCTCTTCAGAAGCAAAATGCCATAATTCAAGTTGAATATAAAAATATGATCCCCATTCCCCAAACCCAAAAGCTTGTATATTTTTCATTTCTATGTTGAAAAATGTACCATTTGATAACTGCACTGAGATGCAGTGCACTATGTTTAATTAATATTGCCTATCACGTTTCATTTGACATTTTGGGGATTTTTCATTAAAACAAATTCATGCTTTAAATAATACAAATAAAGTTAAAAGATGCAAACAAGAAATAGCCTTACAGCAGTCCAGCAGGACACAAGACAGCATTTTATTCTGGAGTTTGGTATGTTGGTGTAGCATCTCTTTTTTTTCTTGGGAAACTTCTGAGGGCGAGGCATGACCTCATTATACAGCAATACACGGTTTGGTTATGGGGTGTCCGCATGGAAATATATAGGTCAGCTTCATAAATATTTCATGCAAATGGATTGCTGTTCGCTCTAGTGAGGCATTGGGATTTACACACTCATTTGATTAGAGAGATTGTAATTGCAAAAGTCGTCATTTCCATACTAACCTGCTTTCCTTCCCAGACCTTTAATCTCAACTATCCTTAAACTCGGCTGTCAGATAGCCAGAGCGTTCTTCATAAACTCAAAGGAGGGAAGCAACATTTTGTGGAGCACTGCAGATTTTTCTTATAAAGCCACCAATAAGGAGAGACAAGGCAAGGCCATCTCAATATCCCCCATTTATTCTCATTACTAGCGATAATCATTACTCACTCTCTCTCTCTCTCTCTTTTGTTCGTTCCATCTTTCTCGAGGTATTCCCTTCCCCCCAGTAGATGGCTGCTATATTTGGAGTAGAGCAGACGGATGCTGTTTACTGTCCCCACAGATCCACGAGTTTTATCTCCAACATCACAGACAAAGAGAATCAAACTCACCCGCATCTACAACAAACACAAACAGCCTCTATAGTGCTTACAAATATGAGTCATGGGAAGAGTTGATAATGATGAAAGATTACAAACATCTAGCAAAGTAACAACAAAAAAAGACTTTAATATCACTCTAATATCTAGAAGAGTGGACAAAAGTTTTTAGGATTACTTATTTATGAGTTTTTAATCTTTCTCTTTTCCAGTAACGTTATCTAAAAATCTTTGAAAAGCAACACTACACAAGTGTGTTTTCATAGACTGTGTCTTGTCTTACTGCACCAGTGTTATTTTAGTACATGCATATACTATTAAAATATCTATTCATATTTGGATTTTTCTAAAATCGTTTTCATTTTATATTTCTATTTAGCATTCACGGTGCATTAACTAATGTTAAATAGTGAAAATAGTGATATATTTTATTTACACTAAGTGACAATAGCAGCATTTTCTTAGCGATGCTATTTACACGGTAACACTTTAAAATAAGGTTCATTAGTTAACATGTACTAATAATGGACTGCACTTATAAAGCATTTATTTACCTTTGTTAATATTAATTTCAACATTTACTAATGCATTATTAAAATCTTTATTAAAGTAGTTAATGCACTGTGAGCTAACATGAACAGCTGGATTTTATTAACTAACATTAACAAAGATGAACAAATACAGTAACAAATGTACTGCTCATGGTTAGTTCATGTTAGTTAATACATTAACTAATGAAACCTTATTGTAAAGTGTTACCATTTACACTGAGTGAAAATAGTGATATATTCTATTCACACCAAGTAAAAGTAGCAGTTCTTTGCAATATGTGTAAATAGTAATTAGATGCATTTTTTTATTTTTGCAGATACATACTATTTGCACCTGTTGTACATTAACAGGAAGCAATAATAATGTGTAAATGATTATATTTATTAAAATTATTAAATGGATGCCGCCTTAATGGGACAATAAAAGCCCTCCCTACACCTACCCCTACGCAAAAAATACTTGTTGTATTATTATTATTAAACAGTCACTAGGCACTTTATTTCCACTTTTAGAGCATTTTCTTATTTTTTATTGAAAGTAAATGCCTTTCCGATGTGATATGTGATGGGAAAAGGGAGAAGAGCGAGCTCGGCAAAAGGCGGATTCGAACCTGGGTTGATCGCATCAAAACCTAGTTTCATGAACCTTACACTCTACTGACTGCATCACTGAACACATTACAACACCTGCATCTTTTTTAATCTTGTGTGGCCCAACCAGGCATTTCTGGGCAGAGCTACTGTGAATAGCACTTGTCAACAAGGCGCGTTATTTGCACTTAGTGTAAATAGACTCCGTGATAGTTTACGATGTCAACACTGCACTGGCAGATTTACTTACGCGACTCAAAAAGCATGCCAGTGCATTAAAGGGTTAGTTCACCCAAAAATGAAAATTAGCCCATAATTTACTCACACTCAAGCCATCCATGTATATGACATTCTTCTTTCAGACGAATACAATCGCAGTTCAAAATGCTTACGCTACGTCTGATGAGTGTAACTGGTGTGCAATGTAGTCAGACAGCATAAGCGTAAGCATTTTGAACTGCGAGAGGCGCTACACTTTTTCCGTATGTTGAAAACGGAAGGCGATTCGCCAGAAGCTAGATAATTTACTTTATAAAGTTTTAAATATGGATATTTTTCTTACACAAACGCACCGCTTCGCTTCAGAAGGCCTTTATTAACCCCCTGGAGCCATGTGGAGCAGTTATATGATGGATAGTAGGGCTGTGTAGGCCGATATTGAAGAAAAATGCGATATGCAATATCCTTGTTAAATAATGCGATATTCGATACGCGATACGATATTGCTTTAAGTGTGTAAAATCTATTTCTTTCCCCAACTGATATCTTTCACTTAAAGCATAACCGACTGTGTTTCCATGAATACTCATCAAGACAGCCATTTTGAAATAACTGTGTGTATTTGACAGTTCAAGTGTGTAACACGACACGAAAAAAGAACGGCTTGTGTGCATGTTTCAGTGTGTGTGTGTCAGACAGCAGACAGCACGAGACTGCAAGGAGTTATTTTTCGCAAGTTATTATGTTTAATAACTCGTTTTAACGTCAAGTCAGTCACATAAGTAACAGTCGTGTGCTCAGTCTATTCTCTGCTATATGTGTCAACCTAAAACGTACACTTTTCACAATGTTGAAGTAGCCTATTAAAATCATTCAGATATTGCGTGCCCTTGCGATATGCATATTGCGATGTGTACATTTGCGATATTTCAATAATTTAGATATATTGTGCAGCCCTAATGGATAGATGCACTTTTATGGACTTCAAAAACGAACAATGCCATTATAAAGCTTGGAAGAGCCAGGACTTTTTTTAATAGAACTCTGATATTATTAGTCTGAAAGAAGAATGTCATATACACCTAGGATGACTTGAGGGTGAGTAAATCATGAGCCATTTTTGGGTGAACTATAGCCTGACTCCGCCCTCCTACATACTTCCGCTCACTTTTCATTTTCCTTCAGTACTACGTCGGGGACTGCTGTATATGCTTAGGTTTTCTCCCGAACAATTTTTTACCGGTCCAATCAGCGAACAGAGGGAGTGGCTGAGAATGATGACGTTGATGTCGTGCGCTAGTTTGAATTGTAGTTCAGTAATGGCGGCGGTGAAAGATGCGAGTGTGTGGCACCGCTGACAAATGTCCAGAAGTTAAAGCCGGAGTGTGGCGAGGTGACGAACGCGCGAGACCAGTGTGCGTGATTGAGAATGAGACACACCGGTCTCGAGTCCTCTCATGAGGGAGCACAGAGGCAAATAAGGACGAGCAACACCGGTGAAGGACAAGAGAGAACCTGGCCTGGATTTTAAGTTGTGTTTTGTTTACGTTTTGTAATGTATGTGCGCGGCAGTCGTCCGTGAGGGGCTGCTGCTTTTACTTTCATTTTGTGTTTATTATTTGATTAAAAGTTGTTAAACGTTCGCCGGTTACCGCCTCCTTCTTCCCTGAACAAACGAACTTCCGTTATACAGAGAAAGAACAATCACTGCTGAGTTTTGTTGGTGGCCATGATGTTGTGGTCCGGGAAAAGTCTTTTTCAGCTCGCTCCGTTAGTGGTGAAGGAGTTGTTGAAGCCGTCCGTCTCCCACCACCCGCGAGAAAAACCCTAGGCTGAATTACCGACTGCTTTTGACAAACACCAAGGTCGTGTGGCAATGTAATTGCTCTCCGAATCCACATCTCTGAGTTTTCAAGAATATATCACTTCAAAATTCACTGTTTATATCCTTTTTAGACCCCTGCTGAGCACCGTGCGGTTGCGTGCGCTGTAATTTGCATTTCTAGACTTTACAAGAGCAAAATATTTCATCACCGCTCAAAAAATAAAAGAAGAAAAGCACGTAAACATTTGAATTGGGCTGTTATTTACGGCAGCATTTATTCTTATCATACCAAGCATATTACATTTTATTTACAGCATATACAATCATGTTACGGACCACGAGAGCAGCGCGAATAAATCACAATCCGAATGCACGAGGTTTTATCACTGGCACTGTGAGAATCAAAGGCGAACGGCACGTGACATACGTCACGACCAAACGTTAGCGATTGGTTATGGCAGATCCAGAGTGACTCTGGGCAGATCCAATAGAGTTCCCGCCTTCAAGGAAGTTAACGCTTGTCAATGGAGAGTGGCCAGACTCTTATGTACAAATTAAATGTACGAGAGTCTGGTAAGACTAGGCTAGGTGAACTATCCCTTTAAGACAAAATCAAGACACATGTACTAGAGAGGCAAATTACTTAAAATATTAAGTCTTATTTTCTGAAAAAAATATCAAAATTAAACAACTTTATACTTAAAGAAAACATTTTTTTTCTTGTTTAGAGTAAAGTCATTGTCATTTTGCTTCTCAAGTAAATGTATATTGATTAAAGAATGAATGTTAAGTGTATTTGTGCAAAAAATATCGAGGAAGAAGATGCTTTTTTTGCAGTGTACAGCAACCTGCTGACCTCCAGCAATAAAATCACTGCCTTAAATCTGAGATTTTGTCCACACCGGCCATGAAAACAAAACCAGCATGTCTGAACCAGCGGTGTACTGGATAGCCCAGCCCACAGTGGAATCTCCCAAAACCCCTCTCTGAAGTATCCACAATATTCCCTACAGGTACTGTTTTTAGCCGTGCGCTACGGTGTCTGGCACCACTAATTAGCCTAGCTGGTTCTGGAGCCAAGTAGGTGAGCTAATGAGCTACCTCAGGTGACCCCAACAAATAAAATGTGAGAATCGTCCTCGGCGGTGCAGCTTTCGCCCTTGCTTGTGGCTGCGATGTAACAAGTGTGCTAATTGTCCGCCGTTTCCTGCTTTCACAGGTGTAAGTGTAACCTCCACGCCGGTCAGTGCTCCCTCCGTGACGGGACCCTTCAGTGCGACTGCGAGCACAACACCACTGGACAAGACTGTTCGGCCTGTGAGAGAGGTTTCAAAGCCAAGTCCTGGAAGCCCGGCTCCTACCTGCCCACACCCAACGGCTCCCCGAACATTTGTAAGAATTATGCACCTGCTGTATTCACACCTGAGAAGCAGCTATGATTTACATACCGTGTAGAAAACTGGGGCATCTTCACTTGCTAAGGAAAGTAGAATAGCACAAAGCTTTCAAGGCATCTTCGCAATAAAAGGAAGATAGGCACACTGAATAGTAGAAATGTACAGTTCATCGCTACTGTACGCTCACTGCCTGCAAAAGCGAGGCAGGCTTCTGTATTTTTAATCTTAGATGTGCTCCAGAGCGGTAGAGAAATAATCAAATAAACCCACAAGGGTGTTTTGGAAATGAGTAAAACTCTCTCATTTGTTTCATCTTCCTCTCTTTCTGTTTGCAGGTGAGGCATCTGGAACGTCTGGCAGTAAGTGGCATGCTAACGGAATACGCTGACTGTTGTTTTCATGTTTTCACTCCTGCTGCCAGCACTCTTTTTGGCCTCTTTATTTCATGTCATTAACAAGACGTCAGTTCTGATCCGTCCCTTAAATGTCACTGTGAACTCTGATGGCATGATGCATTTTTCCACAGTTTTCTACTTCATAAATGTTTCATGTGATGTAAGACGCAAAGCATTCTAATGCTGGTTTGTGATGTATGAGGGTGTGCTCAAGGTTATGGGAGATTTCAGTGCAGTTCTGCCCATTTGTGGTGGTTTTAATGCTGTTTTGTTGGAAATCGGAAGTGATGACTGATCCCATGAGGAATCTTTTTCCTCAAGATTCGTATTAAAGGTGCACTCAGTATTCCCCCCCCCCCCCCAGTTTAAAGCTGAAGTGTTTCACGTTTATAGTGATGTTACTACGTTTTGTATTTAAAGAACGTTAAAATGTTTCAAATGATTCATTATACCATAATGAGATCACATGACCAGCTGAATCTGTGAAACTATTTTTGGACACTTACCGGTTGAGGAATTAGGATCTATTAGGATCGATTGACAGATATGCAATATAATAAACATAACTATGTTTCCAGCGTAGGGTATGAAGACCTTACATAACGAACCGTTATGTTTTTATTACCTTAGAATGAGCCGTTTCTATCTACATACACCGCGGGTCCCCTTACAGTGAATTCGCCATTTTGTGCCGCCATGTTTCTACAGTAGCCCTAAACGGACAAACTTCTCTACAGAGCGCTAGCTACTCTCTGCTGTCTCAGACGATGACATCTTTGTCCTGTATCGGCCACCGTAGCTTCTCAATGTGCTTTGGAAGGGAGGGGTGAGCGGTTGCAATTCGCCACCTCACTGCTAGATACTGCTAAAATGTACACAGTGCACCTTTAATAAAAAGGGTATATGGCAATGTTGTCGGAAACCAAAAACTACGCTTTTACTCAAATCTTCAACATCTCAAGTTGTTGTCAGTGTCAAGTCCAAGACCTGAAATAAATGACTTGGTGCACCTTTAGCCATTTGCCAGAAGACTTGCATCTGAATTTGGTCTCAACGGGCTGTAATGTTGTTTTTTATCCTCAGTGCCAACACTAGCAGTTACGCTTGACCCAGCAACTGTACCAATGTCTATAACTACATCCATAACACCACCCACAATCCAACTGACCTCAGACTCAACACCAACCAGCACAGAGTCAGTCCAACCAATCACAGTATCCCAGACACCGGCTCCATCAACGTCTGTAGATACGTTTACAGGTTCGAGCTTTTTTAAAGTCATTAGAGTAGTGCAGTTTGTCGTGTGATGCTCTGTAGATTTAAAATAGGTTGGTCTTGTAGTAGTAGAGCAGAGTTCAGTAGACGAACCCTTTAGGTAAACTAGAAGATTAGGTTATTTACAAGATAAGAGAACTGCATAAAAGTACCAAAATGTACCATGGTATTTATTACCATATTACCATGCACTATGTAAATACCATAGTAAATGGATACGTAATCATTCAGTACCATGGTACATGTATATGGGTAGCTGACAAATGAACATGAACATAATTTTTCACAAAATTTACACAAAAAAGTAGTTTTATTCAGTAAGGATGCATTAAACGGATCAAAAGTGAGAGTTAAGGTAACAAAATATTTATATTTCCAATTAATAAAAAAAGTTTTTACAAAATTAAGCAGCACAAACTCTTGTCAACATTGATAATAATACAAAATGTTTCTTGAGCAGCAAATCTGCATATTAGAATGATTTCTAAAGGATCATGTGACATTGACGACTGTGGACTTATGCTGAAAATTCAGCTTTGCCAGCATTTTTTTCCCAAACAAAAACATTTAAATAAAAAAAAATGTTTTGAATAAATAATTTTTTTATGTGTCCAACCAAATAATGAAGAGAAATTACATTTCATGTCATGTTAACTGCCCATATATCAACTGCCAACTGCCCATATACCACAAGTACTGGCATGTGGGATTACAGTTGTGTTCAGAATTATTGGCACCCCTGGTGAATATGATCAAATATGGCTGTAAAAATAAATCTGCATTGTTTATCCTTTTGATCTATCATTCAAAAAAATTGCAAAAATCTAACCTTTCATTGCAGCAAAAGATTGTTGAGCTTCACAAAATAGAAAGTGGCTGTAGGAAAATAGCTAAAGCATGGAAAATGAGTGGGCTGAACTGAAGAGAAGAAGCACCAACATGGATCTGGGAATCTGATCTCTTGTCAGGTGTTCTCCAAACTCATCAGGCATTATAGGAGAAGACTCAGAGCTGCTATCTTGACAAAAGGAGGTTGCAAAAAGTATTTAATAAAAGGGTGTCAATAATTATGGCCAACATGTTTTGGAGAAAAGCATTTATTTCATAATGTGATTTACCCCCCACTTTCAATTATTTTACTTAAATGAAAGGTTAGATTTTTGTGATTTTTTTAAATAAAAGACCAAAACAATGCAGATTTATATTTACAGCCATATTTGATCATATTTACCAGGGGTGCCAATAATTCTGACCACATCTGTATTACCATAACTGTACTGTGGTACAGTGCTTTTGGGTCCTGAGAAGCTTTTCTCCCCAACCTCTGACCAATGAATAACACTCACTGGAGTGAGAGCAATTTATCTCAGTGTGTGTCGGGCTGTGGACTCTCACACTCCCTCAGGGTCCCGCTGCCTGCCATCAAACACATGCAGAAGACACATTAATACATTATTTCACTCAAAGTAATATGTTGAAATATCTCCATAATTCAATATTATTAGGTCCTGTCAGAATGGCCTGATTTTAGAGTTTGTGATGTCATTTTTTTTAATCAATGCCAAGCTGAAAATATTTAATAACCTTCACTGGAAAGAACTGGGATTGTTTGGAATGGGGCGGAATAATCTTCCACAGCATGCAATGCATATTTTGCAAGGTCTGGCAACATTTGTCCGCAAAAAGTAGCATTTTATGTATGTTTAATGATGTGTGAGAGAGGTTTTTCTCCCGAGAATTAGGTGTGATGCCCCTTCTAAAATAGACATAGTGATGTGTTTGCTGTTACAGGATGAATTTGTTCTGTACTAAAAGTTTCATGGTCACTTCTAATATTTTTCGACCCTGGAAAGAATTTGTGGTTTCATTTTATCATCCATTACCAATTAATTCTACTTAATAATGGAACACTGATACTCACCAAGGACATTGCCAAAATCTGAATGGTCAGATTATGAAACTTGAGTAAGATTTTTATTTTGCATGAAAGTTAGTCTCAGCCTCAAACGTCCCATTGACAATCAATATAACTACGGAGCCCCTAAGGGGACATGGTGAGGGGAAACAATATGAAATGGGAGGAAAATGTATTCATCAATGCTTTCGCGCTCTCTCACAAATGTTTTGCGTTCCCCTGAGAAACTTTAGCCTACCAGACCCTCATACATTTAATTTGTACAGTCTGGCCACTCTCCATTGACAAGCGTTAACTTCCTTGAAGGCGTGTACTCTGTTGAAGTTTAAAACTATTGGATCTGCCCAGAGCCACTCTGGATCTGCCATAACCAATTGCTAACATTTAGTCGTGACGCATGTCATCTCAAACTAGCGCACAACATCAACGTTATCGTTCTCAGCCACTCCCTCTGTTCGCTGGACCGGTTAAAATTTGACCAGAGAAAGCCAGAGAATATACCGCAATCCCAGACGGAATACTGAAGAAAATACAAATTGAGCAGAAGTACGTAGGAGGGCAGAGCCAGGCTAGAGAAACTTAGCGTCCGCTCATAAAATGTTTTGCGTTCGTCCTAGAAACTTTGCGTTCGCTTGCAAAAGTTTTGTGAGGGAACGGAAATTTTCTCTGGGGAATGCAAAACATTTGCGAGAGAATGCAATCATTTTAACTTAAAATTTTTCCTCCCATCTCATATTTTTTCTCACCATGTCCCTTTAGGGGCTCTGTACATAACATCAGTTCTTTGAAAGATTGTTTTGAGGCAGTTATGACTGGCTCCCATGCACATGGTAAATCTCAGGCATTTAAAATAGTGATTTCTGGCCTTGTAAATGTATACAATCTCAAAAGGTTATAGTAACATAACTAAAATATATATATATGAACAAAATACATTTCAATTGACAATGAAAATGGACAAAATGGACAGTTTTTTAGTTACACTACATTTCAAAAGTTTGTTCTCAGATATTTTTGTGGAACCCTTGACCATTTTTTTCGTAAGGATTCTTTCAAAGTTCAAAAGAAAAGCATTTATTTGAAATAGAAACTTGTGTAATAATATAGATGTCTTTACTGTCACTTTTGATCAAATGAATTCACCATTGCTAAATAAAAGTCGAATTTAGAATCTAGAATTTTGTAGTGCAATTTATTAAATAATTGTTTAAAATTTGTATCCAGTAAATAATAAATTGGAAAATTCAATGAAAATTCAACTTTGTTAGTGGCATATAAACAAGACACCAAAAATCTACACTGTAAAAAAGTCAGTAAAAATAGGGCACAATGTACTGTATAAATATGAAGGAATTTTGCGTATCGTTTTACTTGTATTTTGAATTATACATTGCATTAGTTTGTGTTTTAAGGGTTAACGGAAATTTCCAGTTTTACAGTGTAAATCCAGTCTGTAAGTCTGTGAAATAATCAGTAAGTATTACTTTACACTTCATTGCACGGCAGTCTATTATTGTGGCATGTATCAATGATTTCAGATTTACCCACCCATAAACATCAATATTAAAAAACGAAATGGGTTTGGTCACTTTACACGATGATCAGACGGCATTCTAGTCTAAGTCGGCAGTTATTGGCGCGAAGGAGTCACAATGAGGAAGCAAATCTTGGTTCAAATGTAGTTGTTCGAGTAGGACTGCAGCTGCAGTGACCTCTGCACTAGTCATGTTGAAATGGGAAGGTTATCAGCATATGCGCTTCAGGGGCGAATCAAGACATCATTACCAAAATGATCTCCAAACAGTCCTGGGATTGAACCCTACTGCCATCAGTATAATTTTTTATTTTATTTTTATTCAATTTTACTGTGTGAGAGGATGAGGAATAAAATATGAAAGCACCGTTTATTCCATTCCTCTTTCCTGGATAGAGTGTTTGAAAACTGTGATAGAAAGCTCTCACTGTCCTAAAGGAGAAGACAGAGCGGAAAACAGAGTGCAAGAGAGGGAGAGAAAGAATGCAATAGAGAAAGACAGAGAGCAGGAATTTGGAGGAAATGGATGATGAATGTTTATTAATCTTGTGGGCCTCCCATCACACTAAAAATAACCCTCATGCATTTATCCAGCAAGGGCAATGTTATTGCACATCTTCATGCCCAAGTGTCTGAGGCAGTGCATGGGGAGAAGCATCTCGAAGATTTAGTGAGCAACTGTATGTAATAAAGCTGAAAATTATTCATAATTACTGCAAGGAACTGGCTCTGTTCCAAAACCAAGAGAACTTCCTTGCTGTCTACAGCCTACATAGGCGCCTGTCTTCTAAGACAGCATGTTAACTGAAATGGAAGCTCATAAGTGATCTGAATAGGCTGCGACTTAATGGGTCATAGACAAACAGCGTTCCATTAGTCAAGCACACATACTCAAGCACAATGCAAGAGACAGACAATTCAAAATGTAATGCTCAATATGGTGCATGAGGGAATGGAAGACCAAACGTTCATTTGAAAGAGCCAATCACTTTTTTTGAAAGTTTGCTCTAGAATGTGCATGCACATTAAAGAGGTGATGAATTGAGAAATCAACTTTCATTTGAGCCTTTGATATATAAAAGTTCATTGTGATATAAGTTTTAGAGCTGAAAACTTCCTTGTTAGTCAGATAAAAGCTTTTATAGACACCAGGCCCAGGAAACGAGAGATCTCACAATATGTCGACCACTGACGTAATAGGACGCAGAAGCACCGCCTTAAGCCCGCCCACCGACTCGTGGAGCTAAACGATGCTGGTTCCAGCTCACGTGTTTAAGACATTGCGTTTGTTCGCTTCATTTCACCGCAGAATCGATTGTAAACAAGACAGAGGTCGAGACTGGATTTGCAGACATATTGAGATTAAAACACAATGCTGTGCCTTCTATATTGGATCCGATAGGAACGGTGCAACACACTTATGTGAGTAAAACATGTGTTTTATATGTAAGTATTGCATTGTTACAGATGGTTTGATATCTATTGATTACATACCTTAGCACGCGGTCACAGGCTGGAGAAGGTGTTATTGGTTCATTCGTGATCAGACTCGGACGCCAGCTTGCAAAGTCCCGGGGCTATGTGTTTTTCAGACGGACTATCACCGGCCTGCCGACGGGCTGTAGTGAAATAACATTCCTTTCTTGTGCGCGCGCGCGTGTGTGTGCGGTTATATTCACTGATGATCGGGCGAGCCAAGTAATATAGAAAATAACATTCCAATCAATCGCGGGTGGATGAGAGATGAATCTTTGTGTTGTTTGATAAAGATATTTTTCAAGCCCTCTGAGCGTTTTCCCACACGCTTTCAAAACAATTCCTCACGTGTACTGACAGGGGAGCGCAAGCAAGCAAATCTTATCCAATCCTAGCCGTGGGCGTTTATTTCCAAGTCTTCAAGGCGGCACGCCCATCAAAACCGACCGTTTTTCAGAGAGCCTCAAAACCAAGGCAGAAAATAGCCTATTACTTATTCATTATGATGTTTTTGAATGTAAAAACCACGTGAACGTCATAATTTGACCTCAGACAACAGTATAAAAAAATTAAAAAGCCAGTTCATAACACCTTTAACATATTTTTTGATTAAAAAAATGTCTACTTACAAAATAATAATAATACATAATATAAAATACCTATAAAATATAAAACACTTATTATTAAATGCAAAAAAGAATGGCTAAAAATAATCAAATTAATCTTTTTTTAAATTGATTTACCCAATATGTGTGTGCTCAATGCTTCAATAGTATATTTCAAATCAGTAATACATTCTGACATGAGCGATACATTACATTTCATTAGTTTATACTGAAATGCTCATATTGAAATGTAATCTTGGCAAACAGTTTTGGAGATTTTGGTTTTAAGATAGGAGCTGGTCTTGTGGCTTATAACTAGAAAATAGTTGCCAGAGGAAGATACTAAAGAGTGAACTGACTTTTGTTAAATGGATTTTGTGAAACTCTAATGAGCATAAAAATGCATAGCATATTTTAATATTGAGTGATAGTAATTTAAATTAAATGAACCTTTTTTTGCATTAAATAAATTATGTTTATAATCAACATTTCTCACACTGTACACCGTCTTGGATAAATTGTCACAATGCATTTTGGCATTGCATCGTTTGACATACTGCCTTAAAATCTGGCCAAAAGAGTTTTCTTAAAAGGCAGCACAATCATGCTGCTTACCTTTTGGGACAGCAGGAGCGCACGCATGCTGCCTTAAATAGTCAGCTTACTAGATTTTGGAAGAGAGCCATTAATTCACAAGATTGCAAGTCTGTCTCTTTTTTTCCCCCTTTCATCTCTCTCAAACAAACACTATTTCTTTGTCTCTCTCTCTCTCTCTCTCTCTCTCTCTCTCTCTCTCTCTCTCTCTCTCGTTCTTATGCGTTCAGAGAAGGAGAGTAGATCTGGCCACTCTATGCCTGCTCTTTTGGTTCTGGTCCGGTTCGGTGGCAGATGGCGGGTGGGGGTGAACGCGAGAAATCTGCCCGTGCTCCAGCTCTCACGTTAACCCCCCGTGGCCATATGCCTGCCCTCCTGTTACCCGTTCCCTGTTCATTGGCCTCGTACAGAGCTCCTCGCTCTCTCACACACAGGCACTCGTTGTCCAGAAAGCATGACTGTACTGCGAGAGGCTAATTCGATTAGTAGCCTGTTAAAAGGCACTGGATGATAATACCTCTCTGGATGCCTCTACTGATCATTCTGTGTGAATGGGCATGTGTGACACGGCATCTTAAAGTCGTCATCGTAAAAGACGTTGAATAAACTGTCAATCTAGTGCATTTACAACAGTGTAAACCAATAATAATAAAAAAATTGCAAAGATGGAACACAAGAACATGCATAGACTCCTAAAGCACTTTTTCTCTATTCAATGATTTTGCTCATTTGCCACAATAATGAGACGTCAAAATTCTTCATTTTGGGGATTTTCTCAGCAAATATTGGTATATGGGATTTATCGCGAAACATATAGTTCATTTGATTGACAGCTCTATTACATTTTCACATGTTTATCCAGAAACATTAGACCCCTATTCACTACTGTTCAGAAATATCCAGCAAGGATGCATTAAATTGATCAAAAGTAACACTAAAGACATTTAGGGGGTTCACGCCAAGAACGATAACTAAAAGTAAATCAAATAAATGCAGCCTGTGTGAGCATTAGAGACTTTTATCAAAAACATAACAAAAACATACTGTCCCCAAACGTTGTCCTATTTTTAAAAATCCTATTTAACATAATATGTTCCCTTTAACAGTTAATATAAAACAGTTTGTGTAATTGCGAAAATGCAACACCGATCTCATAGAACACGAAACCCTGTGTGAATCTCTCACTGAATTATTACCCAGAGACTGAGACATAAATTATTTTCATCCACGCCACTCAGACACAACACTAAATAAAACATCTATCAGTAATATGGGCCATTTTTCATTAGCAAACCATATAAATACAATAAGTCCATGGAATTAGGAAACGGTGTCTTCAGCCATGCTTTAATTATGAAACACTGGGGAGGGACGCAACCTTAATAAAACATCAGCATGCCTGAGAGCAGGAAGTATCGGCCTGCTGTGGTGCTCGCTGTGGGCTGCCCACACTGAATCCCAAAGCTCCCATCAGCACCAGCGCAGTGTGAGATGGCATGGTCATTCCTCTTCCAGAGGGAAGACACCTGCTCCTATTGAGCCAGACAGACAACAGCAAACAGGCTAACATGCATGAGATGCCAAATACCACGTTCCATATTTGATGTACAGTCCTGTGAATGCTGGCATAGACAGAGATGATTAGCATTGTGCTGGCATTGAGGAGCACGTGTGACTACGATTCTACCAAAAACTCTCACATGAGTTCATACTCAAGTTAGTACACACACACACACACACACACACACACACACACACACACACACACACACACACACACACACGCACACACGCACACACACACGCACACGCACACGCACACACACGCACACACACACACATATATACAGTGAGGAAAATAAGTATTTGAACACCCTGCTATTTTGCAAGTTCTCCCACTTAGAAATCATGGAGGGGTCTGAAATTGTCATCGTAGGTGCATGTCCACTGTGCGAGACATAATCTAAAAAAAATATCCAGAAATCACAATGTATGATTTTTTAACTATTTATTTGTATGATACAGCTGCAAATAAGTATTTGAACACCTGTCTATCAGCTAGAATTCTGACCCTCAAAGACCTGTTAGTCTGCCTTTAAAATGTCCTCCACCTCCACTCTATTTATTATCCTAAATTATGACTGTCAATCTCCCTCGGACTGGGGCTCCATGCAAGATCTCACCTCGTGGGGTCTCAATGATCCTATGAAAGGTGAGAAATCAGCCCAGAACTACATGGGAGGAGCTGGCCAATGACCTGAAAAGAGCTGGGATCACAGTTTCCAAGGTTACTGTTGGTAATACACTAAGACGTCATGGTTTGAAATCATGCATGGCACGGAAGGTTCCCCTGCTTAAACCAGCACATGTCCAGGCCCGTCTGAAGTTTGCCAATGACCATTTGGACGATCCAGAGGAGTCATGGGAGAAAGTCATGTGGTCAGATGAGACCAAAATAGAACTTTTTGGTCATAATTACACTAAACGTGTTTGGAGGAAGAAGAATGATGAGTACCATCCCAAGAACACCATCCCTACTGTGAAGCATGGGGGTGGTAGCATCATGCTTTCGGGGTGTTTTTCTGCACATGGGACAGGGCGACTGCACTGTATTAAGGAGAGGATGACGGGGGCCATGTATTGCGAGATTTTGGGGAACAACCTCCTTCCCTCAGTTAGAGTATTGAAGATGGGTCGAGGCTGGGTCTTCCAACATGACAATGACCCGAAGCACACAGCCAGGATAACCAAGGAGTGGCTCTGTAAGAAGCATATCAAGGTTCTGGCGTGGCCTAGCCAGTCTCCAGACCTAAACCCAATAGAGAATCTTTGGAGGGAGCTCAAACTCCGTGTTTCTCAGCGACAGGCCAGAAACCTGACTGATCTAGAGAAGATCTGTGTGGAGGAGTGGGCCAAAATCCCTCCTGCAGTGTGTGCAAACCTGGTGAAAAACTACAGGAAACGTTTGACCTCTGTAATTGCAAACAAAGGCTACTGTACCAAATATTAACATTGATTTTCTCAGGTGTTCAAATACTTATTTGCAGCTGTATCATACAAATAAATAGTTAAAAAATCATACAATGTGATTTCAGGATATTTTTTTTTTTAGATTATGCCTCTCACAGTGGACATGCACCTACGATGACAATTTCAGACCCCTCCATGATTTCTAAGTGGGAGAACTTGCAAAATAGCAGGGTGTTCAAATACTTATTTTCCTCACTGTATATATATATATATATATATATATATATATATATATATATATATATATATATATATATATATATATATATATATATATATATACATACATACATACATACATACATACATACATACATACATACATACATACATACACACACACACACTACAATACATAAGTGTTATTAAAATTGTTTTTAACATGAGCATGCACAATCAAATATCCAATATTGACAGATACCAATCAATTAGTGTATAAAAATGAATGAGTACCCTGACCATGATGGAGATACCAAAGTATTGGTACCTTGAATATAATACTATGGTATATAAAATGGCAATCAAACAGTACCATGGTATATGCATCTAAAATCACCAGTGTATAAAGATGGACATGTGGTGGACAAGAGTGTATATGATCGACTGATGTCATGGGTAAATCCATACATCATCAAAAGCGTGCGAGTCCCTCTCTAGTGCTTGTCCCTTTTAGTGCTGTGGGCTGCAGTAAAGTGTCTTTAGCGGTGCCCTTTATTTGTGGTCAGCGAATAGCTGAGATCAGGCTGATTTAGGCTCTGATGGGCAATACTGTCGTGGTATTTGATCCCTGCACTGGCGAGCTCATCCTTCTGTCTGCTGACTAGACACGGCCACCTCCAGTGACACATCGACTTCTCCTCCTGCTCCAACAGGCGGCTCAGTGATCCCTGAATCCCTCACCAGTACACCAGGTGACACATGCAGAGACTACATTAGCATCTTTGAGCAGTTCTGCTGGTGTATAGAGACTATCGATTTATGAAGCCTCGTTTACTGGTCGTGCTCTTAGTTCCTTGTCTTGCATGAAAGTCAACATGAAATGCCATTTTTGACCCATTTTAGTTCACAATATGATATAGGATATTCTAATGCAGGATGAAACTTGGTTGGGAATTAATTGGATTGTGAAAAGTGGACCAGACAAACTTTTTAATTTACTTGCAATAAGATCTGTATCTTGTATTGGGAAAGTAAATATGGTTGATTTTCATTTCATGTTGACTTTAATTCCTTTTCGTTGCTGTTTAGTAGTAGATGGACCGTAGTGTGTCTTTAAGATCAAGCATTGCTCAGCTGTGGTGTTTAATGGTCTGTTCACACTTGTAGTTCGGTTCTCTTGGTTCTTCGGATCAAAAAGAAAATGATACATTTAGGGCCAGATTTACTAAACAGGGCAAACAAGCGTGAGAGCGCAATTCCATAAAAACGCAGATTGGGGTCGACAGTTCTGCGTGTGATCTACTGACAACACGCAAATGAAAGAACACAGACGCAGACAGATCAATCCCATAATGACCAAAACAGTTAGCGTCTGGTTTAAGACATGCTTTTTTTGGCTAGTAAATAATGCCGCAAATACCAGTAAATTGACGAGCGCAAACCTTATGAAATCACCTTTCATTTAAACACTCTCCTCCCATAATTTTTGCGTCTGAAAGGAAAACTCCTACAAATGCATATGCAGTCAGCAACAAAAATATCTTTAGCCTTATCCGTGCTAATTTTTCACTGTATGTCTTTATTAAATCCTGACAGTAGTTTTTTAACAGCAAAAGAGGGTTTGTGTTGGTGCAAGCTGTTAGTAAATCTGGCCCATAGTCCTGGTTTGCTTAGTGTTCACACTTTCATTTATAAAGATCTAACCCAAAGACACAAAACAAAACAAAAACAGCCAAGTGTGAATACACCCATATACAGATTTAGCTTTGTGGTTGAATTTATACTAGTCATGTAAAAATATTTAATAAATGTATGATGATAAAATTAGTAATAGCATCTAAAAAACCATAATCATCATCAAACATTTATTCAAATGGGTTAAAATAGAAAAAACAGCGAGTGATAAACTTTAGGATATTTAGAAAATTATACAACCAAATGTAGCTAGATGTACACTACATCACCCACTTGTATTTTTTTATAGGCTTTGTATTCTTTTGCATAAGTACAAGTATGTTTTCCAAAGCTAAAATTAAAAATAGAGGTGTTAACAGTAGGAGGTATCTGGCCCTCTTTACTTACTCTCTCGGCTCTCAACTCAACACTGTAATTTTACTGTCCCAAGTGCTACTTGTGACAAGCTTTCTGCCCACAATGCCAGCTGCTACCATCTCGAGCCAGACAGAAGCCTCGTCTTTAACTACGATGCCATCTCAGTCTAGTCCAACACTCACAGTCGTACCCACGGCACCTGACCAGCCAGGTAAGAGAACGTCCTGTAAATGTCACAATCACAATTTGAAGACAAAAATACATAAAGAAACATTTTTCTCGAAATGTCTTCTAGTGTTAAAGTTTTGATTTTTAAAGAGTAAACCCATCAGAACTCTGTTCGCAAAGACATTTTAACCTTGAAATGAGCTATAATATATTCAAGCATGTGTCTATCTATTTAGGTTAGACATTCTTCATTTATTCTGTCTCACTTGTGTTAATAATTGAGAGGTGAAATATTCAACAGGGAGCATGTTTAAAGCCATACTTTGATTTTTGTTCTTTTGCCCTCCTGGTTGTGAGACTGCATACATTACAGTTATTCTATTAGAAGGCGCTTTGAATCTTTACACACTTTCAAAGATCCTAGAATGCTCAATACCTAAAAAGGATGATTTAGTACTTTATATGAGCCTCATGTTTATTGTAAAAAAAAAAGAAAGTATTTTTTTGATAATTATTTATTAATTATACTATATATATATGAAGTACAATGTGTATATGCTCGTTTATTGCATTTAAAGCAGTGAGTTCAGCTTAGCAAGGAGGTTGATTTTCCAATCGGATGTGCTAAACAGCAGGTGTTCAGTTTTGTTGACTGCGGAAAATTTGTGACATTTTTTTGCTTTCTTTGTGTAATCAAAACAAAATGCCACCACCTCACCTATCCCACCATTTCTGCCTCTTGCACCAGGTGTGTGTAGTGTCCGCCTTTCCAACCTGATGGCGCAGAAGCTGTAACTAAAAATGAAAATGGCAAGCCCAGCCTCGAGAGATAAATCATTAAATACTCTGTTATTGTGAAACACAATCACTTTCAAGAGCACATGGCGTGGCGGTCGTGGCTCAGCTGAAGGCCGGAGCTCAATTCTTTCAGATCTATTTTTGAATAGCGATTGAATGAACAGCTGCTAAATATTTCATAAGAGAAAAGAGACCAGGTCATGGTAAGAAAGACCAAAAAGGGGCCAATTTATTGAACTTATGGAGAGAGAGATAGATACATGAAACCATAACAGGAAAGCGCAACGAGTCCTGTCCTTGAAGAGTTGGACGGGGGCACGAGCAGGGGGAAGTGATTCTATCAGGGCTTGTGTATCTCGTTTCTGCTGAACTGGAAATGGCAAAAGGTTGAATCGCTGCAATAACATCCATTACGTACAGTATGTAAGCCCAAAGGGCAGCAATGGCATCCGTAGGCATCTTTACTGCTTTTGACAGAACAGTTTAGATATCTGACTCTTTATGCTCTGTACACAATTACAGTTTCCGCAGCACCAGATGTGATACCCGATGTGGCCGCCACAGCAACCGATACCGCCACTGCAACAACTGGCTTTGTTACAAGCAATCCACCGTCTGTTCTTCCTGAGGTTACTGAAGCAGTTGCCTCATCCTCTGACGGCATTGCAACAACACTTTATATGGTCACCCAAGCAATATCTTCTGCAACCGTGGCAACAACACCTTCTGCTGCCATGGCAACTTTTGAAACAACATCTTCAGCATCATCTAGCACCATTCAACCGCCAACCTCTCTTGCACCAGTGGAAACGAGTGTAGAGGTTACAGCAAATACTGCGATAACCTTGGTTAAAAGTACCGAGGTGTCCTCAACTGATGCAGCAATGGAGGCAGTTGATTTGATTGTCCCTGTAACTTCTGCATCTGATGTTGATGCTCCTACTACTGATGTTATTGCTCCATCTCCTGATACGGATGCTCCAGCAATAGTCATGGTTGCACCAGAGACTGGTTCTATTGCCCCTGCGACTGTTGCGGTGGCTCCTGCATCTGATGAGGTTGCAGAAACTGCCGGTGTGTCCGATGAAATCAAACCAGCTTCTGAAGGTCCAGGTACTGAATTTGTCACGACAGTTGCAGAAACAGTCACCGCCAACATAGTCCCACCTACAACTGCCACACCTCTTCTGACAAGTGACCCTTTGCAAGCTCCAGTCCCTGTCGCTACTCCTCAACCTGATGCTGAGACTGAGAGTAAACCTCCATCCAAAGACGCAAAAAACAGTGAAGTGCCTCTCAATGAGGAAAAAACATCAACAAACTTGGGGAAGAAAGATAAAGACGCTCCTGACAGTAAACCACCATCCAAAGTAGGAGAAAACAGTGAAGTTCCACTTAGTGAGACCAAAGAGGAAAAAACAGCAACAAATTTGGAGAAAGAAGATAAAGATGCTCCTGACAGTAAACCGCCATCTGAAGTTGGAGAAAACAGGGAAGTTCCTCTTGTTGAGACCAAGGAGGAGAAAGCAGCAACAAAACTAGAGAAGAAAAATAAAGATGCAGAAGCCCCAGGTACAGGTATATTTCCTGCTAAAGTGAAAATTACACCACGATACACTTTTAATAGAGCTTCAAAAGCTCATTTTTGAGGCTCATTCTGTTGAAGTCTTTTACACAACCCAAATTGGCTTCAGAAAAGTGAGCCAAAGGCCTAACTCTCTTAAAGGAATAATACATGAAAATTCTGTCATCATTTACTCAGCCTCATGTTGTTCAAAACTTGCATGACTTGCTTTCTTCTGTGGAACGCAAAATGTGATGTTAGGCAAAATGACAGCCTCAGACACCATTCTCTTTCACTATATCATTTTGGAATATTCTATATCGAAAAAAGATTCCTTTTCTACAGAAGAAAGTCATATGAGTGCGGAATGACAAGAGGATGAGTAAATGATGATTGAATTGTCATTTTGGGTGAACTACTGTATCCCTCAAAAGACTTTTTAAACAAAACACTAAAGTTTTATATATCTAGAGAGTAATAAATAATGACAGTATTTGTTTGGTTGAAACAGATCCTGACAGAAAGCGCTCAGGCAGGATATTTTCATCTTCTCTATTTGGCGTCAAATATGCGCTCTGTCAAACTTGTTTTGAACTTTTGTGGTTTCTGAAACGTTCAAAAAGTTTAGTATACATTACCATTCAAAACTTTGGGGTCGATAAGATTTTTACAGATCTACAGATGACCAAGGCTGTGTTTATAAAAAAAATAAATAATTATATATATATATATAATTTTTTTTTTTTGCAAAAGTATAAATGTCTTCACTGCCACTTTTGATCAATTTAATATGGAAGCTTGTTTCCGCCACAGAATAGAACATTTTAAAAGATAATTGCACATTTTTATCTCGCAATTATGCATTTTTCTCAGAATTGCAAGATATAAAGTCAGAATTAAGTGTTACAAAGTCAGAATTGCGAGATATAAAGTAAGAATTGCGTGATATAAAGTCAGAATTGCGAGATATAGTCAGAATTGCGAGTTATAAAGTCAGAATTGCGAGTTATAAAGTCAGAATTGCGAGATATAGTCAGAATTGCGAGATATAGTCAGAATTGCGAGTTATAAAGTCAGAATTGCGAGATATAGTCAGAATTGCGAGTTATAAAGTCAGCATTGTGAGATATAGTCAGAATTGCGAGATATAGTCAGAAATGCGAGGGGAAAAAAAGTCAAAATTGTGAGATAGAAAGTCACAATTACCTTCTATAATTTAATGCGTACCTGCTGAATAAATAACTTTAAAAAAATATATATATCTTACTGACCCCAAACTCTTGAATGTTCTTTTAAAGACACCCCACAACCACACACCAACCTTTTGTCTGGAACCAAATCTTTAAATATCAAAATACTACGTCTGCAATGCATAAAACAAATAATGTATGGTTATCAGATTTAAACGATGAATAAAATGAACTGGAAAATAATGACTTGACGACTGGCGAGTTCTTCTTTAAACACTCATGATTTCTCTGGTCTGGTGTAAACAGTATCTGCAGACATTAAGAGGAACATCGAGGCTGTGGAAACCAAAGAGAAAAAGCACGAGAAGGAAAAAAAGAAGGAAAAAGATTATGAAAAGAAAGACTATGAGAAAAAAGGTATACAGAGTTTATAGTTGAGTGTGTGTATTTTGTGTAGCTCGACTATAGAAGTGAAACAAACAGATATTGCACTCATCTGACACAACATTTAACTATTGAAATGACTGCGGTCTGAAAATGCATTTCTACTTGACTGGATGGTACCTTCCAGTAATGCTGCTGTAGATGAGATGGAGTATCTGTTAGTGAACAACATTTACAGCTTGTAGTGTATTGATTGGTTAAGCAGCCATTAGATCCACAGAAAGAAACTCGAAACCCTAGTTTTCTCTAGTTTTAAGCTGTTTTGTTTACATGATCAGTTTTCTTAAATAACAGTAGCATCATTTCAGTGTATCTGGTTTCATATTTTCGGCCCTTACGGAGAACCTTTCCACCTTGTTGAGTGATTTGTGCCAATAGCGCAGCAGTATCACTATTAGCCAACAAACGAGCTTAACGTTGCTTTTATTCCAAAGTTGTTACGAGGATTTTGATCCCCGGGGGGCCAAAAACGCAGTTGTCAAGGATAGCATACATCAGGTTTCAAGGTAAGGCGACGCTTTAAATCAAGGCAGCAAAAAGACATTATTTTTTAGGCCTTCAATGACATTTTATGTGAATGATGTATTTATATGCATTAGTGCTCCTGTAGGCAACGCTTATCATAGGATGATTCCGTTTTGATTTCTGTTTTCTAGAATGTGGACAGACACTAATATGGAAACTGTGGAAAAATTGCTGCCTAAATGTTATTCATTTCCTCTCTTCCATGTCGCTCTTTCTTGTCTCTCTCCTTTCTTTGTGCTCACATGCTTTGTTTTTTGCTTTGTCTCATAAGGTAAGCCGCTCATGATGTATTGTGTTTGCTAGAAAACAGAAAGATCTCCCCCCAGGCTGTATAATCAAAAGCGTCCTCTTCTAGAAACGAGCTACTTTGCATTTTCACTCTGCGAGTGTTAGACAGCTGTCTGCTGAAGATGCAGAGATCGTTTGTGAAACATCGCTCCATCCCTTCACCGATCTGGGGAGTAATTGAGCATTTATATTTAATTAGCTGCTCTTGCCACCCATCCCACTGCTTCGCTGACTGTGACACAGCAGGACCCCACGTCGCCAGCATCTTTAAAACATCATATCAATTATTCAAAGCCCCAAGTGTTTAAACAGCTAAGAATCGAAAAGAACAGCTTCTCAAACACAGCTGTAACTGCAGCTCATTATCAATGTTTATCAGTGTCATATTAATGTCCACTTAAACTATGTTAATTAAGCCCTACAGGTGGATCTATTTACTCAGTCGGTGTGTTTGGATGTCTGAACTACTGTGTTATGTAAAAACACAGGGTTTCTGCAGGTTTTATAAAGGTAAATTTAAGACCAATTAAAGAAAATTTAAGGAATCAATTGAATGGAACATAACATGTCAATATGTTCTCTAAATGTAAATGTCTAGGCACACAATGTTAGTGACACTTCAAAGTTTTATAATACAATTTCCAACAGATCTCCATAACTTTTTTACAAAAAATAGCTTGAGATAAGAAATCTTGTGAAAGTGATTTTATGATTAAACCAAGAACAAATATCTGCCAAAGGGTTCATACAAATCAACTTAATTCAAAAGTAAGTCATTTTCATACCCAATGACAGATAGTTGTTCTTTGTTTTAAGCATAAACTCACTTAATTTTGTTCAATTTATCAGAAAACAACACTTAATTTCTTCATTTTGAAATCTGTTTTATTTTTTTGGTTTTAAAATTTATCCTGTTTTAATCTTGCTGGACTCTACATTAATGGTTCGATTAAATTGTACTGGCTTTCACAAGTGAAGGTATTTTTAATGAAATCGGAAAGATTTCTGTCCCTCCATTGACAGTCTAAGCAACTACCACTTTGACACTTCACAAAAGTTCATAAAGAGATTGTAAAACTAATCCAAATGATCACTTTATATGATGAACGGAAGTCTTACGTGTTTGGAACAACATTGGGGTGAGTAAATGATGACAATTGTAATCTTTGGGTGAACTATCCCTTTAAGTGTACTGACATACTTTTGATTTATTCATCCAAAATTTGACAAACTCCATGACATTCTGAATTATACAGTAAATTCCATTTTTATGAATGGATTATGCAATTCTGTTCACATTTTCTGCATCGCAGAAATCATAGGGCCCTAATTTAATGCCATGATATTGAATTTAGGATTTTCTAATCCAATTGAAGACATTTTAAGGCCTTTTTGTGGAAGGTCAAATTAAGACATTTTAAGACCTGCAGAAACCCTGAAAGTTGATTTCACTATACATCTGAATATTCAGCCTCACCAACAGGAAATAGGTGACTAGGACAAAATAAAGTTACACTAGATTCTAGTTACAGTTAATAGACCCACAGAAGAACTGTTTACTACTTGGTTAACTTGTCTTTAACTTTAAATTACATTATGAAACTGGAAAGGTGCCACAATATATTTAAAAATACCTCTAAATTACTTTAAATAAAATAGTTTAGAATAAACAAATAATTATAGTCGTACAGCAAATAGCAATGCATAAACAGAAATGAAAATATAAGGCTATAAGGAAGGCAGTCTAGGCTACAATGAGCACTGCCCATTTTTGATCCACAGTTGACCCTTTGATAAGCTCCGCCCACCTTAGTGGTTTAATGTTTCTGACTCAGACAAGCTTTACAGCACGTCTCTGGTCTCATAGGAATGAACTGGAGATTCCCATGAGCAGTGTAATTTTCAGTATAATTAGTTCACAAAGTGGCAAAAAATGATTGGATATTATAAGTAGATGAGCTGGAATGAATTATGGCATTTTTTCTTTTTGCTGATTTCTTTAAAGAAGTTGTTAAATTCCACAGTAAAATGGTGTAAAGCTGAAAGAGTTGAATCAGAATCAAGGCAAATAAAAAATAAAAGCCTTTTTTGAGTTTTTACAAATGATAAGGTTTCTGCAATGTACTGTGAAACTGTCAACTCATTATAGTATATGTCAGTTGATTACCTTCAAGCAAATGCAACATACCTGTACATGTTTGTTTGGGAATTAGAGTGGCACAGTTTAGTCAGCTTTTGTAAAAATGTGTAAATTGAGTTGTGTTCACAACTATCCAAAAACATCAGACTTAAATTACATAGGAGCAATAGCTTGTCGGATTATATAGCAACAGTTGTTAAGGTAGGATTAGTCTGTAATGTTTTAAGTAGGGCTTTGCTAGTCTGTAATCTAATTCACCTTATTTTTGAGGTTGTGTTTAATAAGTGGCAGTCTCACCGGTTAGCTGAATAGACATAGTTTATAGTCTCCTTAGCATCTACACATCACTCATGCTCATGTCCTCTCATCCATGAGTTTCAGGTGTCTTTTCCCCTTCCTCTCCCTCGTTCCCTGATCCACGGACTAACACCTATCTACTCTTTCTCCATTAGACTGCGAGTGCAATGGTCACTCAAATCGCTGCAGTTACATTGATTTCATCAACATTGTGACTTGTGTGAGCTGCAAACACAACACTAGAGGGCAGAACTGTCAGCACTGCCGCCTCGGATACTTCCGGAATGCTTCCGCCGAGCTGGACGATGAGAATGTTTGCATAGGTCAGTCAGATATCACTCCACGCTAACCCGTTTCACTGTTCCCCTGATGCACTAACACCACGCTGCGCAGAAATTGTCCTTCCTGGCCAAATGATATTATGGAAAGGTTGAGAAATCTTTCCTCATATCCATACGGTCCAACATTTGGTCTGCCACCACCTTGCCATACATGTGACAATTTCTGATCTACTGAAGTCTAACGCAAGAGTAGATTTAAATACATCATGCAGACCACCCCTCTCATTCATCTTACAGCCTTTACTATAGACACACAAGAAATCTTTTCCCAGAGTCCTGTCTTCATTTTACTGAAGATCTAGGAAATTTAACGACTTGTATTTTCAACCTTTCATCTTAAAACTAGATCCATATCTTTAGACTTATGCTATGAGAAAAAAAAAAAGTCAACATAAAATGCCATTTGTAACCCATTTTACTTTGGTAATGCAAAAATCCCAAGTAAAACGTCTAAGGTTACGTATGTAACCTCTGTTCCCTGAGAACAGGGAACGAGCGCTGCGTCTAGCTGACGCTATGGGGAACGCCCCTCGGCGTGACTGGTGTCTGAAGCTACTATCGAATCACGGCAAAGTCTTTGACCGACGTCAGCCCATGACGTCATCAACGTGCGACCCGGAAGTATAAAAGGGCGCCGTGCCAACACATACACATCTTCTCGTCTGAAGGGACTGTATGGCAGATAGGCCCTGAAGCATGGCAACGCGACGCAGCGCTCGTTCCCTGTTCTCAGGGAACAGAGGTTACATACGTAACCTTAGACGTTCCCTTTCGAAAGGGAACTCTCGCTGCGTCTAGCTGACGCTATGGGGAACGATATACCAACGCCGCCATGCTGAGGGGAGTGTCTGCCCATTGGCAGTGACAACTGTCAACTCAAGTAATTCATAGAAAAACCTGAGCGACTCCCCCTCAGGTCCTGGGCTGACAGTGACAGCACTCCCTACGGTCATAGCCCAAGCTATACAACTAAACGGAACCCTAACGCACTGCGTGGAGTTCCATCCAGACAGCTCCAAGGCCCGGGACCACTACTTCCAATGAAGGGGTCCCTTCAAGGGAATGTGGCTAGGGGACCCGAAGGAACCCCAGCCAGTCACTACTCGGGAAAAAGTTCTCCCGAGTGCCACCAGGGAGGCCTGACCTGGTGCCCTAAGTGTTATGGACACTTCGGTTTAGCCAACCCTGTCTGTTCAAAACAGAGCCTCTGGATGGTGCCCAAAGGGCGTCCAAGCTAAGGGACTGAAACACAGGCAGTCTTACTTAGCCCGGAACTCAGAGACGGGTTATCCAAGAGAGCAACACTCAGCGTAGTGCTTTTCAACCCTTGCTATCGAGGGGAGTCTGCCTGCTCAAATCAAGGATCTACCAGGTGCTTGTGTTTCAAAGCAGTAGGGAGGCCGAAAGGGCCTAATGACTGATCTAACAGGGAGGCCTCATGAGAGGCCTACGACCGTCTGACCAGGCTCAGGCGGCTGAGCACTCATAGACGACCCTCATTGAGGGGAGCAGCTGAGCCTGCCTGGCGAGTAACCTCCAGCTATAGGCTCAACTACCACAAGTTCTCACAGAGAACTGGTAATCAAAGTGCCTAGCTCAGGAACTTCAACTTCAAGGAGGCCCTGTGGGCCTACTACTTGATAGCGGGTATTCCAGGGAGGCCTATAGAGGCCTACTACCTAACCGCAAGCCATGCTGGAAACCCAAGCATCCAGGCTCGGGACTCCGTCCTCAGGGAGGCCTTAGTGAGGCCTACTACCTGACAGCAATACCGCCTGCTGAGGTTACCCTTGTTTTCTCAAGGAGGCCTAATGGAGGCCTACTACTTGACAGTCAAGCTACGCAGGCTAGTCGGGCATCCTGTTTAAGGAACCCGTCCTCAAGGGAGGCCTATTAAGGCCTACTACCTGATAACCAGCCTTTAGGGAGGCCTGGAGAGGCCTACTACCTGATTGCAATACGTGCTAAATGACTGGGTCCCAGGAACACCTTAGGGAGGCCTGATGGGGCCTACTACCTCTTTCGAGTGACCACCATCTGGGACTCGACAGTCAAGCTACGCAGGCTTTTCGAGCATCCTGATTAAGGAACTCGCCCTCAAGGGAGGCCTATTAAGGCCTACTACCTGATAAGCAGCCTTTAGGGAGGCCTGGAGAGGCCTGCTACCTGTTTGCAATGCGTGCTAACTGTTTCAGATGACTGGACCCCAGGAACACCTTAGGGAGGCCTGATGAGGCCTACTACCTTGTTCGAGTCAGGGAGGCCTATTAAGGCCTAGAATTAACAGCAGGCTTTCAGGGAGGCCTGATGAGGCCTACAACCTGCCTCTGAGAGCGACCACAATCTGGGAACTCACCCTCAGGAAAGCCTAGTAAGGTCTTAGAGTTAACAGCAGGCCTTTCAGGGAGGCCTGATGAGGCCTACAACCTGCTTCTGGTAGTGATCACAACCTGAGAGCTCACCCTCAAGGAGGCCTAGTAAGGCCTTACACCTACCAGCGGGCCTTCGGGGAGGCCTGATGAGGCCTACAACCTGATAGCCTCCAGGCTAGCTGTCCTGATGCGCACATCGGTACATACCTCCAGTGAGGCCTGTTTGAGGCCTTCCAACTGATAATGCGCCTTGTTCAAGAGGCCTACTGAGGCCTACAATTGACAGCCGACCTTCAGGAGAGCGTATTACCCCTATTTAACCTGATAGCCAGCTAGGCTAGTAGTACCTTGATGCTTAAGCATTGTCACCTGCCTTACTAGAGGCCTGATAAGGCCTACCACTGTCACCGTTTACTCTTGAGAACGGTGCAATCCTTCCTGCTAACTGGGACAGCCATATTGAAAAATGTGGGTTGTAGTAATATTAGACCCTACGGCTCGTTTTCATGGAGGCCTGCTGAGGCCTAACACATGATAGCTACCCATTACTATGGGGACCCGTTCCAGGGAGGCTTGTAGAAGCCTACAAGCTGTACGAGTTTCGCAAAAAACGATAAATAACTGCCAGACAAACAAACTGACTGCTATTAAAACCAACGACTCTCAATGAGAGGAGGCCTCCGATCTAAGTACAACAAAAAAAAAAAAAAAAAAAGGTGACGGAGCCTCAGCAACGCGCCTCCTTCATCCACATACCAACTGACGCCGTAGCGCTCAGTCGTAACAGAGACAAACTAATCCAACCTGCAGTGGCTTAGGGAACCGAAGACACATAGTAACCCTAGGCGGTAGACAAACACTACATTCTATCAGAAAAGTGTGCTACCGCCTAGTAATCCGCAAACATTTCAAAGAAAAGAGCGGCGGCCTAAACACTACTCTCAAAATGAGAGGAGGCCCATCTTCTGATAACCATAAGCGGTGGCCTATCTGGCGCCATCTTGACCAACCAGGGAAAGCCAACACACGCTCACAAACATAGCCCAGATAATGGTGCTGTGTTAAAGCCTAACTAAGCAGGGGAATAGACAGTTCTCTCTGATGAATACCCAACTCTATACAGGAACCTGGGGTCTGTAAGAAATACATATTTTTAGTATAACACACAAAAATGACCACTCTCACCTGCGGCATGCTGAGCGAAGACTCATTGTGCGGTTCTCACCACCATGTTCTACCGCCCTTGAATGCCTGAAAGGGGCGTTCTCACTGAGCAAGTCCGGGCGGGCCATCAGAACATAGTTCTACTCACCATAGGCCCGCCTCAGGCCTGATGTAAGAAGCGCCTGGGTAAAAGTCATTAAAAAGGAAAAAGGAGAGGGCTATGATGTAATCGCCCTCAAGGGAAGTGATCCATCACCAACGCCTTCGTTGAGAACGTTTGTCCTGGATCACCTCCCTTACATCCTTTTTCCCGCGGGAATCCCATCTCCTCTGTACCCTGCTCCTCCAAGGAGGGGGGGCACGAGAGGAGACGCTAGCACTCTGGTCCTGCCTACGGTCCTCAGACCGTGAAGGACCAGGTCCCGCCTGCCTGGGTGGGGGCGCGGATCTCAGCGGTATGCATGTTTTATTCTTAAATGCCGCTGAGCGCGCCTTCGCCTCCCTGAACTTTCCAACCACCGCCTACACGGAGGTGCCGAAAAGTTCAGTAGGCGAAACCGGCGAATCGAAGAGAAAACCCTTTTTCTCTCTCCCCGATATAAGCCAGGCCCAACCACAGATGCCTCTCCGTAACCACCATAGCCGCCATAGAGCGGCCGATCAGCCAAGCAGCAGTCTGCTTGGTGGCCCGGAGAGACAGATCTATGGTGTGGCGCAGCTCAGCAACCGCCTCAGGGGACAGCCCGGCCCCCTGGTCGAGATCCTCCAGCAGGTCCGCCTGGTACGCCTGAAACACCGCCATGGTGTGAAAAGCAGCACCAGCCTGACCTGCTGCCGTGTATGCCCCTGCCATTAAAGCACAACGTGATTTAGAAAGGCAGAGTTTGAGCTCTTCAGTGTTGATGCCCACGAAACGCGAGAAAAGTTCGCAAACTTTCCTCGCCAGTCGGTAGCCTCAACACATATCCATATTCCCCTATCCCCTCGACATCAGCGAAGTTAAAACGCTGATGTTGATGAACATTGGGTAGAATATGGATTCTTCCATGCCCTCTTGATCTCTGTAAGAAGATCAAGAAGGAATGGAAGGCTCATCTGAGCTGATGGTTTATGGCCAAGGAGAAATCGATCGATCAATCTACCACGAGCGATCTCTCCTCTAACGCGCCAACATGGCAGCAGCAGCCTGCCCGTAGCACGTTCCATAACATTCATCAGCTCAGCATACACGGTCAAGGTGGCTGAGAGGATTCATACCACTCTCACCAGCCATCCCTAAGAGCACTTGCTGTTTAGTCTCGTTAGCCGCCAGATCGTCGCGACGATCGGCGAGCTGCATCTGAGAACCCATGATGTATGCCAACGCTCAGCCTCAGCTTGAGCGGGACAGCATCATCCAGTCCCAGATGCCAAACTTTCTTCCCTCAGGAAAAAAAGCCAGACTAGAGTGGAGCGATCTCAGATTGAAAACCGCTCACACTCACACACAAACAACTTCAAATGAACTTGACTGTGCATGCTCTTGATCCCAGGCAGTAAATACACACTCGTGTGTATTAATAATTGAATTTGTTTTACCTTAACTCGTATAGCAGTTCAAACAGACAGTCCCTGAAGACGAGAAAGATGTGTATGTGTTGGCACGGCGCCCTTTTATACTTCCGGGTCGCACGTTGATGACGTCATGGGCTGACGTCGGTCAAAGACTTTGCCGTGATTCGATAGTAGCTTCAGACACCAGTCACGCCGAGGGGCGTTCCCCATAGCGTCAGCTAGACGCAGCGAGAGTTCCCTTTCGAAAGGGAACTGGATATTTAACAAGAAAAAAAAACATTTAGGATTGGATTTTTAAAAGTACGTGTTACATTGTAAAACTGAAAATAGTGAATTGTGATGTCAGGTGAGAAGTAAATACAATTCACACACACACAGGCGTCAAAAAGTTGTAACATAATATTATGAAGACAGTTTTTCATTCACTATAAGACAAGAAATGTATTTTAAAAAGTAAACAGGATGAATTTCATTTTGACTTTAAATGGGGGGCAGGAAGAATAAAATCAGAAATCCTAAGATTAATCATTTTTCTTTTTTTCCCCCTTTTTGTTTTATTAAAACTGCTCCAAGAGCTGCTCAAGCAATCCGTCAGAACACTCTGATAATGATACAGTGACCTCTACTGGAAAAATGCAGACACATAAATCACTGTGCTATGACTGACAGGTGCCCAGAGGGACAAATTACACCCCTGTGAATACATAGAGCAAATCCTGCTTACATGGCTGATGAACAACCACTGATCACATAAAACTGACATCACAACTCACAAACATAGAAATACGTTTCTCTTGCAAACACATATGAACACATGCCTTCAGGCTGTGCTATATTTCCTTTAGGCAAAATGTTGTAACTTCTGAAACACTGTACATAGTATGAACCTTTATTATAAAATATTTCTCTATTTTCTCATAGGTCCAGTAATAATGTGAATAAATTAGCTATTTATGACCATTTACCACATATTTTTGTGACACTTAGTGACCATTTTGCTGCTGTGCTTTTAAGACTTTAATACAAACTCTCATGTGAAATGAGATGTGGCACTCTCCTGCACTTTTACTTAAAATGCTGTGTTTGCTGTCGAGTCCAATATAGTTTTACTGCCCCATCTGTGACATTGTCAAGTCGTTGCTTTGATAGTTTCTAACTATCCTTCTGAAGAATATACAGTATTGTTAGTAAGTATGAAACAAGCCATTTTTGAGTTCTGAAAGTTACAGTATGTTCAGTGAAATCTGAAAAAGAAAGAATCTCTTGAACTAAACTATAGCCTTCCTTTTCAGGGTTTCAGCACAAATGATCTACAATTGGTGAATAATGAAAATATTTTCTATACACAGAGTGTAACTGTAATCAGCTGGGCTCTTTACACGCCCGTTGCAATGACACCGGCTTCTGCCAGTGTCGCGAGGGCACCATGGGCCAGAAGTGTGAGGACTGTTTCCCTGGATATACCTGGAAGCAAGGCTGTATGCGTAAGTCACACTTCTTGTACTGTCTCTACACAAAGACATTAAACAGGCTTAGTCATTAAAGACACGTTCTTTGATGGATGATAGCACTCATACAACAAATAAAGTGTTGTGAACGAACAACATATGGGTGTCATTTCAGTCAAAAATATGAGCAACATTGTTGTTACTCACAGGGGTCTTTGCTGTTGTACTACCAATAACAGCTTGCTGGTTACAGCAGTTATGGTTTATAGATACTTGTGGGTGGGGTGACACAGTGGCTAAAGCAGCGGGACTGGGTAAGAAGGTTGCTGGATCGAGCCTGGCAAGGAATTGCCTGTGAGCCCTATAATAAATAGCATAATGAAACACTGTCAGCACAGGATTAGAAAACAGGGGTCCGTTCTTCGTACCTCGCTCAAAGGGTTAGTTCACCCAAAAATGAAAATTCTGTCATTAATTACTTACCCTCATGGCGTTCGACACCCGTTCATCTTCGGAACACAAATGAAGATATTTTAGTTGAAATCTGATGGCTCTGAAAGGCCTCCATTGGCACAATGGCACTTTACACTCTCAAGACCCTTAAAAGGTACTAAAGACGTCGTTACAAAGTCCATCTCACTACAGTGGTTCTACAATAACTTTATGAAGCGACGAGAATAGTTTTTGTGCGCAAAAAAAACCCTAAATAACGACTTATATATGATGATCGATTTCAATACAATGCATCATGAAGCTTCGAAGTGTTATGAAGTCGAATCATGATTCGGATCGCGTTGAAACCAAACTGCTGAAATCACGTGACTTTGGCGATCCAAACCGCTGAATCGACTCACTGATTCATAACGCTTCGAAGCTTCATGATGCATTGTTTTGAAATCAGTCATCATTATATAAGTCGTTATTTCGTTTTTTTTGCACACAAAAACTATTCTCGTCGATTCATAAAGTTATTGTAGAACCACTGTAGTGAGATGGACTTTGTAACGATGTCTTTAGTAGCTTTTATGGGTCTTGAGAGTGTAAAGTGCATTGTGCCAATGGACGCCTTTCTGATGGATTTCAACTAAAATATCTTCATTTGTGTTCCGAAGATGAACGGAGGTCTTACAGGTGTCGAACGACATGAGGGCAAGTAATTATTGACAGAATTTTAATTTTGGGGTGAACTAACCCTTTAACACATCTGAGATGATTTGACAAATCCCAGATCTTCTAATCGTGATAACTGATCTCTGGCTCTTGGCTCTTCAAACGAATCTGCGGATTGGATTAAAATATCTGGATTAAGTTGTCTGAGATTACTGCGCGTTCCTGTGTTCCCCGAAGAGGGCAGATGTATCGATACTCAAAACTACGATCAGCAATGCAGCGATTGGCTGGCAGCAAGACAGCAAAGTAATGACATCATATAATTAAAAAGACACCTGGCAAAAACGTCTCAAATAAAAATAAATTAAAAAAACACTGAACCCCTGGTTCAGTAATGAACTCTTGTAATAAAGTAGCAGTGGCCGGGACAGATTTTAAGTATCACCTCAAGATGCAATCTAATCCTGTTCACGTGAAATAAGCCGCTCCCGAGCAAGTTTGAGTTTATGGACCTGTTGCTATGACAGCAAGACCAGGATGAGCTTCGAAGAACCGAACAATCCAAGATCATGCCAAATCGTTAGCGAAGTACGAAGAACGGACCCTAGTCCAAAATCTGCACCACTAACAATGAAATTACTGTTTACAAATATACAACGTTGATGGTTCTTCAGGCACTCGAAAACAGCAATTTTAGATTTACTCTTTATTCAAATTTATCTAAAAATGACCAAAAAGTGTACAGTATATGGAATTGAAACACCCAGTCCCCAAGACTTCTGGAGATCTGCAGATTTCTATCATTATTGCTGGATCAGGACTGAACCCAGGATTTGACACACATTATGATCATTCACAGATTCCAGTCATCGTTATCATCTCCGCTCTATAAGGCCGGATTTGCATTAAGGTGTTAGGCAAACCCTGAAATCACAAATGACTGTACTTGTTTTGTAAAAGTCAAAACCAGTGACAAATAATCCTGTGGAACATTCAGAACTGAGAATGCCTTTTAAATTTAAATTCAATGAGAACTGAGCAGAAATAGTCATTTAAATGCAAGGACGCGAATCCACATAAAAAGGGTGGTCTGGGGTTCGGTTCACTGTTGAAATGAACGCAATCGTACTAAAAATCACAGAAGTGAACCACTATTGATGACGTATGATTAGATAAAACGGTGGGTTTCTGTGTCTCACTGAATCCTGACAAGCTTGACCATAGGGAGAGGGTGAACTCCAGGATAAGACTAAGGAAATGTGCTTCCTCTTTAAAAACACATTTAAATAGAATGTCATGAAATAGATCTACACTTTTGTTTGTTATACTCTGCACTGGACAAACTCCTGCGTTTTGCAACGTGAGCTGATTCTAGAACACGTCTGATTGGCCATTGCGTTCAAGAAATCAACAGATACGTTTTTGATTGACTGCATTGCACAATGCTGCAAAAACACATTGTAAATAGAAACCTTTGACACTCTCAAGATCGCAAACACCAAATCTGTTTCGCCAATATGTTATTATGGAGAAAACTGATCCTAGACCAGGAGTTATGGGCAGCTTTTACCTCTAAAACCAATCAGAAGCAGCAGTCAGTGTTTTGAGTGAGAATATTCCAGCCTATTCTCAAGTCTGGCCAGGAGATAGCTAAGCTTTGCCCAGCCTTACACATGCTCCGCCTATGACCGTGACTGACACACTGCAACCAGAGATAATGTATATCTCGTTTCTGCTCGCCTTCAGCAGAAATGGACTCCCGCATTCTTTAGGACATCTGCTATACATTATATACAGTGGCGTAACTTTGCTTTGAAAAGTGGTGGGGACACCACACAATTTAATAACCGAATTTACTTGGGGACTGAGTTCAGAGTTGGAAATGCACTTAGTTTTCACTTTGATGTACACATGCATCACATTAACAAATGATTCTATACGCAAGATAAATATGGCGAACTTACCATTTTATAGTCAACTCAGCTGCAGGCTGCAGCATATTCATTAATTGCACAATTCTTGTGTGTGAGTAGCCGCGTTTCCATTACCCTTAAAATTGCGCAAATTGAAATTGTGAATTGAAAAACGCCCAATGGAAACGCGCCAATTTCGCAAAAACTCCCATATATTGCCAAAAAAAAGTTTTTACGCTCGCATGAGGTGGTTTTTCAGGCAATTCGAAAAAGGAAATTTTCGCAAAACTGCAATGGAAACATTTTTCGCATTGACAGGTCACCTGGTTCCATCAGTTAATGGAAACGCTGTCATTTCGCTATATTTTTTTAATCGACTATTAGGAAATATCGCAAAAGTTTTGCGCAAATCTGTAATGGAAAAAAAAGCTTCTGACCAGTGGAAAAATTTGTTAAATGAATGAATAAGATTATGAAGAATGATGATTTGTAGATCGTGCTTTTGCTTTAATACACACCTTCCGCAATCTATTTTTCAATTACTTTAAAAAAGTGGTGGGGACATGTCCCACCCGTAAATTACGCCTATGATTATATACCACAGATAGATCTATATCTAGATAGATAGATAGATAGATAGATAGATAGATAGATAGATAGATAGATAGATAGATAGATAGATAGATAGATAGATAGATAGATAGATAGATAGATAGATAGATAGATAGATAGATAGAAGTGTCTATTAAATGTCTACCTACATTTAGGCTGAAATATGATCTCTCTACAGACCTGAATAGTAAAGGCACATGACATATTAGTGTTTATATTATATATATAAGAGATATAATTGATTAATGTCCTCTCTGTCCTTCTATTTTCAGCAAACGTGTGCGACGACGAGTTCCTCCTGTGTCAGAACGGCGGCTCCTGCATCCAGAGTCAGAAGTGCGTGTGTCCGTCCAACTTTAAGGGCGTTTTGTGCGAGCAGCCGCGCTGCCAGGGCGAGAAAGGGTGCGATGGCGCATCGGCCTGCTACCTCAGCACTCTGACGCTGCTGCTCTGCCTTCTAGCCAACAGCCTGCTTAAAGCCAGCGCCTAGAAACCCATCTTAGTCCTGATATCGATCCTAGTGTACGCAGGCCAAACGGCTGAACCCCGTGGACGGAGAGACAGTGGCCTGAACCCCGTACGGACCCAGCCTCACAGTGCTGGAATCGTTTTTTGGAAAGGGCGGCGGCTAAGCTGAGGTCAAAACGCCTTCATGAGACGAGCAGCTTATCGCTTGACTCCTAGCATCACTGATCGCCTGAACTTTATACCAAAAACAGAAAAAAGAAGTTACTTCTGTTTCAGCTCACTCTACACAAAACTCGAGTAGAGAAATATATAGATGAGGTTTCATTTCCTTTGCATTTCTACTTTCTCTGTAGTTTCAACGCTCACTGAGATACAAGCACCGCACTTAGCCAGCTTGTTTAAACGAACAACAAACGGTCGATATCACGGAAGCCTACTTATGCCAAGTTATTCTTCTTCTCTTGAAGACTTGTTTTTACATTTCCTTTCATTGCTGCATTTTTCTTGCATTTTATTGCCATTGAGGTTGTATCAAGTAGATGAAACCGATGGAAAAAGATGTTTATTCGCCGTCCCGCTAGTACGAAGAACGAATGTCTCTATAGCTTGTGTTTGAGATAACATTTCTGGAATGTAGAAAGAAGTTTTAAATTGTCACATTGAGCAAATATATATATATATCGATCTATCTGAAAGGAAATATGAAGTATTGTATATTCTGATTATTATTTCACTATTTTTTGTAGAAATTGTTATTTTTGTTTGGAGTAAATGTTACATTGTAAAGACATTGCAGCCTTTATTGCAGTGCATATGGTATTCACACCGTTGTAAAACTATATTTGATGATACAGCAGAGTGCATCTAATATATTTGGAATATCTCTCCATTCATATCGTTACATTTAAATAAAGCATAAAATGATTCATTACATGCACAGCTTTAGCTCAACGTAATCCGCACATCATCTTGATACTGGCATGTATTCATCTGAGCAGATATGACCGTTTCAGACTGCTTATTAACACACTCCTATGATGATACCAAATTATATAAGTACATTCCTAAAGCACAAAGTCTCACAAACCCCAAATAAACACAAAATAATGACAAAGCCCAGAAAAACTGCATCGCCGATCAACGCAATTAGAATGGCCATTCAGATGAACAATCAAAAATACATCATTTAATAATAAGTCAGCACATCATATATCACGCAAACAGGTTATTTTTCAAATCATTATTTTTCCTTCCGTGAGTCTGAAAGAAATGCCAAAATCTTCAGCGGGTCATGGGCTTTTTGATGTATTTCATATTTACAAATGCTTTACATTCATGATGAGCCAGGGTAAACGAAATACTATGAATAAATATTATAAATGAATAAAACCTGACAATCAGAAAGCACAAAGTGATATGAGTGAATTGTCTTTCTTTAGACTCTGTTCTTCTTTATGCATATCAGAGCTTTAGCGGCATATATTTAGTGCCTGATGCAGCATTACACAGACACAAAAGTCACTACAGCTAATAATAACAGTAATTCATAGCAGGCCATTTTTATTCCTTGAAAGTCTCACGAGGTGAATCAGCTGCATATACTGGATGTCTACATACCCAGATTCAAATGTGCTGAGCCATTTGCATTACTCTAACCACCTGCGCTGAAATAAATGTATAAACCCTTAATAACACACATCTTGAGTCAGCAGAGCTTATGCCAGGTGGAGATTTTTGCTCTCTGGAAACAAACAAATAAGGTTTTATCCAAGCACGAGTTAAATACAAGCTGCTCACAGAAATACACTGCATGCTATATGAAATACAACGTGTTTTGCAATTAATACTGGAAATTCCACTTTAGAGTTATTGCGCAGGTAGTATATTAATTTATGTTAATACAATTTCTTGCAATACTACTCAGTAACTGTAATTTAAGTATGCATTTCTATGCCAATCTAACAGTTCATTGACAATTACCATCGCACACCTGTTGGTAATAGATAGGTGTGTAGGAAAGAGAATAAAACAAATCTCAAAAGTTAAAAGGAAATCCCGCACACTATCGATACTTGCAAAAGCTATCAATTTTTTTTTATTATTAGCAGCGCCTATATAATAGACTTTCAGAAATATGCTCTGGTCAAAGAATATATACACTCTCAAAAATTTTTTTACCCTTTAAGGTACAAGTGGCCGTCACTTGGGTAGTCAGGAGGTAGGCAAGTTTGGTCCTAGAGAGCTGATGTCCTGCAGATTTTAGCTCCAACCCTACTAAGCCACCACAGTATCAAACTCATGGCTCCCAGCATGCATTGCAGCATTAAGTATGTCACCATAGTTGAGATTCATATGCTGATTCTTGATATCAGTGTGTCTAAGCTTTTCCCCCCCTAGAATGTATTTAAAAAGCAGAATTCAGAATGTCTGATTATTTATTAACATTTTTAGTCAGTGATTAGTTTAGTCAAACATTTTTCTTCATGATAATTTTTGTTTATGGCTTCTTTTGATTTGAACAGATTACGTGTATTGTTAACACTGTAACAAAAACCACAAACTCACATAAAAAGCCAAGAGTCAAACTGCCCAACTAAATGAAACACTGATCACCATAATGGTGATTTTCAATAACACATCAAAATCTAAACCCCAAGGAACAAAATTGTACCTCTACTGTACCTTTTTTTTCTGAGTGTATGATAAAATATAATGAGCTAAAAGTTAGCCACTGCCCATTTTTACTACATGAGATGTCATGTCAATTTGAAGTTAATTTTAGAGTGATAATATATAAACCATATCAGGATTCATCAAATACATTGCTAAAACTTTACAGATGTTTGAGCTGTTGTGTTCGTACTGTTTAGGGGACAACAGTTTTGGACCCAAGACCAGTTGTGAAGAATGAAGACCAAGAGTCAGGAGTGCTATTAATTAAAAATTCCTGAAGAATAGTTTGCAGTTTCATCAGTAAGAAGTTCTTCTCCTCAGAGAGAAGTACAGGCAATATTCATCTTTATTCTTTAGTGTTTCAGTAAAAGAAAATAATATAAAATGAATAAAATATAATATGAAATAAATATAAATACAAGCATATCATTCAGTTAAGGAATTAAATCAAATACTTTAGAGAACAATCAAACTAGAAGAAATAATCTAAATCACCTTAATATGTAGAAGGATAAATATTTGATTATAAATTTAATTAGGATATATACATTTCAGAATCCACACCCTTCAGTACAGTGATGTCCCTTCCCGCAGGATGACAGGAGTGACTAGCTTTTGTTAAAGGGATTGATTGATAACTACTTAAAACCCAGAAAATAATTAGCATTTGGATCACAGGTTACTTCAAGATTTTCCTATGGGAAGTAATACTGGGACTTCAACCTGAATGCCCCATGGGGACCTAAATTGAGATCCTCATTGGGAAACAAGCTTATAAATCATACAGAATGAGTTTTTTTGAAAATGCAAAAGGTTTTCTGTGATGGGTAGTGTTAGTGTAAGGGGAGAGAACAAACAGTTTGTACAGTATAAAAACCATTACGTGTATGGAGAGTCCCCACAAACATAGTGAACCAGTGTGTGTGTGTGTGTGTGTTTAACATAGGTTTGCTATAAGAACCACTTCTACCACAAAAATGCAGTTGTGGCCAACCATCCTTATTTATTATAGTCAACTAAAACTAAAATTATATATATATATACGGTATATTATATAAAAAATAATAAAAATTTTCATTATCGGAAATAAATCCAATTTAAAGGGATAGTTCACCCCTCATCATCATTTACTCTCCCTCAAGTCATTCCAAACTTGTATGCATTTCTTTGTTCTGCTGAACACAAAGGAAGATATTTTGAAGAATGTTTGTAACCAAGCAGATCTCGGCAGCCATTGACTACCATAGTATTTTCCCCCACCATGGAAAAGAAATTCATTCATTCAAGTGTGGAACAACTTGAGCATGACTAAATTATGATATAATTTTCATTTTTGGGTGAACTATCCCTTTAACTGAAACAAAATATTAGTTTAACTTTATGAACTAAAATAACTAAAACTGAAATAAAAACACTACATAATAAAACATAATAAAACATAATAAAAACTAAAAAAACAACAAAATTACTAAAACTTGAACTAAAATTTAAATATTCAAATCAATACTTAACATTTAAAAAATGCTAAATTTTAATAAACTATAATAGTGATACTACAATAACACTGTTTACAAAAAAAATAACATGATTTAACGTGATTTTAAAACTATTTAAATATTTGCCAGATAGATATTAGAAGAAACTTTCCATTTTAGAAGTATAATTTACCCCCAGTAAATGGTTAAACACCAGCCAGCTCAAACCAAACTCAAAGTTGACTTAATTGTGACAGTTATCCACTATATTTAGAAGCGTTTGGGATATGCATATGTACGGCATACTATGAATACTCTGTAACTTTAATTTTGAAACGGTGTACTGCCTTTTAAAGAAATGAGAGACGTCATAAACATGCGACTAAGTGCCCTAGCTCATATTGAGGACGGACGCACATGGGTTATGTAAATAATGAGGGCAAAATAACAGCACGCTCGTTTTTAAAAGGATAAATTATTTAACTATCTATTAAACGTAAACGATGCATCGTGTCTTCTGCTCGCGGTGGGTTTTATCCGGGCTGTCACTGACAGCTGGCATCGGGATCGGCGTCGCCTTGACAGCAGCCAGCGATCGCCACAATGAAAGCCGGGATACGAGCCACATCGCTGGACTGCTGGACCGCGTGCCGGTCATCCCGATACCGAGCGTCGGCGCAGCGTCAGAGATCAGCGCGTACCAGCCGGGACAGGTCGCTGTAAACAAATCTACAGCTGTGATGAAGTACGGCTTCCCTTCCCTGTCCAACATCAAGAGCAGAGAGGCGTACGTGACCGCGTACGACCCCAAAAACAGGACTGCAGCCTGGGTCATAGAGCAGCTCAACGCCGAGACGATCACCGGGACATCGGACAGAAAATTCTGCGAATTTAAAGAGGACGACTCGGTTCATGTTTACCACAGATCGAGCAATGCGGATTACAGGGGCAGTGGGTTTGACAGGGGTCACCTGGCTGCAGCAGCCAATCACAAGTGGAGCCAGAAAGCCATGGATGACACCTTCTACCTGAGCAATGTGTCTCCACAGGTGAGCTGGAACTTCTCACACTTATAACAGATCTTACTGCAAACACCAGTTAGGGAAGTAGAATTAAATAGCATGAAATTCGATGCTTAGACGATATTAATAGTCAATGCCAACTATAAAAATGCATTTAACCTGTTTTATTTAAATTAGACTTATCAATAATTGTTTATTATTAATTATTAAACCTTTACTGAATTTATATAAATGTCTAATCAATTAAGAAAAAAATATCTGAAGTGTATCAGAAAATAAATAATAGATATTAATAATCAATGTTTAAAATGCAACCTAAAAATATTTAACTAATTTGATTATTTATTAATACAATTTTGTTTATTTATTAAAACTGATATTTTTAACCAATCAAGTTTAAATATATCAGAAAATTAATAATAATAATCAGTTTTAAATGCGTTTATAATGAAACCTTTACTGAATATACACACACACACACACACATTATATATATATATATATATATATATATATATAATATATATTTGGGCTGTGCAATATATCGAAATTATCGAAATATCGCAAATGTACATATCGCAAGGGCACGCAATATCTGAATGATTTTAATAGGCTACTTCAACATTGTGAAAAGTGTACGTTTTAGGTTGACACATATAGCAGAGAATAGACTGAGCACACGACTGTTACTATATGTGACTTGCTTGACGTTAAAACGAGTTATTAAACGCAATAACTTGCGAAAAACAACTCCTTGCAGTCTCGTGCTGTCTGACACACACACCGAAACGTGCGCACAAGCCGTTCTTTTTTCGTGTCTTGTTTCACACTCGAACTGTCAAATACACACACAGTTGTGTCAAAATGGCTGTCTTAATGAGTATTCATGTAAACACAGTCGGTTATGCTTTAAGTGAAAGATATCAATTTGGGAAAGAAATGGATTTTACACACTTAAAGCAATATCGTATCGCATATCGAATATAAAAAATATTTTATATTTTAAATATATCAGAAAGTAAACTTGTCTTTTGATCTTCCTGTCATTCCTCTTGAATTTCAACATCCTGAGACCAATTTAAACAGGATTAAACAGAAGTTGCAATATTCTTTTCTTTCTTATTGTGACGAATATCAAACAAACAAGAAACAAAACAAACAACTTCTCGAACAAGAAATAAAATGTATGACCGAACCTGATTTTGTCCATCAGGAATTGGTTGGAAAAACACATCAGAGAAGAGATGTCACTGCAAGAGGGAGGGGAAGTTATTTTGATGAAAGAATACCAGGGCACATCAACTTCACTTCAAATTCTTAATTCATATTCTTACTCATATTTGAAAGAGAAGTGATTCATAAATTCTGAATTTTGCACCACCCTGGTGTTTTTATTGGTACTGAACTCTGCAGTAAAGTAGTTTTACTTTATACAATGACCTCCAGTTATTTAAAGAGTTTGCTTCTTTTTTTCTTCTTCTATTCTCATGGGTAATTATGGCTAGTAATATTGCGGATATCTTTCCCCACAGAATCCTCATTTAAACCAAAACGCATGGAATAACTTGGAGAAATATTGTCGCTCTCTCACCAAGCATTACCAGAATGTCTTTGTGTGCACTGGACCGCTCTACCTGCCCCGGTAAACGCCTGTCAATATGCCGAAATCTGCACTGCCTGCATGATATATGTCATTAAAGTGGTAATAATTAACCAATAACTTAATTGTATACAAACCAGACTATGCCATAGCAAGTCTCACTGCTTAAGTTTCACACAAGAATAAAAATACTGTCATCATGTACTCACCCTCAAGTTGTTCTAAACCTGTACAAGTTTCTTTCTTCTGTTGAACACAAAAAGATATTTTGAAGAATATTGGTCCCCATTGACTTCAATAGTCTTTTTTTTTTTTTTTTTCATTCTATGGAAGTCAAAGGGGACCAGCAACTGATTGGTGACCCATACTCTTCAAAATATCTTCTTTTGTGTTCAAAGACAGAAACAAAGGACAATTTGAGGATGAGTCAATGATGAGAGAATTGTTTGATTTTGGGGTGAACTATTCCTTTAAATCTGGGTCCGACAAAACCATTTGAGAACCATTGCTCTAGAAATTTCAAATTAGCCAAATTAGCCGTCTAAGATATTTGAAAAAATATATTATTAATCAGTGATAACTGAGCTTAATATTTTCTTTCCTGTACCTACAGACAGGAACCTGATGGGAAAATGTATGTGAAGTATCAGGTTTTGGGAAAGAACCATGTAGCCGTGCCGACTCACTTCTTTAAGGTGGTGATTCTGGAAAAGCCGAGAGGAGACGTAGAGCTGAGGTCTTATGTGATGCCCAATACGCCAGTAGATGAGAAGATTCCTCTGGAACGCTTCCTGGTCCCCATTGAGAGCATTGAGAGAGCGTCAGGACTGCTGTTTGTACCAAACATCATGAAGAGGACCAGTGGTCTGAAAGCCATTACTGCAGGGCCGTGATGACTTTACAGTGATTACTGAGGGGGAATGGGAAATAAATCTCTCAAAATGCTTCATTATGCCACTGTCAAACATTCATAAGGTTACTGGGGAAATTATTTCATCTTCAGGATATGTGGAAAAACAATTGAGACAGATCATATCAGTCATTAATCATTGTCTAATGCTGTATTAATAGGGGAGATATTGTCCCTTTACTGTTTTTTTTTTTAGATATCAGCCAAAATAGGGCTTTTAAAAATGAACAATTAATGCCAAGCCAAAACTCTCTGTGAAGTTAGATTTTAATTTATTTGTTTGTACTACTGAAAATAAAAAATGTGTGCTAATCAGAAACTATCATGTCAGTAAATTAGCATTTTCCATTTCTTTAAACAAATTCATGCTTTATATACGTAAAATCACCTAAATTCGTGATTGTCAACACATTAAAAACACAAGTAATCAACCATACGATTTAAGTTAGTATTTCAGGCAACATGAGGATTAAGGATTTAGTTGAAGTTACTGGGCATTTAAAAAGACAAGAAAAACAACATAAACACTGGTAAAGTCTGTTGTTCTCAACCAGCATTAAATATAACTTAGTTGTTGTTGTTTTTAAGCACAGAAACACAATATATAGAGTCTATAATTAAATGTAAAAATACAATATACCTCACAGATTGAGGAAGAGCCTGCAAAACTGATTTTGAATGTCCCGTCACATTTTTGATCAAATAAAGAGAAAATTAAATCAAAGGGTGCATTTGTGGTATGAACAGTGTCGAATCAGGTTGATTTCAAAGTGGAAAGGGTTGCTGTTTCCATCCAAAACTAATGTCAGGTAAAATTTTGAGACATGTTTTGTTTCGTGTCTCAAGCATCAATGACCAAAAACATTTGCTGTGCATCGCTGTAATGAATTTCGTCAAACGTGAGTTTGTTGTAATACGTGACTGCTCTAAATTCAATCCAAACCATTCAAGCTTTACCTGTCTTATTAGCTGCTGCGTTATCTAGTCTCGTTTGTTGTGATATTTATACTTCAAGAAATGTAACATTAAACTTGGACTTAACGTTACCCACAGCGACAGCGTTCAAAATGTAACCGACGGCGGCCGATTCTGCATTTCGATTGGTCAATTGTATTGGCCGCGTCTTCCTTTTATATTTAACCATTTGTTGACAAACCAAACCAGTGATTATTTGGTTTGCATATTATTTAATATATTTAAAAAGACTGCAATCACTAAATCCAAACTACTCTTAACATGCACACAAGTCTGTCCGTTTCTTTTCTCTCAATTTTGTATTAAAGTCCCCCTGTGGTGGAAATCAAGTTTTTAATGTTGTTTATGTCTGTGGCGTTTTAAATATGCTTTAAGACAAGCCATGTGCAAATTCATAAATCAACACCATTGCTGAGTATTTTCTCTGTAAAGGTGCTGTGTGTAGATTTTTGCATCTAGTGGTGAGGTTGTGAATTGCATCCACCCACAGCTCACCCCTCCATTTAGAAGCACATGGAGAATCTATGGTGGCTGACACAGGACAAAGATGTCGTCGTCTGAGACAGTAGAGAGTGACTAGTGCTCTTTAGAGCAGTTTGTCCGTTTAGGCTACTGTAGAAACATGGCGGTGCAAAATGGCGACTTCACTGTAAGGCAGGGGTGTCCAATCCTGATCCTGGAGGGCCACTGTCCTGCAAAGTTTAGCTCCAACCCCAATTAAACACACCTGAACCAGCTAATCAAGGTCTTATTAGGCATACTAGAAACTTCCAGACAGGTGTTGAGGCAAGTAAGAGCTAAACTCTGCAGGACAGTGGCCCTCCAGGACCGAGTTTGGACACCCCTGCTGTAAGGGGACCCGCAGTGTGTGTAGATAGAAACGGCTCATTCTAAGGTAATAAAAACATAACGGTTCATTATGTAAGGTATTTATACACCATTGAAAACATAGTTATGTATATTATATTGCATTTGTGTCAATATATCCTCATAAATACTACACACTGCACCTTTAAAACTGCAGTGATCTAAAGACGCTGTTTGAAATCGCTGTGTTTCTGATGTCACAAACATGTTGTAACCAATCACGTGAACTGTAAGCATTTCTCCACTGACTCTTGCCCTGTCCAAATACCCACACTGCGGTTCAGTTGGCGAGTGGCTCAGGTATTCAGAGTGAGTGGAGGTGGGGGTAATTAGCATATCCGCATTTACTAAATTAAGCAAGGGGGTAGTTACATTACATTCAAGCTATTTTAAGGCATGAATAATTTATTTTTCGCAGGAATTTGTTTTTTAAATATGTCATTTTGGTGATCAAAGGTGAGTTTTAAGGGATAAACTTTTGTTATATTAAAAAGGCTTTAATATTTATGTTCCTTGTATGGCTGTTTTAAATCTGTCAGTGTTTTACCGGTAATTCAGATAATTTCACATACAGTTTAGTATAAATAAAGCAGGACACATTTACACTGTGTAGTAACTGTTATTCTTGTGTGCAGTCAACAAGACCACAGTGTCTCTGATGGACCATTTCATTTATACAGAACCAAAGCCTTTTGTTTTGTTATACAGTGTTGTTTTCTAACTTCAGGCACTGCGATTTCCTTCAGAAAATGTATGTCGTTTTGTCATAAGAAATACGTGCACTTGCACTTGAAGACCACTAGATGGCACTATGGTTTCAACATCACATTTAAGAGAGATATCACAAAAAAAGTGCAACCAGTTCCTGAATTAACATCTTTGTTGATCCTGAAACAACATTCCAATCAGATTTGAGGGACAAATGTACAGTTTATGCCAAGTTTAGTTTTACATACAGGGTTAGGTGCAGTTATTTACCTACTTTATCACCTCCCTGTCTCCCTCTGATTTTAGGGATAAGTTATGGGGTAGTGGTAGGGATATGGGTAGGACTACATTTTCAGACAGAAAAGTTGTTCCAGGATCAACAAAACATGTCATACATGGCAAAATCAGTGACCGTCCAGTCGGCTGGCAGATGCCGTAATTACAGCAAAAACATATTTTTCCATTGACATCCATTCAAAAGAATCCATGCATTCTGATGGAAATATATAGCTCACAAACATTACATTTTATTCCATTAAATTTTAAGTTTTACTATTGCACAATTTTTTAACAGCCCATAAACTGAAATTAACTAGTTTTCCCCACATGTGCAGTGCATTTGACATCACCGTATTTAATTATTATCTTTTCCATTAAAATAAATATATAATAAAATAAAATGCATGAATCAATGTCTCTCTCTCTCTCTCCATATTTATATATATATATGTGTGTATACCAAAGAAATTAGTGGAACAATAAAACAAATCAAATGCTTGTGAGTATTTCTTTAAGAAAGACCTTAGTGATAACACTCATGGACAAATATTTAGCTTTTATTTCGAATGGCACTCATTGAAGTGCACTCATCTTGACAATGGCATTCTACATGGATATATACATTCTGTCCATAGCATTTACTTAACTTTACACAGGTGAAACAATATATCTTTTTCTCAACAACAGTATTTTTCTTGGACTGTACAGTAAACTAACAAATAAAGTCAGAACCTTGAAATAGCTAAATAAAACTTTAATAATTCTAGAGGCAATTGTACATGAATTGCACAGAACTTTTCTTCAACACAAATGACTTCTCATATATTGGCATGACTTTTGTTCATGTATGTACATGTGGCAAAACGGTCAGCTTAGCTCTGAAACATACACACAAAAGATGTAGAGGTAAAGCAGAAAACAATGTGGAGATTTTTTCTTCTTTTTTTGTTTTAATATATAATCATGCCGAACAGGAAAATGTTAAAGGTTGTCTTCCTTTAAACAGCAGCCCTTTGACTTTCAAAGTGTATCATGGGATACACTTTTTTTTTCTTTAGTGTTTTAATGTGCCGTACTATTGCCTTCAAAAGTTCATGTGACATGTCTCATTAGCTTGTTTTCAATTTCTCTGTAATTAACCAAAGTTACTATCAAGGTGTGGTCACACAAAGCGAAATTTCAGTAAAAATTGTGGACTGTTTATTGTCAATAGTGTAGCGATTGTATGAAGTCACTTTCAAACCAAGCAGCTTTCTGTTGGTCAATGCAGCAAATTTGCATGAATCCTATGAGGGGAAAATCTTCACCTGCACGTGAAATTCCTGACCTTATGGATTTCTATTGAAACGAATAAATTTCGCCCTCAAAAATTTGCCAAACAACGGTAAATGTGACCAGCCTCTCCAACCGCAAAATTGCAAAAAAAATTTGAAACGGGTTTCTCACGCCATTGGTTGAGTATTTTAACATTCAACAAATGACACACTTCAAGCTGAAAGAAATTTAAAGTCACCATGAAATCAAAATTTGTTTATGGAATATTGCAGTATTTATTCAAACATTATTTATCCGTGCACATCATTATTATTATTTTTAAATAATGTGCCCTCGAAGTCTTAAATTAAAATAACTTCCCCTCCCTCTTGCAACATCTCAGCTGCATCCGAAATGGCATACTTCCTACTATATAGTAGTATATGAAAAGAAGTATGTCCGAATTCACAGTACTCCTAAAAGAGTAGGCAAAAAGTACCCGGGTGACCTACTGCTTCCGGTGAGATTCTGAAGTGTGTACACTTTACTATCCCATGATGGCCGTGACGTATGGTAGGTCACATGATAAGGGCAACATGGAGAATGTAATACATACTAGTAGTTCATACTAGAACATACTTTTTCAGCGGCCCTTAGGTAATTACTTATTCAAAATAAGTAAGAGAGTATGTGATTTCGGACGCAGCCCTCTTCTCTTCTCTGGTGACATGTTTACTGGTGTGAGGGCGGGACATCCTGCTACTCACATGACTCCACAGCAATCGATCCAATCAATTCAGATGGACAAAATCAAGTCCCACCCTAAATTTTTTCCTCATTCGAGAAGCTGTTTCACTCGGATATACGTCACAATAGGGAAGAAAAGATAATCACGACTTCCATGTCGACTTTAACATTAAAGGTGCTGTATGTAGGAATGACTAGTGGTTGAAATGGGTACTGCAGTCCAAATTAAAAGTACAGTTTGTCCCGTCTCCCTCCTCCTCATGCTGCGTTCACACCAAACGCGAATAGAGCGTCTGGCGCGAGTGATTTCAATGTTAAGTCAATGGAAAGGCGCGTTGACCCGCGTCTGGAGGTCCCGCGGTGCGGAAGGCACGTTTCGAGCGGAGCGAAGGACGCAAATCCGCCTCATTCGCGCGAATGACGCGAATTGAGCGTCTTGCGTGATACGCGCGAATGGTGCTTTTGTGCATTCACGCATTTGAAGCGAATTCGTGTCTGACGCCCGAGTTGAAAAATTTGAACTTTGGCGTCAATTCGCGCCGCGTTAACCAATCAGGAGCCTGCTCGCTGCGGTCACGTGGTAAAGTGACGTGATGAGAAACCCTGCACAATTTAAAAATACAACTATTGTGTCACAAAATGTCGTTTTAAGACTTTTTCAGGTGAGAATGTAGTTGTTTAAAGCTCAAATCTGTGGTTTATTTATAAAGAGAGCGCCTATTTAATATAAAATAATCTTGTGTTTTTGGAGTTGTGAGATCCAGGCGATCACCGGGCAATCACCGCTCATAACCCCAGCGAGGGCAGCCTTTCCTCGGCTAGTCCTTCTGCCGTTTGCCGCTGGCTCTGATGTCCTGTAGTGGTGCATCTTGTGTGGATCTAACGGGCGATTTTTGGTGTCATGAATCTATAATTTGTTGTCTGCCAAATCGTTTTGACTGAGGGCAAAAAGAAGTTTCATAACTTTATGTTTTAGGATATTTAAATATACATGTAGTGAAGATAATGTAGGAGTTGCCTGGACACCATGTGTGTGGCTATTAATGATTAATATATATTTATAATGAAAATGAAAAGAGGCAGAGTGGTGTTTTATGACATATTTCTCCTGGAGTGCCTTGAACGCGCGTCAATTTGGCTTCCAGCGCTCGATTTCTACGCGCGTCCAACTCGCTGCGGATGCGCGAATGCATTCAAAATGTTTGCGGGTGAAACTAGACGCGGTAGACGCGATTTTGCCGTTCTATTTGCGTTTGGTGTGAACGCAGCATCAGATTCAAGGCTCATACGGTTGCCAGTTTAAGGACACGCAACATGAATGAGCGCAATCGATAATGTCCACGGTTTAATGTATTTCCGTTCATAGAGATTTTTAGATGTATTCCGAGGCTGTTCTCTGACCCAGGTTGTTTGTTGGCTTCAATACACTGAGTTTTCCGCCAACTGGCAACCTGTGGTGTGGAAGTACTGTTGGGTAAACTGGCAACATGCGGTATGGCACAGACCAAAACAAAAACAGACATTCTGACGGGCATATTTCAAAGTAGAATAACTGGCTGTAGCATTGTTTTTCAGAGAAATGAGTATGTGAATTTAGCATGTTTCCTAAAAATCTGCAAATATATTATGGTATTGTTATGTCAAAAACGTACATACAGCACCTTTAACGTTGGACACATCCAGCCCTCAAACTTCAAAAAGTACTCTTAATTTTTGGGGTTGTAACAACAAATACAGTTGAATAAATAAATTATCTGAACATAATTTAAAACATAAATTAAAAATCAATTCCAAACAACAATTAAACAGAGCATACTTTCTCTCAAGCCTGTATGATAAATAAAAAAAAATGTAGTGAGAATAGAGTTTTCTAAGGAGATGTTCGATCTGAGATTTATACACAAAGTGGTTTGCCCTTGCAGTTTTTCCAAAATTATTGTCCCAAACAAACTGATGTGAATATTTATACATAAAGAAACACTGAAAGTCTTCAAACTCCACGCTGTGATCCTGATTTGAATAAAGTTCAGTGAAGCTAAAACAGGCTCGTCTGATACCGGAGCAAACTTCCAGGGTCTGCAGGGTTGACGCAACTATTGCCGTGCTGCACTGACTCCCAGCTTGTCTGATGCAAAATGCATTTGAAGAGCAGGAAACAACACAACCTTTAAGTAAAAAAACAAAACAGCCACGTACCCTTCACACATCATCTCAAACCTCTGTCATCCAGTAGAAGTGCTGAATGCTATATGCTTTGTACTTGCTGCTCTGAATAGCCTTTATAACAAGTCCACAGAAGCAGGTTTTGGTTAAAGGGTCCATTCTAATGCTATAGAAAGTGCATAGAGTGGAAGAAAGACATCGTAGGGGGGCAGACACTGATTGTACTGTAGGTATGGAGGTGTTTACGGAGTCTAATACTGGTCACGTGATCAGCAAGCAGTATGGGGACATTTCTATCCACAGCGTTGGTTGTGATTGTAGAGGGGTTAAAGTGTGTCGTCGTCATTGCTCTGTCTAGAAGCAGCACCTCGTTGTACAATCGGAGCTTGCACTGTTTGTACATTTTTCTTCTTATTCTAAATAAAGTACAGCAGACCTCAGCACAAGAAATACACACTGTACGAAAAAAGAAAATCTCTTTTCTCTGAAAAGCCCATAAAAAACTATATACATTAATGAGGCGTGTCACCTCTGTATAGACTGAAATGTTAATGCGCGTAGAAAAAAAAAGGATGCAACGTGTTTCTCTTTAACCTTACAAAAAAGCCGGCATTTTGTGCTACTGCTGCCCTGGAGTGACGCAAGCAACAAAACGTTGAAATGTAAAAAGCAACAAATAATTACATACTTATGATCATTATTATCATGCTAACTCCAATCAAAAAGGCGTATATGCACAGTTGGAATCTAGAGATGCTAACATAGTGACCGAGTGACTCTCGAGGCTAAGAATGAAGCATCATGGGAATATTCCGTTAGACATCTTTGCGTGGCTAATAATCTATTAGTCTTTATATACTGAGCGAAACAACATTGTGCAACTTTTAAACATCCTACCCGATTTGTTCTCAAAGGAGTTATTCCGACCCAGTGCTCAGGACTTTGTGAAGTAAATCTAAACCTGCTGGAGTGCCGTTTTCCGCATCGTAAGAGAGTTACCCATAGCCCTTGTCCATCACTGGGCGCATAGGCCCGTGTCGGTTTGTATCCACGCTAGCAGTTGCTGCTGTTCCGGAATTCTCCGTTCTCCGTGATCTGCAGCTTCGTAGGGTTGGTGGGAGAGATGCCGTTCCTCGTTTGCATGCTGTACCGATCCTTCAGCTGAGACAGAGCGCTCATTAGCCGGGCGTTCGCGGCGTCCAGGGATGCGATTCTCTTCTCCTGTGGGGAGTGACCATTCGTGGAGGTCAGATAAGAAGGTGATTAACAGTGCATGATATTTAATGTTTAATTAAAGTCTTTCGACTCCGCAACAGACACAAGGTGACTGGCACTTTTTGGTCCGGAACATTACAGGCTAATTAGACCGTCTAAAACCCATAAAATTAATTCATAGAGTTTCAATTAAAATTCATGCAGCGACAGCAGTAATCTCTCCTTGTCTTTTATAAAATAAATCTATGATGTAAACAAAGTCTTTAATGATTTTGATGAGTGCAGGAGCGAATCCACAGTGGGCGGTTTTTATGCTCATCAAACTGTTTACGAGAGACGCTGATTGTCCCCGGAGGACATGAGCGTTTATCATTAAACTTTCAACTACATTAACACTATTAAACCTCAGAGACCAACTCATCACATCGTGCTGAAATCAAAACAGAACACAAGAGGGCGCTATGACCCTGCAAATGGGTAGCTGACAAAACAAACATCCGAAACCATTAATGGAAATGCATCTTTTTTTCTTATTTAATAGAAAATGATACATTAAATGATATTATCAGCATAAGAACTTGAGTGAAAAGTTAACATTGATTTCTTAGTATTTAGTATGCACCCGTACTGCTTTAATGACAGCACTCAAGCTGACACAGACTGATGATCGTGTTCTACAGTCTGATTTGAGAATGATCCAAAAAGCATCGTGTGCTTTAATGGAAGCAAGAAAATTATTTTGTACAAACATCTGTTTAATTGATTAGTGACCTAGAAATAGTGCAGAATCATTAAATATGTCTTTTATCATTGTAGTTTTTTTTATTGTTTTAAATGTATGACTTGTGGACTCATCATAGCTACATTTATTTAATCAACATACAGTAATAGCTATTTTCTATTTTAATGTATTTTAAAATGTAATTTATTCCTGCAATGTCAAAGCTGAATTTTCAGCATCTTTACTACTTCTTATTATTATCAATGTTGAAAACATGTGTTCGGCTTAATATTGTGGGAACAATGATTCATTGTTTCCAGGATTCTTTGATGCACAGGAAGTCCAAAAGATTTATTTAATGTCACTTTTGATCAAAATAAAAGCATTCATTTCTTTTCAAAAAACCTTGACTTGTCTACAATGAATAAAGACATAAAGATGATTTTAGATTCACCTGGGCTTCGATGATTTTCTGTTTGGAGTCTACGATGGCCTGCATGTCTGCATGATCTTTCTTCAACTCGTCTTCAACTGACATCAACCTGAAAATATAAAATGGCCACATCTTTAAGCTACAGATAATACTTGAGTGCTTAACTGAACTGTAGCATACTACTTAAAATACCTCAGAGTAAGTAAGTAAATAGGGTATAATCTGCTTATTGGTGAAAGGAAATATTGTACTGATTAGGGGTGTAACGATATTCAAACCGAACCGAAAAAACGTGATACACCAGCCACGGTTCGAACCGCGATCCTCTCATGTCGAACCGAACGTGCCCCGCCCTCTGCTGCCCCAGCCCAGCTCTCACTTCACCTTATGCCACATTATTTTTTACTTCCCTGATATTTGATTAAATAGTAATTAGTACACTTTTAACAACTAACAAGAGCTGTATTTTTTTACTAAATATTATTATAATAATATTATTTACTAAATATACACTAAGTGTATGTCACGTGACTTGGGTGAAATAAAAGTGAAGTAGCAATAAATCACGTAACAGGTACGCCGTGTGTTAGCTGGGAAGGAATTGCATGCATTCTGTGCTAATCAGGAGCAGTCATATGATTAATTTACAGTTCATGTTGGTAATGTGCATTTGCCATGGTAACTGTTGTTTCCATAACCCCAAAATGCCACTTTATTTTCACTTTGTTATTTTGTAAATAAATAATAAATTATTTTGTAAATCTAAATTAGTGTGGTGGCTACTTTATTGTGTTACAAAAACTGCCATTTAATAGCTTTAACTTATAAGCCTATTTATTCATCATTAGTATTAGTCATATTCATACAATTTATGTGTTTAAATAGGCTAAAGAGGGACATTACTTGTGTGTGGTCATTAATTTTTGTGGAATAAATTAGATTGTTTTTGTTTTTTTAGTCTAGACTAGTCTTCAGTGGAGACATTTATTTCATTTTTAGTTTACTCAGGTTTGCTAACTGCTCTAAAGAAAACGTGAAGCCAATGTATAAAGTTAATAAAGATAAAGTTAATAAGTTAAATTATTGTTGTTGTTATTATTAGGTTAAAAGTGAATATAGTGTTATTATTGCTGGTGCCCTGCCATGAACCCTGACCCACAGCAAACAGAACAGAACCGAACCTAACCGAACCGAGGCATTGGTGTATCGTTACACCCCTAGTACTTATTAAATACACCATCTAAAGGAAGCATGTAAAGGTAAAAAATAGAGGACCCAAAACTGAGCCTTGAGGAACAGCACAAGATGTGATGCAACGCCTGAAAGGTGTAACATAGTATTCCCTGCTGCTTAAGTAGGATCTGAACCAGTCTAAGACAGGACCTGATAGACAGACCCAGTTCCAAATAACTTGCAGATCATTTAAAACCGTAAGCAAGGCTGTTTCTGTGCTATGGTTTGCCTGGAAGCTAGACTAAAATGTCTCATTAAGTTTATTGCTGTTGAGATACTATAGTCATTGAGCTGAATGGACACTATTTTTCAATTATTTTACCAAGAAATGGAAGATTAGAGATTGGTCTGTTGTTATTGAGCACATAATACTTAATTTTACCATCAGAAGTTTATCTAGGATGCCTAAAGTTTCAGACTGTTAATTTGGGACCCTAGTGATATCTAATGTATCACCTTTTTTGGGGATTGAAACTGTAAAGTTATAGTTTCTAGACTGGATCTTTAATCACAAGGCCACACCACCCCAAATCCAAACTCTCCTTCTTCCAGAGCAGATCTTTACCTGGTGATAATGCTCTTCATCTGGAGCTCTTTATCATCTTGCTGCTTGCGTAATCGCTCCTCCGTGTCCTCCAGCCGGGCCTGGTACTCCAAGAGCATCTTCTGGGTTTGGTCGTCCTGGCTTTTCATGCGAGATTCATACTCCTCCAGCTTCTTAGCAGAAATACGCAGCTTCTCCTGCAGGACAGCTATCTCCTGCTGATACTGAGGAAGGAAAGAGAGAATGAGGAACTCTAATAGCAGGATTATAGAACAAAAGCGGTGTAAAGAGGGAGTTCTCAGATGTGCACGGCTGTGGTTTGAAATGCATATTACATGAATATAGCCCTGCTAATCATCTCGTATCTGTCTGCTAAGCCTGGGAAATCCAGCAAAGCTGTATGAAATACTCCTGCTGTAGATGCTGCTGAATATTTCAAAGATTAATTTTTCATGCGTTTTGGGGCAAACCTGTAGCTTAAACTGAAAAGCATGGTGCTAACAAAGCCTAGGTAATGGGTTTCATTTGCAGGGAATGCATAAAATGAAAAAAAAGCTATACTTTGAAATCATTGTAAGTTGCTTTGGATAAAAGCACCTGCTACATGTATAAATGTACATTCATTTACTTACATATTTATAAGACTTAGAATTAGAACTGTATGTTGAAATAAGGTTATTGTTCTTACTCCATTGAGAAATAGTTATTTTCTTGTTTATATAATTTTTTGATTAACTCTTGAAAAAACTATTTTTCAATGGGGTAATTAAAATGGATGTTTGATGAATCTGAAGGAAAAAGCAACAAAAATAAAATAAAAACAATAAATAAATAAAAAACAAAACTGGTAAAAGTTTAAAAGAAGAAATAAAGCCATAATGTGAGATATAAAGTCACATTTTCTGGAAAAGGCAGAAAGAAAACCTAGTCTTAATATCTTACACAATTTTGCTTTTCAAGTAAATTGATCTTGTTTTTAAAAAAGAAGTCAGAAATACTGATTAAGAAAATTATTTTTGCTGTGTTTTTGCTTCAGGCTATTCAGAAAGTTAGGAAAGTTGTGTGTGTAATGTTTTATGCAGTTCTAAGGAGAATATTTTTGAGAATTCACTGCAGACAGTCTCCATCTTGAGATTCTGCTTGGTCAAGGGCTTATAGATACAGAAACTGACTGCTTTATAAATATGCAAAGACATGAAATAATAAGCCTGGTTTTTGGTGGGGGTTTTTTTCATCTTGTTTTTCATCTAGACTAAAACACTATAGTGCAATAAACTTTTTTCCCTTTAGAGGATTCAACCAATCTTCACAGCATCACTAACATTAACAGCTTCAAACAGAACGGGTGAAGAGGGGTTTTGCTGAGGGAGAGGGTTGAGTATGTGGATGAGCACGCTTTGTGCACTCCGCCGGGTTCATTATTCATTAAAGAGCAGGGGAAAGAGGCGGCAGACAAGCCTGAGCCAGGGGTGTGCTCTCCACTGTTGCAGTGTATAGTGATTTGAGCCTGTTTGCCAAAATTACAACACTAGAGAGATCAAGAGTCAACTTTATCTTAAGTCCTTTAGAATTGCATTTCTACTCTTTGACAACATCAACCTGTCTGCAGTTTGACATCCACCGTGCGCGTATCAGTTTAAGACAAGATGCCGTGACTAAGCAATTGGCACTTCAGTTCAAAAAGTTTGGGCTTGGTAAGATTTTTTTATGTTATTTTAAAGTCTAATTTAATATATTTTAAAATGTAATTTATTCCTGTGATGTCAAAGCTGAATTTTCATCATCCAGTCTTCAGTGTCACATGATCCTTCAGAAATCATTCTAATATGATGATTTGCTAGCCTGGATGCCAGCCGAACTTAGCCCCGCCCACAACATTTTTACTCGGGCAGTTCGGTCTGGACTTGATCGGTAGAGAAGTAATTATGTCCAATGAAATTGTCAGGGCGGGCTTTATACGATGATGGACAGATGATCAACAGTAACGTAATCATCCACGTCATCAAAGAGGTGTGGGTTGAATTTGTTCTAATCCTAAACGGAGAACTTCATATATGCATTCACCTTTACTATTTCTCTCAGAAATGATGATCGTGTTGGTAAGTACTCTGTATTCTTAAATTCTTTTTTTACAACACCGGCAAAGATCGTTTACACTCATCTTTTTCTTCTAACGTTAGGCTACTTATTCCAGCGTGCGTGCAGACAGGGTTGCCAAGTTTTTACAACAAAACCCGCCCAATTGCTAACGTTACTCAAAACTAGTCAAAAACAAGCCCAATAGCTTTCCGGGGGGGTTTCTCCGGGAAAAAAAGGCATTTGGGGGGTAAAATATGTGTTATTTTGGCAGGGCTGCCTGTTAAAATTTGCATTCCTGGGTCTGTATATCACATAACTGGGGTCGTTTCAACCCGCGGACTGGCAACACAGTGCAGTTGAGTTCTGTTGACATTTGACAACTAACGTTATGCGTCGCTCCGTTGCTCTGATTGGTTGTAGGTCTATCCAATTGAGTTATTTCCTGGTTTGGTTGAAACACGCCCCATAATCACAGCCCAACGGAGCAGTATCAGACTCAAATTCTGACATGAATTGAGTATGACGACATCAGGCTAATGATTTGCTGCTCAAGAAACAATTCTTATTATCAATGTTGAAAACAGTTTAGTTTGCCGCTTTTGATTGATTTAATGTTTCCTTGCTGAATAATAATTTCAACAACAACAACAACAAAAAAACACAAAAAACAAATGCTTAGTTAATGAATATTAAAGGTGCACTATGTAACATTTTTGCAGTAAAATATCCAAAAACCACTAGGCCAGTGTTATATATTTTGTTCAGTTGAGGACTTACAATATCCCAAATGTTTCCAACTATTTGTAAATTTAATATAGAAAATTGCTATTTTACCCAAGGAACCGGGACGTGTGCGGGAGTCGCCTGTCGATTGCGTCATATCTGCGTTACCCTCGGTTTATCTGCAGAAACCATAGATATACATAATAAAGGCTAGATGTCTTACGGCGGCGTCTCTAACGTCATCACCGGCGGCCATCTTGTCACAGGCAAGCTTTCTGGCGGGCTCTGTGGCACCTAATGTAAGGTGAGTGATCTGCACGAACACAAATACTTTTATCTCACTGAAATCTTGATGGATTTACAAATGGTTTGGTTTCTTACAAATGTTATTAACGTGGCTATAATTCTGGATGCTTGAACAAATCATGAATAATTATTCATAAGTGTGCAGTGTCTTAACTACATCTCTGACGTTTATAACAAAACAGTTTGAAAATCGGTAGACAATTGAGCAAGTTATGGTTATTTAAAAAGTACATGCACCATTAAAACACAATGTTGCGAGTGAGCGAGCTGACTGTGACAAGATGGCCGCCAGGTGCGGATGTCGACCGCCATTGGCCAGCAGCGCGGACGAGACATCTAGCCTTTATTATGTATATCTATGGCAGAAACGCTTTACTCTCACTGCAGTGTGAACAAGTGTCATAGCAGCCGCTAAACGAACGCACAGAGTAACGTCATAACATCATTTAACACACTAAGATGTGTCTAATATGATAAACAGAGCTGCGTTACCTCATACTCATGACCGGAAAGGCGGAGATGGCATAATGAAAGTCCCGCCGGTGACTGTGTCATAATAAAAGTCCCGCTGCTCGTGAGGCGTTTGTTGCCTTCATCTTATTAACAATCGCTCCAGGGGCCTTGCTCAGCTCCACAACACTCAATCCTGCTCTGCTTCAGACTACATTAATGTTAATAATCGCATCCATGAACATGATTTCTGCCCGAGTCCTATCCCGATTCCTTTCCACCGGCTGTGAGGTAAAGATCACGTCCCAAGATTCTGCGCTCAAACGTGGCATCATCAAACTATGCCTTTGTTTTGAATAGGCAACCTCTAGTGGTCGGAAAAGTTACATAGTGCACCTTTAATTAGGTTTACATGATTGGTAATTCCAGAAAGGTTACCTGTAAATGTCAGCATGGCCTAAATAATATTCATCAACATGTCATGACGTCACAGAAAGTCCATCATGTTCCAGTAACGATAAATAATGCATTTTAAGAGATCCTCACCGTCTGCTAGCACTTCCTGTCTGTGTGCCCATGGGAGGCCAGTTTTAAACACACAAAAAGTAAGCCTGCTGTATTGTTATACGGCTGCACCGCAGAATGAGGTCTCATTATTACCTTTTCAGTTGGCGTGAGATCCTCCTTGTTTGGAAAGTCCTCCCGGTGTTTCAAATCTGGGTCAATTCCCTCCTGCTCCAAATATTGCACATTCATATTCAGCAGCCATGCAGCAGTGCGGTCCAATGCATTGGGATTCACAGGGGATGGAGCCTAATAAAAGTAAACACACACACACATTATTGTACATCATTGTATCATAATATGGCCATGCTAACATCCAATTGAGACAGTTGCTATCCATTTTTTTTTGTTTTCACTCAGCTACAGAAACATACACACACAAACAAGTGCCTCAAAACTTTTCAAGGTGAACACTTGTGCTTGCTGGAAAAAACACTTGATTATTTTTTAATGAAGAGTCATTCGGCAGACATCAACAGACATCACAGGAACAGTTTGGACAATGCGAGCAGTCATTTAATCACTAGCGCAGCGCCTGCGCTCTGGCAATTAATTCTGCTTGTCTGATCCGTTCCTTTCGCCTCTGACAGCGAGAGGGCTGTGTGTTCATCTCAACCTAAGAGCTGCGCTTGATTGTAGCGTTGCACCAAAAGACTCATTATCCCCCGAGAGATCTGAGTGCCAAGTAGTTTTAAGGATATCAGCCAAGTGGTAGCTAATTTAGTGGTATCTAAATTTGCTATGAGAATGTAGCAGCATAAAGAGACAGAAAGGATGTGATCAGTTTTAAAATGCTATGTTTTGAGAACTTGAAACTTTGAGACATATAACATCTTTTTCTTGATTGTAGCAGCAATAACGATGATTAGGTTTATAACACTAAAAACATGAGTGGCGCTAGCCCTGCAAAACTTGTTGGCACAATGCTACTTGCAAGTTGCTATGTGGTTGCTGGGGTTTCTGTTGAGTTGCTTACTAGCACAACTCAAGAAGGGCTGGCACATCAATTCTCTGTGATATTTTGATCTGGGTCTCATCTTCAATGTAAGTCCTACATGTGGGAAAAAATAGACATTGTGGCAAAGACCCAATTTATTCTCACAATCTATTAGTTCGTGGCCACATTTTATTAACTGGTTCCCTTGTTTTAGTTAAATTGAGGCCACTAAATTGAGGGAGCAAATTATTAGTTCATGGCAAAGGTATCTTGTTTTTTATTTATTATGCTTTAAGAAAAAAGCTTTTAAAAATCATGTATGTTCAAAAATCTAGTGTTCAAAAAGATGAATAGCACCTAGAAAAATTTCAGTCAGGGTTATAATAGTTAACTAAAACTAGAATCATAAAAACATTACTGTTACTCAAAATAAAATAAACTTTACAGTAACTGAAATAAAACTTATTTTAGGTTTAAGATTCTCATTTCAAGGCACCTTTTCTCATAATTTTATTTTTGTATAAAAATAAGAAAAATTTAAATGAAAGGGGTGGTTGCATGCGATTTCACTTTTTTAACTTTTGTTAGTGTGTAATGTTGCTGCTTGAGCATAAACAGTATCTGCAAAGTTACAGCGCTGAAAGTTCAATGCAAACGGAGATATTGTCTTTTAAAGTTATGGCAGTTTATTGCCTACAAAAACGGTCGGTTTGGACTACAACAAGCTTCCTACCGGGTTGGTGACATCATAAACCCTTGCTATTAACATAAACACTGCCCCCGCGAACACGCAACAAAGTGGGCGAGGCCACGTCGCAGTCATTACGAAAGAGAGAGAGCTGTTGCAGAACTACAAACTACATTTGGCCATCTAAACAATCTAAGACCATTGCGTTTTTCGGAGGGATGGGCTTCACAGAAGCAGGAAGCAAACGAGCCGTTCAAAGGACAGTGGAGACAGCGGTGTGGAATAAAGGTAAAATATAAGAAAAATATGGCATTTAAAAAAAAAAGAAGTATTAAGACATGTTATACTGCGCCCCATAAACACAACCAAGCCTAGAAAAAACCCACGGAACCACCCCTTTAAATAAAATGAAAATTAAAACATAACAATTAATTCAAAATATTAATAAAAACTATAATAGTATCTCAATGATACTAAAACAACTCTGGTCCCATTACAGCCGCTGGTTTTACATACAATTTTTTGACAACATTTGATTTAAAACACAAAAGTAGTTGGGTATATTGGCGCTGCAACAAGTAAAATAAATGAATGATAAATTACTTAATAAAATCAGTTTTAGTCAACAAGCACATGAAATGCTGAATATTTAATTTTGCACTAAAATGTTATTTTCATTGAGTAAAATAACATTTCTAAAATGAAAGGGATTTCATCCAAATTTGTCACATTTAACTCACTTGTTTGTGTAGAGTCCGCTGCTTGGATTCTGGACTGTCCCCTTTGGAGGATGACGACTGCTGCCTCAGTCTGGTGCCGCTGCTTGGCCAATCAGGAGATGATGACATCATGCTTCCACTGGAGGGACGGGGGTAGGGTGCGGTGTTGAGCATGTTGGGTGGAGTGCGGCCTCTAGTGACGGCCGGAGGTGGCTGGTCTATCCGGCGCTGCGGCCCTGCACTGTTCTGCCGCGGTACGTTGGTCTGGTGTTGCGTATCCGTGAGGGACAGCTGTCTGCGGGTGAATTCTCCAGAACGCCGAATGAACTCATCCCCACTGCTGCCCCCTCCACCACTGGCCCCCGTGCTGGACTGGCTCAGGAACGGGTGCTTTGACCCCGCGGTAGCTGCTTCCTCTGCATTACCCTGGGAGCTGATGGAACTCTGGCATTCAGATCCCGAATCGGCCACCGCACGGGGCGACACGGGTAATCCGGCAGCCATCTGGTACACAGGGTTCTGGAACGAGAGCGGGGCAAGCAGCTGGGACCTTCCCGGGGCGGTCTCTGTGCTCGGTGTCGTGGGGGTCTGACCTGCCCTCCTTAGGGTCGGACCGCTGGGCGTGTTGCCCTTAATGGTGCGGGTGGTCCACACTCCCGTGCCCTGGCCGACGGAGGTCTGGCTGTCATTGATGGGGTCGCTGAAGGAGGTGTTGGGAGCACTCTCAAGAGAACGGCTGTCCTGCAGGTCCACCATTGACAAGCTCTTGCTGCCGTTAGGGATCTGAACATCTGGCTCGTTGGCCTCCGAGTAACTGGAGCTGCGGGCGGGCGATGGCTGAATCACAGAATTCCTCGTTACGAAAAACAGATCCTTGTTTTCGGGGGTCGGCGAGGGCAGCCGAGTGAAATCCACCAACCTGTCCAAATGGCGACAGGACAAAATTGAAGATCACAGCTGGTCTTTAATTCAAATCAAACTCATTATTTGCCGATCTAGCTCATTTGTATGGTTAATTGATGTGTGCTGATATGACCGATTACAGTCCAAACACTACACTTTGACAAAACATCACAGTACACAATGTCTCATGACAAAAAAATGATTCAAGACTACGTTAAAAATATGCCAATGATTACTGTGCAAGGGGATAAACCACACTGGCCTGAAGCCACCCTGAAGTTTTTTTTCCTTCTCCACATGAAAAAAAGAAAAGTATAAACAATGTCTTGCTTGATTCTCTCCAGTCAAAACAAATCAGAATAAGTCTGGCCATGTTTGCATGCATTTAATTGCCACTTTCTACATTTACACAGTCAAAAGTTTAGGGTAAAAATTTTTTTTTAAAGAAATTAATACTTTTATTTAGCAAGGAAGGGTTAAATCAAGCAAAAGATTTCGATTTCAAATAAATGCTGTTCTTTTGGACTTTCTATTCATAAAAAAATCCTGAAAAAACCTATCACTGTTTCCAGTGGTTATTTTTTTAACAATAAATGATTCTTGAGCACTAGATCAGCATATTACAATGATTTCTGAAGGATCATGTGATGTGACATTGAATACTGGAGTAATGATGCTGAAAATTCAGTCACAAATGACATTTTAAAATGTATTTAAATAGAAAACAGTTGTTTAAATTTGTTATAATATTTCACAATATTGCAGTTTTTACTGTAATTTTCAAATAAATGCAGCCTGTGTGAGCATAACAGACTTCTTTCAAAAACATTAAACAAATCTTAAACGACGGCAAACTTTGAATGGTAGTGTACATTTATGCATTTGGCAGATGCTTTTATTCAAAATGACTGTGCATTCATACATTTTATTAGTATCCGTGTTCCCAGAGAACTGAAACCATGACCTCGGTATTGCTGGTACCGTGCTCTTTTAATTGAGAAAATTAATGCATATGTAGATTTGTAATAGCTTTGAAAACAAATTATTAAAATGTGAAAACATATCAGGATCCAATTAATCTTCTCTGAAAGCACTGGGTGATCAATCGAGCAGCAAGAGGAGTTGTAGCGCTTTATAAGAGCCTTGCTCTTGGAAAAGTTACACCTTCATTTTTACCATAATCCACACTAGAATGATAATGAGTTTGCACAAAAATCTTCAATCTGAAGCAGGCTGAAGTCGAAAAGTCTATTTTAGGTTTGACTTACCCTGTGATCTCACTGTCCATGACCATTTTCTGCAGACCGGTAGACAAGCTGCTGCTGGGTAGACTGGGGGAGCCCACGCGCTCTGTGGGAGACGGCACAGGGACTCCGGTGGGGTTCGTCAGGGCTGAATTCACGTCCCGCAGGATCCGCGCTAGAGGACCGAGCTTGGTGATAGTACTCTATAATACAATGGAGAATGAATTGTGACTGACTGGATTCAAACTTGATGGAGCACTGAACTAAGAGACAATATATCACTTCAGAAACACCACTTAAAATAAAGTTTAGTGTGTTATTCCAGCACAGTTTAAAGCAGTAAGACAAGAGAGGCTGTGCATTACAGTGATTTTACTGTTCAATGAGTGTCGTTAGGTTCAACGCAGAATCTTAATGATCAATTGCTGGTGCTAATCTGGATGTTTCTATTGACAGTGCACAATTTAGCCTAACAGCAAGTAATGGTTTCTAGCAAAGTATTGCCTAAATATCAAAGAGGCCATTTTAGGCACTTTTACAAAGTCGTGATTTTGTGGTCTACTAGGATAAGGTGTTTAAAAAACACATTATTTTTCATATATTTTACATTGTTGCAGCACCTCTATTCCGAGTCTGTCAGTAACGCTTAGTTCCGGTCTCTATGAAGCCCCTCTTCCTGAAAAGCGCAATGTGCTCTGTTTGGTCCAGCCGACCAATTGAGTGTATTTCGGAAATGTCAAGCCCCTTACCATAATCTCGAGTTTTAAGTCTAAAAATGCAACTCAACCAGGCCTCGGCACAACCCATTGTTTTGTGTATGCCTTGGGTGGGAATTATTTAAAAGATGACTATTCTGACATGTTTGTTCCTGGTAGAAAACTCAGCTGTGCATACATCTACTATTTCACATTTTAGATCATTGGCTTTGATTGTGGCTCATCCAATCAGATTTTAGAGCCAGTACTGTCTGTATTTTATCTTAAATGAAAATCTATTCCCTTCTGATAATCATCTGATAAACTAAGAGTTCTTTGTAATTCATCAGGGGCCCGTTTCAGAAAGGAGGTTAAGTGAAAACTCTGAGTATGTTAACCCTGAAATAAGGGAAACTCTGGGTTTTCTGTTTCAGAATGGGAGGTATGTCAAACCCGAGAAAGCAGGGTAAGTCAAGCCCGTTTCTAAAAGAGAGGTAACTTAAACTCAGAGTCAGTTACCAGGGTAACTTACTCTATGAAACTAACCTGGTCAGGAGCAGGTTTTCTTTGGTAAACCCAGAGTTTCTTTCAGTGTCCTCCCCTTTTTTAAAGCGCCAGCTGTTTAAATAGTTTATTCATTCATTCAAACTGCACAAATGCTTTTTTTACTGAGTATTTTGGTCGTATTTCAAGTACAAATATCAAACAATTATAAATTGGATGTTAATATTCTTCCTCCATCTCCTCTTCATCTGTCAGTGGTGCTGGTGTTTGGCTGGCCTGAGTAGAAGTAAACTGTTTAATGTCATTACCCTAATTAATAAATGTAACAGGTTGGATTAGAGAACATTTCATTATGGGAAAAGAGCATAGACCCTTTTCACATTTCTGGGTTTCTCAGAGCGGAAGTCGTCATAGGGTTAACTTTTATAGCGGTGAATGAAAGAATAAACTAAATATATATTTTTTGTGTCCCCATTTGCTCAAATAGCAAAAGAAAAACTCCACAATAGTGATTTAACAACTTTCAAAAAGAGGAAAAAAATAGAGTGAGTTTGATAACGGAAGTGGAAAGAGAGAAAGATGTTAATTTTCACCATCACTCCCATAGACACTGTATTAGAAACACTCTCACAGCAGCGGTAACTTGTTTTTTTGTAAAAAGTAATATAATACAAAGTATTAGTGTTATAAATGTACATACATTTAAAAAAAAAAAAAAAATACAAAAAACTTTGCAGGATTTACGATATTGATGACCATTAAAACACGTCATCACTGTGAAAAGGGTCTATGTGGGAAATCTGCTGCACATTGGACACTGAATGATATTTAATTAATATGTAAAATGTTTGTAAAGTCATTAAACCAACACCCATGAACATTTTATGCTTAAAGCTTTACCTGATTGAATTATGTTTTTATTTTTCATTTTTAGCTGCTGCCACATTCTTTTTTTTTGCAGTTTGGATACCATGAAAATTAAACTTAATTAAAATAATTAAGAATTAAACTTACATATTGACCCGGACAATCATGCAAACATCTTTTTGTTGGGCGCTGTTGCCATGGTGAATCGTAATTTCGGAGCTCCATTGATCGTGGCTTTTCATAGTTGGAGTGCATGTGCTTAACTCAGAGTCAGTCTACTCAGAGTTGATTGAACTACTTCAATTCAGCTGTTCTGAAACCCAAAACTCAAAGTTTCCCATCTCAGAGTAAGTCAACTCAGAGTTCAGGTTTAAACTCAGAGTTGGTTGAACCTCCTTACTGAAACGGGCCCCAGATTCTACTACTTTCTGATCTCAAATTACAATGATAAATATTATGTATAAATCCGTTTTCACTGAGCTATGTGATTTTCTGTGAGAAAACTCAGTTATATATATTTTCCCATGAAAATGATATTTGTTCAAACACAGGTGTTCACCTGATCGAGCTGTGAGACGGCTTCTGACAGAAGAGAATGGAGAGTGGAGAGTTCACGGCCCAGGTCAACATAACCCTCGAAGCCTGCTGTGTTTGAGATGGTCTCTGGGTTGGAGATCTCCAGCAGGAAGCGCTGCATGTTGGTCCATTCATGCTCCAAGAACTGATTCATGAAGGACATGTACTCCTCCTTACTGCCAAACCTATGACAAAAAACACAGTAAATACAGTTTGAGTTTCCTAATGCAAATGGGCCATCTAAAACACTTTATCAGCATGTTCCCATAACTAACTGCAACCACAGGAATAATATTGTACATTATAATACTGATCTAACCATAGTTAAGAGTATGATGCATTAAAACTCATGATCAACATCTTAGAAGAAAAGGTTCCATAAAGAACCTTAAAGGGTTCTGTCAGATGCTTCATTTATAGAACCTTTGTTCCTATCATGGGATCATTTTATGGATATAGTTATAGATATAGTTTTTTTTTAATTCATTTTTAATTTTATGAATTAAACAGCTCCAAAACATACTTTATAACTTAAAGAAATTTAAATAACCTGCTAAACATGAAAGTATTATGCAATCATTTAAGACATTTCTCCTTATATAGAACCTTTTTGGTATTAAGAGTTCTTTAAAATGTCGAGAACCCTATGATTTTATATAGAAACCCATTGAGTGACTGAAGGATTCTCAAACTTTTTTGTTAACCCTTGACATAAAATATTTACTTGAATTGTCCCATGAGATTTTAAGTTAATATTTCAATAATTGAACAACACAATCACATTCACGGTTTGAGCCAGAGCTTTTCCTATCCAATATTTTTTTCCCCTCGTCTCAAGAAATATCTGTGTACACACGAAACCACTGAAACTGACTCAAAACGATGTAGTACACATGCAGAGCAGTATGTGGCGCTGTAATTCTGGCACAGAAATACACTAAAAACGGAGAAGAAGAGTTGTGGCTAGAAGGAGTACAGCAATGTAGGAAGCGAGGCAAAATCTCATGATAAAATAACAAGAAAATAAATGTGCTACCTAAACATATCCTTACAATAATGCAAATACAGTAATTCAATGACGCAATATTGATGTGCGCATGCCCAGCGCCGTAGTTATAATCCTTCTAGTCTTTCCCGTGTGGGAAGTAGTGTGATGACATCATCGTTTCACAAACTATACGGATTGGCTGTACACATGGAAACGCAAGGGTGTCGGTTTCAGATTTATCCACTCTGGGTTTCATGCTCCCAAAACGCCGGATCCGTGTGGACAAAACGCTGATATGATACAACATTTTTACGTATACAGCTAAACGCGTCTCCGTGTGGACGGGGCCTGAGAATCAAGATTTTTTTGTTTAAAATTGATATTGCGATTCTCCCACGATTCTGAAAAAAAAAAAAAAAAAAAAAAAAAAAATTCTGACCAAATGTTCATTGCTTCAGTCTATTTAAAAATACATTAATGTGAACGAAATAATAAATAAAAAAATATTTCTCATTCATAAAGACTTCTTTCATAAATCAGTGTTTGTGAATGATTTTCTTGAATGAATGATTCAATGACAAACACTTTTTTAAACACTCTTGTCGCCACCTCCTGGCGTAATAAGCGATGATAATAATACAAGTGTCAAAAATGCTCTATATTGATCGCTAGCTATCAATGTTCATACCCAAACTATAAACTTTTATCCCAGTACACATTTGTCCCCCTGCTATTTAAATGTTTTTAACGCAAAAATGTGACTTAAGTCCCTTAAGTCTTTGGTTTAAAGCCAGTTTCACGTCACAAGAGTCAGCGGAGCGTGAACAGCCCGTGTTTTCGCTGCCCATATCAATGAACGAGAGTGTTCACATCGGAAGCGGGATGGCCGACTCTCTCATTCATGATCTTCAAAACAGATAGGGGTTGGCTCTTTTGACTAAATCATGATAAATCATACTAGAAACATGGTGAATCATGCTAGAATGTGGTAAATCATGGTAAACTACGGTAAATCGGCAGTGACAAAATACGTGCTGCTGACGTGTTAATAGACAGCAGAATCGTTGTCATTTAGAAATAAGATCGCGTGGGTGTTTGAATCAGTGTTAATTTCGTTGACGAATAATTTTCATCATCATTTTTACACTGACGAAAACGATGCGATAACTAAATAAAAAACAGTTTTGGATGACAAAAACTATGACGAAAATCTACTGTCATTTTCACCAACGAATAAAAATTTGATAAAAATGTTCGAGAGGAACAATTAGGGAAGAGATCCAGTCAAAACTGATGTCCTGTGTAATAGATGTGCACATTTGAATTGTAGCGTGCTGATCTAACCGATTCAATTTAGTTGACTAAAACAACAAACAATTCAGGTGACTAAAATATGACTAAAACTAAATAGCATTTTAGTCAAAAGATTATGACTAAAACTAAATAAAAATTTGCTGTCAAAATGAACACTGATTTGAATCTAGATCGCAATCTTTTAACGATTAGTTGTGCAGCTCTAACAGGCAGGTAAATAAATTATTTCACCTTTTTTTAGTAAGTTCTGTATTTTGTTTATATCTTAAAAATGATTTATTTACGTTAATTTGATATGTTTATGATTTAATTCATTATTAGTTTTTCATCAACAGTTCCCACACAAACCACCGGTTTGGTAAAAAAAAAGAAAAAGTTCTATCCTTGATTTGCATGCACAAATGTACTCACTTGGTGAAGTTGGCGAGGTTTTGCGTGACTTTGGCAATGAGCGTGAGTGTGCGGGCGGTGCGGTCGTCTGGATATTCCTGCATGAGGCTGAAGAGTGAGGGTGACATGATGGCAGGACACAGGAAGCGCAGGAAGAGAGACGCGCTGATCAGACGTTCGCTGATGTCTGGCCGTCCTCGGCTACTGCATTCCTGCCTCCAGGACGCAAACACTTCTTTGAGCTCCCGAGGAAACACGCTGGAGTGAAAAGACAAGTTAGTGATTTGATTAGAAAACAAAAAAAAAACATTAAATGGGTAGTTTACCCAAAATGGAAATCTCATGTCAAGACAGATGGTTCCAACATATAGTCTTCAACAGTTCATAGTGACTACAGCTAAAAATATCACCATACTGGTATGGAAAAAAACATGAGGGTGAATAAATGATGACTTTAAACCAGCATTAGTGAGTCTAGCACTGCTAAGTAACTGTTTATTAACAAACGGGCCCAAAAACAACAAAACTCCCACACAGTTCTGCATTCCCACATTGCATCACAGTCACGGTGAGCATTTAATTAAGTGTTAACAATGCGGGATGGCATCTTCTCCCACAACACTTTCACTGCTACCCCCCTTTAACCGTTACACCCTCCTTCAATTTTCACATCATCGCCGTAAGGACGTCCCCTGCTGCGGCCTCTAGCTCACCACAATCTGCTGTTTAAGTTGCTCTTTTTAAGACTGCGAGACGTAAAAGATGGCAGACGACAAAACTGTAGCACAGTTAGACATAACCTGTCAAGATTCAGTCTAAGATACTCGTCAAAGGCAGGAAAATGATCTTGCACCAGGCCATTGCAAGAGAGACTAATTTCATTTCTCAGCATGGTTTTGCAGAAACGTAGGTGATGATTGAGGAATAGCAGTCCCTACGAGGACAGATGGAGACCTCTCACTTCTTATTAGTTTTACTATGCCAGGCATCATGGGCTTTTTGGAGAAATGACAAAATTGCTAATTCAGGATCTGCCAGAAATTAAGAAATCAAAAACAGACGATAACCCCTCATAAGCCTTAAAACTATTACATGTTTTTACTCAGCATTTATTAATCTATTTATTATGCTTATAATTCAAAGTGACTTATATTGCATTCAAGGTATATATATGTTTGCAGTTCATGCATTAATAATACCATATAGATGAAATAATAAATGTAAATTATATAATATATAATTAGATAATATTTTTATTACATATCTTTAATTGTAGTGATAATCTTTATTATATGGACACATTCATATTTGTATATAAATTAAACCAAATTTGTATATATTTCATAAAAATATTGTGTGTATATATATATATATATATATATATATATATATATATATATTATATATACACCGATCAGGCATAACATTATGACCTAATATTGTGTTGGGCCACCTTTTGCTGCCAAAACAGCCGTCGAGGCATGGACTCTAATAGACCCCTGAAGGTGTGCTGTGCTATCTGGCACCAAGATGTTAGCAGCAGATCCTTTAAGTCCTGTAAGTTTTGAGGTGGGATCTCCATGGATTGGACTTGTTTGTTCAGCACATCCCACAGATGCTCGATTGGATTGAGATCTGGGGAATTTGGGGGCCAATCAACACCTCAAACTCGTTGTTTTACTCCATGACCCTGTCGCCGGTTCACCACCGGTTCGTTCCTTGGACCACTTTTGACTGACCACAGCAGACCGGGAACACCCCACAAGAGCTGCAGTTTTGGAGATGCTCTGACCCAGTCGTAGCCATCACAATTTGGCCCTTTAAAAAAAACTTGCTAAAATCCTATGTTATGCCTGATCGGGGCATATAAATGTGTTCATATATTAAAAAAGATATATAATACTATTTTAATGTAATTATTTAAATGTAATAGTTTCTGATATATTTAAGTGATTTACTATAATCACTATGATTACTATAATGACTTTACTATATTAATATACTTATATTTGTATATCAAATTAATACTACATAGTTTAAATATATGTAATAAACTGTATATAAAATACTATTCTAAAGTAATATTTACGACATTAAAATGATTTAGTATAATCACTATAATTACTGTAATTTTATTATATGACTAAATTTATTTTTGCATATAAAATAAATACTACAAAATGTAAATACATATAAAATGATGTATACTCTCTCTCTCTCATCCATAAGAATGGAAGTGAAGTAAATCGATCATATAAGTGTAATATGACCTCCATATTGACCAATCAGTATCCAATATTGGAATCACCCTATGTATGTACCTATCTTACCAATAGAACAAATTCCCATAATGAGCTGTATGAGAGGTGCTATGAGAGGTGAATTTGATCTCATTACCAGTAAGAGTTGATGATCTTGCAGAAAGCCAGCTCACAGCACATCTTGAGGTTGCTCTGGTGCTCATGCAGGTCGCTGGAGGAGCACTTTGACGGATCCACCTCACAGTTCTCGTCTGACTCATACAGAGCTTTGATGAACTCACCTGGGACAAAGAAGGTAAACAATGCGGAAAACCTCATTTAACACAGACAGCGTGCTGCAGTACTGAACATTACAGTTAATGCTAAAGTAAGAAAGATTTATCATTAGAAATGGATAGCACTATTAAAACGGTTCAAAATAATGAACTTGAATAACTTAACATTAGTTGAATAATTTCGCAATGTTCAAAAATGACCCAAATAATGAATGGAACTATGCTTTGTTTATGTAAGCTTTGACAGTTTCTCACAGACTAACAGACTTTGAAAAGTAGTTTCTCAGCATTAAACAAGCGCTTTTGAGGGAACCCGAGCCTAAAGCTTTCCCTCCGCACTCGATTTTGGGCTCATATTGGACTTGATATGGTAAATAATTGAACAGAACTTCAAAAACACAGGCTACACAAAAAAGCAGTAAATTATTGATTCTTTATTCTCACGGGCATATTTGATGGTCTAAAATCACTGCAGGAATTGTGAGGAAAGCATCGGGCTGCTTTGATTTGAATGACAATTAAATATACATTTCACAGAGACATGTGAGACACAAGTCAGTGTTTTTACCTAAAGCGTCCTGGAGGTACTTCTGTCCCACTAGTTTCAGGTACTCCTCTATAGCTTTAGTGGCCAGTGTGTTCTCACGGAATATGAGATGCTCGTTGTCTCCGCAACGATCCACTTCAGACATCATCAGATCTGTCAGAAAGTCCTGAGGGGACAAAACATTAATATGTCTTTATTGATGTCCAGCTTTTGTTGTTAAACTTGTTTGAAAATGATCCCCGGTAGGTTTAAGCTAAAAATGGTTTTCCTGGACACTCCCCCTGGCTCTCATTGGTCAAACAAACAGAAAGGTCTCATTGGTTGAGAAAATGTTGCTGTATCGAGCTGGGCAGGATGCTTGACAACTTTGTCAAGAAAGTTGTCTTTGTATATAAAACGGATAAAAAAAAGACACGCCATATGCAGGCTTTTTATACACACACAACAAAACTCAAAAGAAAGAGGTTGTTTTGTGCCTGCTCTGCTGTTCTGGTCTGTTGCTTGCTTTCATCCTTTATTTCCCCATCTTTGATCACTCTGTTTTTGAAATCCCACGTTTGATTTTGAACCACTCGGAATCGGGTGTCTGACCTGGAAAACAGCAAAAGCATCTGATAGGCCAGACTCAGGGGCTTTTTATTTGGAGTCTAGAAGCGTCGCTATTATTGACTGAAGACACACAGCAGCTCCAGTCAGAATGTGTAACAGATTGAGACGGTTATGGATATCCAGCTGGGGAGATGACTCATACTCAGTGATAGCGTATCGATTGTGCGATAATGGACGTTGTATAGTTCAATGAAATTTACCCTGGGTCCCGTCGCAGTATTCTTTCCCTAACTTCCTGTTTTTCCTCTCTCATGATGCGTATCCCATGTCTCAGCTCCGCCTTCACTGCCTCTGTAATCAGTTTCAGCTGAGCACATCCAGCACCTCAGAAGCCTACGAGTAAACATGCTAATGATTTGCTCTCATTTGGCCCCTGTTTGAGAGGTCCTTCATACTCTGTAGGCTTTATTTCGAGTACTAGTCTCAGAGCCTCAAAAAAGCACCATAAAAGCTGCTAAGAATACTCTTGCACTACACTTCAAGTCTCATAAAGCCATACAATATTTTGGAATAATTTGAAGTAGTTGAAAGTCTTCTCCTCTGCTGTAGCTGTAAATATCAGTGATGTGAAACATGTCAAGGGTTTTGTGCTTGCAGTTTAAATAAGATTTCAGAGCTACGCCAGAGGGGAAGATCTTAAGTGAATAACATCAAAACAACGACATCTATGCACTTTTTCTTTTGCGCACACGCACGCACACACGCACGCATGCACACTGTGTTTTCATGTTTTATGGGGACTTTCCATAGACGTAATGTTTTTGCATTTTTACATTTTCTTAAAACGTGTATAATTTATAAGCTATTTTCCTCACGGGGACCCAAAAATGTGGGTCCCCGTTATACCCCTAATATTATTCGTGGTACCATCTATTTAGTAATTATTAGTAATTATTTTGAAAAAAAATAGAACATTATGAGTATATAATGACGTTATAACTGGCTGAATGCTTTTAAAATGTTTAATTTTAGCATGTTTTTTTATTTTATTTTCAGCATCATTCTGAAATGATTTAAATGTGCTTTTTAAGTGTGTACATTTAAATTGAATTTGAATTGGAGTTGGAACTAGAGCTGAAATTCAAATGAATTGGAATTCAAATTAATTTAAACTCAAAGAAATTCCCAATAACTGTCATTTTAACAAGAAAAAGGAACATTTGTCAATAATTTGTCGAAAAAAGTCAGATTGAAGGATTATAGTTTTTACAGACAGACAGCTTTATGGATAATGGTGAAAGAACTTAATTTCCCACAATGCCATTACCTAATGATTTCTTAGAATTGCAATTCAGTAAATTACACTTCCTGTCATTACATTCCAAACTGCTTTTGTTTGTGTGCGTGTGTGTGCATGTGTTTGTGGCCCTTGTAATCCCTACATCCCTACAAACCCCTACAAGGACAAGGATTTCAGATATTACTATCTTTGTGGGGACATTTTGTCCCCACAAAGATAGCAATATCTGAAATCATTGTCAGGGATTTACTGAATTGCAATTCTAAGAAATCATTAGGTAATGGCATTGTGGGAAATAAAGTTCTTTCACCATTATCCATAAAGCTGTCAGTCTGTAAAAACTATAATCCTTCAATCCCAAATTATTGACAAATGTTCCTTTTTCTTGTTAAAATGACAGTTATTGGGCTTATGAATTTCTTTTAGTTTAAATTCATTTGAATTCCAATTCATTTGAATTTCAGTTCTAGATCCAACTGCAATTCAAATTCAATTTAAATTGACACACTTAAAAAGCACATTTAAATCATTTCAGAATGATGCTGAAATAAAATAAAAAACATGCTAAAATTAAAAATTTTAAAAGCATTCAGCCAGTTATAACGTCATTATATACTCATAATGTTCTATTTTTTCACAATAATTACTAAATAGATGGTACCATGAATAATATTAGGGGTAAAACGGGAATTTTTCTTCTCTTTTTATCCCCCCATAATATTCTCCAATGAATGATTATTAAATATGATAAGGTAGTATTAAACTGATGCGATCAAATATTAGTTAAACTTTGTTATTAAAGAAGCATCAAGTTGCTTCTGAACTGTATAAACTCCAGAACAGCATGTGTATGAGTTCCCACGCTCCGCCATACTGGTAAGTGCTAGTTTAGGAATTGTGGACCAGCATAGTCTTGTTATTTACCAGCTGAACATACAATCCCACCAGCATCAAAAACACAATCTAGTGACATCCTATGAAGAGAGATGAAGCAAAGGCTCAATGTGGGTGGTGCTGTGCTACTGCTGTCAACAGAATCTCCGTAAAGGACATGGGCGTGTGTGTTTACAGCTGGCCGTGATTTCTGCTGATGCTCTGGCATGTGATCAGTGGTCTGAAGCAGATGTATGTCAGTGTTTTGAGAGATAGTGTGTGAGTCATTATTGCACGTCCCTACAAGCACCCATCTGAGGATTTAGTCTCCTAAGCAGGTGTCCATAACAATCTAAACAGTTGCTGACACGTTATACGTTATATAAAACAAGAACAAGACAATTTTCTGTGCCACACAAAGCACTCTAAACCCTCACCGGTGGGATCAGGTGATAAGGGCATATCTGAGCTGTTCTCTTCCCAGTCAGGCAGAGGTAACATTGTGGTTATGACACTGAGAGGATCAAATGGGACCCAGTTTCTTGAAAAGCTTTGGGTCTTTGGCAGCAGTCACAACACTCAGTATTCAATTAGGACACAAGAGCTTAACACAGTGAGCTGCACTCAGCGCCCGCTCACTGATGAGACTTATCCGTAGTCTCACCACTAATCAGACGCCATCGAGTGCAGTGCATCTTCCCTGGCTCGCCTGTCACATCCCATCATGCCTGTCTGTAGCTCAGCACCACAATCAGCACAGATCTGCAAAAAAATCTATGGGGTTTGATGGAATATGGAGTACTAGTGCAGGTTTTACTGCACAAAATACTGTGTAATGCATATTATTTTTTAAGCAAATAATGCACGTGAAACAGTATCCAGCTATAAATGCTCTAGGCAGTATTGATGTCACATGGCATGATTAGGTTGCATGAGTGGTGCCCAGTTAAAGTGTCAGACATGCGGGCATGTGTAGCCCAGTTTTGTTTAAAAATGTATTCGGCAGTGGGATCGAATAATGAGATGAGATGGAGATTTAAGCATTGTGGTTGATGTTACTTCCACTTCATTTGCCGCACTGCAAGTTAAGCGCACTGCATTGCGGGATACATAGTGTGATTCGCTACTGAATGTTTAGGAATAGTCATGCGGTTTCACTTTGTAGAACATTTGCATACTGTGCACAGTATAAACTACCATTAAAAGTCTGGCGTCGGTAAGATTTTCAATGTTTTTGAAAGAAGTCTCTTAAATAGTAAAATTATCTATATTGTGAAATATTTGCTGTTTTAAAATGTAATTTATTCTGAATTTTCAGCATCATTACTCCAGTCTTCAGTGTCACATGATCCTTCAGAAACACCCTGTTCAAAACATTCAAAAACTGAATGATGTAAACCACAGTCTGTTGTAAAACCTGACACAACCTATTTGTTTTTGTTGCATGTTTATTTTTTACCAATAAAACTGAAATCTGTAGCCATCTTAAAATGCTGTGTATTCAAATTTCTTTCATAGGCCATACAGTCATTATGATACTTGTCCACGTTTCACACATTTCTTGCTGTCCAATGGCCCGAGGAAGGGTTGTTAATGTTCTGTTTAAGCTTCATGCTTACAGCGGTTTGAGGAAGGCATGAATAAGTAAGCAGTGGCTTGTTAAAATGGCAACGTGTGCTCTTGAGTGTCCGTTCATCCTCAGGGCGATCCACTAATGACCCCTGTCCCACAGGCTCCGCCTCCCTAGTGCACAGCCCTGCTGATAAATAATCGTTCAGACTTGCACATTAGAGCTCAATTCTTCACTGTGCGTGATCACATGAACCTGTTAGGCCCTTAAACCAACGGCTGAATTAATAAAAGCTGATTAGTATGAGGCCTGGCACTTGGAATTTCCCTCGAGACAAACCCTGAGCGGACAGTTTGGCTCTTTATGTGGGGTTAGAATCGTGAATCTTCCCCCTCCGCTTAACACCCTCACACAGTGGGATCAATACTTCCTGCACCAATAGACTGGATCGGTAGGAAAAACTCAGATTTAATTTGTTTTGGAGTATATACATTTGTTTTCATGTACATGTGTGTGTGTGTTTGTGTACACCGATCAGGCATAACATTATGACCTTCCTAATATTGTGTTGGTCCCCCCTTTGCAGTCCCATACGCAACAAACTGTGATGCACTGTGTATTCTGACAACTTTCTATCAGAACCAGCCTTAACTTCTCAAGCAATTTGAGCTACAGTAGCTTGCCTGCTTGATCGGACCACACGGGCCAGCCTTTGCTCCCCACGTGCATCAATGAGCCTTGGCCGCCCATGACCCTGTCTCCGGTTCACCACTGTTCCTTCCTTGGACCACTTTTGACTGACCACTGCAGACCGGGAACACCCCACAAGAGCTGCAGTTTTGGAGATGCTCTGACCCAGTCGTCTAGCCATCACAATTTAGCCCTTGTCAAACTCGCTCAAATCCTTACGTTTGCCCATTTTTCCTGCTTCTAACACATCAACTTTGAGGACAAAATGTTCACTTGCTGCCTAATATATCCCACTCACTAACATGCCTTGCTGAAGAGATAATCAGTGTTATTCACTTCACCAGGTCATAATGTTTTGCCTGATCGATGTATATATACAGTATATACACATACACACACGTATATGAAAGAAAAAAAAATTAATTATTAATTATAAAAAAATCTATCTATCTATCTATCTATCTATCTATCTATCTATCTATCTATCTATCTATCTATCTATCTATCTATCTATCTATCTATCTATCTATCTATCTATCTATCTATCTATCTATCTATCTATCTATCTATCTATCTATCTACTGTATCTATCTATCTATCTATACATATATGTATCTAATATATTTCTTTAATGCCCCAGTTACATTTTTGATAAAGCTCCCGGATAGGTGTTATGTAAATACATGTGCACTGTAATTAATATCGGTATTCGTTAATGATTTAAATGTCTATATAAAGTATATATTCAGTATATAACACAGACACACTTTATTGTATACATTATATACTGAATACATACAGTAAATCAAATCAAAATCAAATCAAATCACTTTATTGTCACACAGCCATGTACACAAGTGCAACAGCAGGTGAAATTCTTGGTGCAGTTCCGAGCAACAGTTCCGAGCAACAGTATATGAATATGTAAATATATATATAGCATCAAAACATGTTTGATACTATGGAACATTAACAAAATAAAACTGACATGCACAGCTTTTTAAAACTACTTTACAATTTTGAGGGCTGCTTATTAGATCAATAAAGGTAAATGTCATATTATGCGACTACATAACGGAGAGCTTATCATTCTACAATTCGATTTGAAGACAATTTTAAAACGAGATGCCCCATACAGGCAGATATTATTTCAATCAGCTATCAGTACATAATCGAGTTCATTAGCATTCATTATTGAATTCACGCAGACCTGCAGACAAAGACAGGAAGCTCTGGAATGCAGGGAGCAAGTCAATGCACTTTATTTACAGTAACCAGGCTTCAGCTAATGTAAGACAATGCACTGGCTGACCAGCTCTGGCCTTATATAATGACAGACGGTGCAGTCCCTGACCAATTAACTGCTTCGTAATGAAAGACTGTGGCCTTATTGACTTACAGTTCTGCTGTAATGACAGACCAGCCACGCCGTTGATTGTCAGAAAAATGACATAATACGCGCTCCGCAAAAACTGGCACTAAAGAGCTTGAATGTGAGCTCTAATGGCAATATGTTGAAAAGGTAACAGCTGAGGGCTGCTGAAAAGGACAGAATACATTTTTCATTCAACGCAAGCTGGAACATAAACACCAAAAAGCAGGGCACTGGGCACCTCTTGTTGTGCACGTCTAAATACAAAACACATTGTGCTTTGGGGTTGTATTATTGCATTGCACAGACTCAAATCCCAAATAAGCCCCGAGTTGCACTCAACAATAATGCGATTGCATATTCTAGAGAACTGGACGGCGCATTCTTGTGCGGGTCCATTATGAAGCAACAATGCCTCGGATTGGCGTCAGAGTGCTGCAGCAAAAAAGCAATCACAGAACAACTCTTTTCTCGCAGCATTTGATCAATAATGACAGATGAGTGACAAAGCGTCAGGCGGCGGGCTTTTGTGTGTGATGTCATCTGATTCTGAGCTGATTTATGGTGAGCATCAGAGCTGTTCATGCTCAAGTTAATGAGGACAATCATAGCGCTCAGCACTCCCGTGATTAAATGAAGGAAAGCAGGCCACGTCTCTATTATTCTTCTCTATCAATGACGTTTTTCGCAGTTGGAAATTTTGTGCGCTTAGATTAAAGCCTAGAACATCCTGTGCTGGTTTTTTTTTAGTAACACTCACAGCTGTTCAAATGCTTCAGTTTAGAAAAAAACCCTCCTCAAAATAATTCTGTCACTCTTAGTTAGTTTTTTTCAACTAAGACAACATCCAAAATAACATGCAACTATTGAACCCAATATAGCTCTATGATTGTTGAGTCTTATCTCGACGATGTACAAATACGCCATGTCACCCTCTCGCTCGCTTGCCAGCTAACAGCATCCGTGAGAGACTATAATTAAATAATCTTCCTAGAACATAGTCAGGCAACACATTTACTTTTGAAGTCAACAAGAAAATGCCTTTGCACTAGGGCTGTTAGTTTATGGCAAAAATCATAATCAGGATTTTTTTGGTCAAAATTGATTATTTAACATGATTATTGGTGGGTGATATGATCAAAGTCTTATTTCATGATATGAGTAAATTTAAATGTCGATACTTTAGCAAAAACTAATACTAGGTTAATTAATGCAAGTAAACAGTCAGCAATAAAATACAACAGAACACAAGTACAAATGAAATAAACAGTGCTTTAAGTTTTTCAGGAAGATGTGCTAACAGTGGTATTCAGATAAGTACTAATAACCTAAAACAGAAATTGAATAAAGTAATCAAATGTAAAATAACACTGCTGTATACATTAAATATAGACTAATCCTTATTTAAAAAAACAAAAAGTTATTCATTCAAGAGCAGGGAGTGATTTTATCTTTGTCTTTTCTTGTTAGTGACTACACTATGACTACAGCAGTCATTAATGTTGGCTACTGTCACTTTAAGAGCTGCACGGACCCAATATACTGTTACACATGCCCTCTTTCTCAGTGTTTACATTCATTTAAGACATATCCATAGACTGTAAAAAACATATGGACGTAGTGTCCGTGACGTCACCCATAGGATTCTGAAGAGTAAAGTAGGGACGAGCCGTTGCCATCTTGGCAGCGCATCATCGCGCGTCACTCCCGGATAACAGAAAATGGGCAAAAAGGCGGGATGTGGGTGGAGCTGAGGTGACGCGATGACTAACAGACAGCAGATAAATGGCTATCCACCTGTCACTCAAAGTGTCCACGCCCTTAATTATGCAGAACAATAAGGCTTTTTATAATGTAAACGAATGAGTTATGAAAAAATTCACCCCCCTCACAGTTGTCATGAAGGGCAAAATTAGCCGTATGGACCAAAACCACAATTTGTTCCAGGCTGTAAACATGTGTTTTTCTGCTGTAAAGTTGGGCATTTTAACATGGGGCTCAATGAGATTCTGCTCCTTCTGGAGCCTGTCTCTGGTGGCCAGTCCATGAATTGCAGTTTAAGTCACTTCCGTATTGGCTTCAAGAGAAACTGCGGGAGGTTGCCGCTTGGACATTACCGACTGTGTTTACAAGGATACTTACCAAAACGGCATTCAACATATTTGAGTGTAGGCTATTTGCGGCTTAATGTGCTGTTAATAACAATGTTTAATATCAAGCACGTCCCGCAGTTTAACAACAGTAGACTGCATTTTACATCACTCACTTATTCATGTTTGGCTTAGGGAGGAACGAAAAGGCATCGCTGTGAAAGAAAAGGAAACCACACTGGACAGAATGCGGCAGCGGCCAAATAATCGTTTAGCCTCGATTATCTTGTTTTCATAATCGCTGGAAGCCAAAATCGAAATTGAAATAGAAAATGTGATTAATCGCACAGCCCTACTTTGCACCCCATTTTAATTCTGCTATGTGACGCATTTACAAGTGGTGACTTGATTTAAGCCTGGAAATAATCTTGGGTTTAGCAAAAACTGGAGTAATGATTATAGCCCCGTTTCCACCGAAATTACCCGGAACAATTTGTCCCAGGAACTTTTTTCCCAGGAACTCTTTTTCCCCCAGACCTGCTACTGTCTGCGTTTCCATTGCGGTCTAAAGTACCGTGAAGATTAGTCTGGTGATTGGCTTCAAGAGTCTGTGCCCGACTTTCCAGTTCCCACTAGATTTTGTCCACTGCATATAAGCATAATAAAGCCTGAACCTAGTCGTCGGATAATCAGTCGTATTTTTTAAACTCCATTGTTTTTTAAACTCTTACTGCACGCACCGCAACAGACTTTTAGGTTGAAATAAAATGCTGTGTGAGCTCAACCAATCAGCATGTTCAGCGCCCAAGTCCCACCCCCGAAAATCCCTGAACTTTGAAAAAGTACTACCTCGCAAGCAGGGCCGTTTTGAGGGGGACATTTTTACCCAGAACCTTATTTAGACCCCGGTTCCTGCGGTCGAAACACACCGAGTTCCACCCCAAAGTCCCTGGGGAAAGTTCCCGTGGTGTAAACGCGACTCATGCAAAAAGTGTGTAGATGATTACGGAATGGATGATAGTACTCGCTCGAATTTAAAACTAAATGTGTCATTTCAGAGGCGGATCAAGTTTTTATCAGTTTTAAAACAAAGTAAAGTCATAAAGTAAATGGGGGTCAATTTTGATTTCAAGTTGACTTTAAAGAGGCATAAAAGCATACAATGCAATTGTCTTACCTTGGCCTTGCCTGTGCTTTGTAAGATATGGACAAGTGCACAAGCCATCTCTTCCTTGTTCTTCACGCTTAGAGCTGGCTCCAGCACCGAGCACATTAACATATAATTGTTAGTAATATACTCTGCAAACTCCTTGTACAGCTCCATGGGAAGGATGCTCATGCTCTGATATCTGGATTTCATTCGGACCATGGGTCCCGGACTCTTTCCTTTGTTGGGATTCGGCGTGCTCACGGAATACCATTTTTCCACAAACTGCCGCCCGGTGACCACCGCTATGGGGATATTGACGAGGCCCACATAATTATTTTTGTCCTTCTTCTTCTTTTTATCTGTTTCCTTGTACAGATGCACGGTGATACTCTTGACTGAGGGCAGGTTGTTGAACTCAAAGTGTTCGCCCCAGAAAACGTTGTCCGTTTTGAGTTTGCAGGTAGTCCGTGCATATAATGTGTCATCCAGACAAAGTTCACAGAAGTATTTTTTCTTTGCCGGCAAGTCCTTGGCTTCAATAATCCAACATTTCAGCATGTTTTCCACCCGACGGGTGTTATCCTGTGGAATATAAAAAAAAGACAATGCATGTTACAGTGACCTCTGCAAGCTGTGGAAAGGAATTAGATAACCCCCATGTGTACTTTAAAAAGTAAAGCCGGGTGAATGCAGAGAAGTCGATCAGAAATAGTCAATATGTGAGACAGGATATATGAAGAAGTAACATGCTGACTGGCTTAAACCTCATCTCGTCTAGAATTACACAGGATTCAGATGAATCATCCAGTTTACCTTGTTGGGATGCACAGCACGTCTCAAATTCTCCATCCATTTGTCTCTCTCGGCAGCCGAACGACATGAGAAGCATTTGCTTCCTGTTGAAGTAGTTACCTGCAATTACAGATTACAATTATCAAATTTGCAGATAAGCGCATGAAGGGAGCTAGAAAGGAATGTAATGCAGATCAGTGAGATGGTGGACATGAGCAGAGAGATCTACAGCACTCAATCAATGAAGCGTTTCCCAGGAGTAGAGAACAATTCCATTTGAAGAAAGAATAAAACCCTCAAATAGCCCAATCAGACAGAATGCACTTAAATTAAATGTATTTGCAGGATCACATGCGATATCAGAGAAAAGGGATGCAAGGAGAGGCCTTTTACAGATATTCTATTTCATATCAAAAATTCATTCTGCAAAGAGCATCTGTTCACAGTCGCACCATCCATGTGACTACAAAAGTACTGGCGCACGTTTGAATACAGAGGGATAAACACTTTTGCATGTTGTATTTCAGCAAAATAAAATTTAAACCCATCCAGTTACTGCGTATGACTTATTTTGTATTTAAATATGCATTTAAATGATATTTTGAAGAAATTTAAAATTAAAATAATAAATATTTTTAAAAAATTCAGTAATATTTAAAAAAGGTCAAACATTAAGTTATATTTAAGTAATATATTAATTTAAATGATACTAGAGATAGTATATACTAGAACTAGAAGTAATTGTGGAAAATAATAAAAATAAAAACACAAACAAATCAAGCAATTGAGAAATCAAGTAATATTTAAATTACATTTGAAATAAATATTTAAAAAAGTAATTGCAAAATGTAATACAATTTGTTATGTCCTTGGACGTATATAGTATTAAACTGTGATTTGTGGGCATGTTTTCTTTTCTCTTTCTCCATTGCTCCAGGTTCTAAAGCTGCTAAAAAGAGGAAAGAGGATTGGGATGTTGGCATCTCATCCTTTAAAAACGCACTTCTGCGCAAGACAAGGAGAAGCGGCTGTGTGTGTTCTGCCGGGAGGACGCGTTTGTGTCAGCGTTCCTCCGAACTGTTGTACTTAAGTTGTGAAGTAGCCTGTGCATTCTTAACGTTGTTCCCCTTGCTTTTTCCCTTCATCTTTTCTTTTGTCATAATGTTGTTTCTTTTGTATCTATATTAAAAGGTAATCTGTAAATAGAAAAATGCCACTATTTTTGTAGAAGAAAGGTGCCTATTTTTTTGAAGTATATTTTGAAATAGATAGGGAATTAGGGAAGTGAAATGTATTTCTGTTTTACTTTGTTAGGATATGGTAGCGTTTAAAATAACAGCTAGTTTCTGTTTGGTTTGTTATTTTGGCACATACAAATTTTCGAAGCTTGTGTAGTGGCCTGTAAAAGGAAAGACTGAGCGCTCCAACAATAAATAAAAAAAAATCCACGCTTGTTATTCATTTATGTACTCACACTGTTCCTAGACTGGGACATTACAAATTAAATGAAAATAAAATTAAGTAATATCTATATTTTTATATTAGTAATTGTAAACTCACAAAAATAAATGTAAATAAAAATAAGTAAATGCAATATTTAAATTAAGTAACTGCTCAAAAATATCCGCTTTAAAGACCAGATTTTTTTTAAAGACCTTTTTACCGCTTTGAGGTGGCGCACACGCAATGCCAAATAGAAACGTATTCTAAAAATGCATTCTAAAAATCGAAATAATTTGTAATTCGCCCTCATTCCCATAGTACCTAATTTAAACATCTTGCAGCATCAATTGCTTGGCTTAATTGCTGTCATTAGTTGTTGCCAACCATCTCCAAAACAGGTCATCTTTGAGCTGTTGAGGGCCATATCATACACCTGGCGCAATGCGACGCCAGGAGCAACGCAAGTGTGTTTTTGCAAGTTTCAGCCCGATACAGTTATCATTTTCACGTCCCGCACCACATTGTTTAAATAGCAAATGCACTCGCACCCATCTGTTCGCCCATGGGCGTGCTGGTCTGAAAACCAGGTGTGTTCAGGTGCATTGCTGGCGCGTTGCTATTTGGAGGCAACTGTAAACAACTGCGCCATTGACCATCAAAAACCTGATCTATAATCAATAGTATTTGCTGTATTTTTTGTGTTATTTAAAGGGCGCGTTAGTAATATGCGCCTATAGGTGGGTGCAAAACATGCGTACACTCTGCTTATTACACACACAGGGACATGCAGCAGCAAACAAACATTTTTAAATATTAAAAATAAAAGGATTCTTCTCTGGAGAAGCGTTCAGTCTTTCCGCTCGCAAATTCCTCCATGTAAATAGTGAATCCGCCATGGTGCAAGTGCAACTGGCTTTTAAAGGGAATGGGAGATGAGACTCTGATTGGTTTATTGCACGTTAAGCCCAAAACACACCCATTACTCATTAAGAGACTAGATACAACCCTTTTGGACCATGTGCCTGGCATGCCGCCCATTTTTTCAGTCTTTAAACTAGCAAAAGTGGATTCGGACACGCCGTATAAGTGCACCTGTGCCATGCGCTTCAGACCATTCAACTCACCCTCCCCGACTTATCTCTTGTGAAGTGCACACTGTGACGTACTACGTAAAAAAAGATGTTCGTAACACAGTCAAGTTGCGAACTGGGTAGTCTACTACCAAAGACTTGGTGCTAAACAGCCTAAAAGCATATATTTTTTCGATCAGATTTAAGACCTCACCTTAAAATGTCCTCACCTAGCAGAAAAATACAAATATTTAAGACTTTTTAATGGCCTTAAAATCAGGAGATTCTAATTTCAGACTTTTAAGACTTTTTAATGCCTGGTAAAGTAGTCACTTCATTCTTAGTAATATATTGAATTGGAGTCCAATTCAATATGTAATTTTGACTGTTACAATTCTAGTTTATATCATAAATGATTGCAGAGTGAACAACATAGTCCATAATGGACCTCTGGCTGACCCCTGCAGCACTCCTATGAACTGTGAGTGTCTCATTCTTTCCAGCTGGCGTCTGGTTCAGTGTAACAGTCATCGACTCCATGTGAACTAGCTTGCCGCTTGAAACTCACCTCTAGTACGCAGAGAGAGAATGAGAGATGTTCAGACAGATAGGACAGGCTCGCTCACAACCTCTCGGGCAGGGGATGCAAAGAGACAGGAAGGCCCTTCTGGTATTAAGATCTGCATGCAGATGCCTGATTCAATTTTTATGCTGTCACCCGGGGCGTTGCCATCATTTCAGAAGTGAGGGGGGCAGAAATATCAAGTGTAATGCCATTTTTTCCCCGGACTTTTGTCTAACTGACAGGTTTTATTTTTACCTTCTCTTGTTTTTAATTGGCTAAGAAATCGAATACACAACTGAATAATAACAAATAATTTGTATAATATTTTTCCTAATGACAATTGTATGATTGGTTTATGTACTACAAACACTTTTTTTTCTTTATCACATAAGGCAGAAAATAGATTGTGTAGTTTCTATATTGTAATAAATGCTATGCCAATTAGCACTGCATTATTCATACATTTTGTTGTAATGTAAATACCCCGAGAGGACTTGAAAAACACACATAAACCATATATTGTCGCTATCGTGTGTTTATTATGCTTTGTATTCAGCTACAGCAATAGCTGGATGCCTTGCCCATATAAGGGATTTCCTGGAACATTAAAAGTTATTACTTCTATGGGTCAGTTTTGGACTTTCTGCGAGAGAACGCCCTCCAGCTTCCAGTATGAATGAAACATGAGAGTGTCCAGAGCTCCATAATGTTCACATCGTCTCATTTAGGATAAGAATAAAACGTCAGGCCATGCATAGACTTTCTTGTCTCTTTGAATTTAAATTAGATTTATTCACATTGGCCCGGAAAAAAAAGTCTGGGGGATGAATTTACATTTTAATAAAAGTGTGTGTGTGTGTGTGTGTGTGTGTGTGTGTGTGTGTGTGTGTGTGTGTGTGTGTGTGTGTGTGTGTGTGTGTGTGTGTGTGTTCCATGACCATGACTGTCACCCTAATTGAGAAAAACCCTTTTCACAAATAATAATTTTTGTGCCAGCAAAAATAAAGTCCTAAATAAATTATAGTGAAATAATTTTTTATTTAAAAATGTATTGCTCCCCATGAAATTCTAAAGTACAGTATTTAGCTATTTTTAATCTAAAACAGTAGCATGACTGTAGTTTAACTACTTCAAATTATGATTGGCTTGTCATTTCAAAGTAGCTTCCCAACACTGTTTTTGATGGTATTCTTGTGCTTTTTGGAGCTTGACAGCCCGTGGAGCGGCATGAACATCCTTTAAAAATCCTTCCTTTTGTGTTCCACAGAAGAAAGAAACTATACAGGTTTGGAAGTGCATTAGGGTGAGTAACTATTCCTAATATATATTTAAAAAAATGTATTGCTAAAATATGAATTTTATTTTATTTTAAATGTTTGATATATTTGATATGAAAAATAAACAATTTCTTTTGAGGCAAGCTACTATTCCTTTAAGGAAACCTGCATGCAGATGCCCGATCAGAGTTTTCTTTGTCTGCACCCTTTGACCTTGTAATTATATAACCATCTGGTTTAAGTGAGCCTTCCCTGTAGCACACGTGAAAATCATCCAGTAACATGACCCGTGACCCGATTTAAGCTAGATAGCACTGCTATTTTCAGCTAACTATTTGATCTCAGCTAATGGCCTTGATGAAGTTTTAATGGGCCTTTGCTGTGTGCTATTTTGAGACTTGTCAGACATTAAAAGTCCTTTTCGCAATTAATACGGAACTGTGGTTTCAGCAGGGCTGTGAGATCAGCCGACTCACCTCAAAGCAGAAATCCTGTCCCAGGATGCTGCTGTGCACAGGTTTGATGAGCACTTCCTCCTCCATGCTGAGATCTAGAGCTTCTACTGCACTGCTGGGGCTGAGCAACGACTCGTGAGACCGCGATTCCTTCAGCCTCGGCATCAGATGGGATCTACTGGAGCGAAACAGGAAGAGAGGAACAGGGTTAGATTTCTTACAAGCATCCAATAGAGTCAAACAGGCATTTGTAGTTTATTAGAAGTGAGATGCAATGTGAACTGAATCTAGTGAGCACAGCACGAGCAGCTGACTTCTCACTGCTCAGCGGTTCTGCTGCATCGCACACAAAAGCCAAAGCTTCCCGGCCTCGTCATGACATGCAGTATCTGGCAAAGATCAGAGGGGAGGCAGCCTGGGAAATGATGAGGCTATGAGGCATTTTCAGCGAATTGAAATTAGCCATCAAAAAGCAACGTCGCTTAATTGGAAGTGAGGTGTCTCTCACATAGGAAGTGGAAAACAAAGTTTGCCCTCCAGGTGGTTGACCTTCACTCGGATGGGACTGTTTGAACGAAACCACTGAGGGCATGTTGAGAAGACTAGTACTGTCACAGAAAGGAAAAGTAACACGCATACACAAATGAAAAGGTGAAAAGGAAGTGTTTACTGGAAGTGTGACTTGTCCTGTTTCCTTAGGAAAGAAAATGTTGATCATTTGTTTCTCCTAGACAATAATGCGATTAGGAAAAAGAGCAAATGAAGTCTGCTGTGACAGTTTCCTGAGAAAAAGACCCAAGAAATCTTAAATATAGCCATATGTCTTAATCTCAACGTCTCAGACTGTGCTCTGATTTGTGTCATCGGTGTCTGTTTTATTTGTCCTAAGAAATATTAGGAGACAAAGCTAATACTTAAATGAAATATAACTGAGGTTTGAAAGAATAAACTGAGCACTAATATATATGTATACACTGCCTGGCCAAAACAAGTCACTTTTTGGATTTAAATAGGGACTAAACAGTCTATGATTGGATCATTATTGCAGTGATTATTATGTTTCTAGCATGTTATATGTTTGGAACAGTTCTTCTAACCCTAATTGATGGAGTGTGTAGCTTTTCATTTCTTAAACAACCATGTAGGAATGGCCATCATGGGCATATTGTCAATACAAGATATTGACCAAAAATGTTGTTGTGTTATTTCCATCAAGAGGTGCATACATTTTTGGTCAAAATCTTGTACTGACAATGCAAGAGTCCAGCACTCCGTAAAGTCTCCTCCAGCACATCCCAAAATACTTTCAATGAAATTAAAGTCTGGACTCAGAGGTGCCAATTCATATGTGAAAATGTTTCTTCATGCTCCCTCCCATCCGTTCTTTCACAGTTTGAGCTGATGAATCTTCACATTGTCATCCTCGAATATGGCCATGATGTGTCTTCATACATGGTTGTTCAAGAAATGAAAAGCTACACACTCTATGATCAATAATCACTGCAATAATGATGAATGGACAGACAGACATATATATCACTAACACTAAAAACTGAAATGATTTTAAATGCCAAGTGAACTTAAACATCACAACTTTATTTATGTACAGTATCAAAAATTGGATATTCATTCTGAGATTTGTTAAGATTATAAAGAAATATAATATAAATGTAAAATAAAGAAAATGAGCATGAACAATTAAATATAAATATTGATTGATATGAAACGGAAAAAAAGTCCAATACTGGCTTAGTACCAATATATTGTGTATCTAGTATTCAATAAAACAGGATTGCTCTTTCCTGCAGTCCTGAACGGTTTAGACTTAATCTATTATTCTGACACGTTTGTGCTATACATCACTAAGTTAAATCTCACCCTGCCAGGCCTGCCAATTAAGGTACAGTACAGCCCAGAAAGGAGGAAAATGTGAAACCGAATAGATTTTTTTTTCATTCGAGTACTTAGATAATGAGTTGAGATAACAGATGATGGAATTACACAGCCTCGGAGACACTGCTGCTAACAGAAAATAAAGATGGCAGATCAAATTATGAGGTATGAAAATGTGCAACAAGTATAAACTCCCTTGCAAAATCTAACAAAAAAAGGCCCATTTAGTTATCCTGGTCCATGACAGTCAGAATAGGGTATACAAAATATACCGGCAACAAGAAATATGGATGTTTTTCTGAAGAATGTACAGAGCATCAGTCAAGTCATCAGTAAAACACATCTCAGTCAAATCTCACAGGAAGGTGACCACATAACCTTCCTGTTCATCTGTTCATTTTTCCTGACATCTAATAGATAAGTCAAGCAAGTGCTTCTCTGGTCCGGGGTGCATTTATTAGTTTGACGAATGACACACTGCGGACTGTAGGCTGATATTAAAACTCGTGTAACGTCCCTCTAGCGACTTGGCCAGTGGTGTCAGCAAATCCACAAATGACCTGAGGCGAACATATGTTTGCTCCAAACATTGACTAAAATGACAAGGAAACTTACTTTATGCATTGGCAGAATGATTGATAAGTGCAACAAGGCTGGAAAAATATGTGCTTCATAACTAGAACAATTTCTATAGACCCTTTCATTTACATATATACTATAAATACATGTATAAATGCTATTTTATTATATTTATATATATATACACATACACAGTGAGGAAAATAAGTATTTGAACACCCTGCTTGCAAGTTCTCCCACTTAGAAATCATGGAGGGGTCTGAAATTAATTGTCATCGTAGGTGCATGTCCACTGTGAGAGACATAATTTGTATTTGTATTCTATTTATTTGTATGATACAGCTGCAAATAAATATTTGAACACCTGTCAACACCTATCAGCTAGAATTCTGACCCTCAAAGACCTGTTAGTCTGCCTTTAAAATGTCCACCTCCACTCCATTTATTATCCTAAATTAGATGCACCTGTTTGAGGTCGTTAGCTGCATAGACACCTGTCCACCCCATACAATCAGTAAGAATCCAACTACTAACATGGCCAAGACCAAAGAGCTGTCCAAAGACACTAGAGACAAAATTGTACACCTCCACAAGGCTGGAAAAGCTACGGGGAAATTGCCAAGCAGCTTGGTGAAAAAAGGTCCCCTGTTGGAGCAATCATTAGAAAATGGAAGAAGCTAAACATGACTGTCAATCTCCCTCGGACTGGGGCTCCATGCAAGATCTCACCTCGTGGAGCCTCAATGATCCTAAGAAAGGTGAGAAATCAGCCCAGAACTACACGGGAGGAGCTGGCCAATGACCTGAAAAGAGCTGGAACCACCGTTTCCAAGGTTACTGTTGGTAATACACTAAGACGTCATGGTTTGAAATCATGCATGGCACGGAAGGTTCCCCTGCTTAAACCAGCACATGTCCAGGCCCGTCTGAAGTTTGCCAATAACCATTTGGATGATCAAGAGGAGTCATGGGAGAAAGTCATGTGGTCAGATGAGACCAAAATAGAACTTTTTGGTCATAATTCCACTAAACGTGTTTGGAGGAAGAAGAATGATGACAAGCATGGGGGTGGTAGCATCAAGCTTTGGGGGTGTTTTTCTGCACATGGGACAGGGCGACTGCACTGTATTAAGGAGAGGATGACCGGGCCATATATTGCAAGATTTTGGGGAACAACCTCCTTCCCTCAGTTAGAGTATTGAAGATGGGTCGAGGCTGGGTCTTCCAACATGACAATGACCCGAAGCACACAGCCAGGAGAACCAAGGAGTGGCTCTGTAAGAAGCATATCAAGGTTCTGGCGTGGCCTAGCCAGTCTCCAGACCTAAACCCAATAGAGAATCTTTGGAGGGAGCTCAAACTCCGTGTTTCTCAGCGACAGGCCAGAAACCTGACTGATCTAGAGAAGATCTGTGTGAAGGAGTGGGCCAAAATCCCTCCTGCAGTGTGTGCAAACCTGGTGAAAAACTACAGGAAACGTTTGACCTCTGTAATTGCAAACAAAGGCTTCTGTACCAAATATTAACATTGATTTTCTCAGGTGTTCAAATACTTATTTGCAGCTGTATCATACAAATAAATAGTTAAAAAAATCATACATTGTGATTTTTTAGATTATGTCTCTCACAGTGGACATGCACCTTCGATGACAATTTCAGACCCCTCCATGATTTCTAAGTGGGAGAACTTGCAAAACAGAAGGGTGTTCAAATACTTATTTTCCTCACTGTATATTAAGTAACTATAGCACAGGAAATAATGGACGGACGGATTGCTAAATGTTGCATAGTTTTTACTTGTTCCATTATTTCCTGTGCTATAAGTGACAATAGCAGAGAAAATAATAATGGATGGATGGCTAAATGTTGCATCATCTACATGACCAGCACACACCAATGAATGCACTTGAGTAAACTGCTAAGCCACAGGCAGCTCCGAACAAGAAGGTACCATTTGTTATTCAAATATTCTTTCTGGAACAATAATCACTGAAAATCACTTATTAGTAGGCATTCACACCATTAAATGATGCAAAGGTCAGGTAGACATCTGCAAGGGCACAAACTTGTTCTATTTGACCAAGCGTGGGCTCTTCTAATCAGAGAGGGCTGGTGATAACTCATGGGAAATGGCCTGTGGAGCAGTGATTTACACAGGTCGAGTTTGAAAAAAGAAATTGCTTCATTATATATATTTTTTTCTTATCAGCTTAACATGCAAAGAGAGAACAAGAGTGTATACAACGACAGACAATCTCTTTGCATCTTGTGTTGTTTGCACTTATTTTAAGACAAAAAAATACGTTTTATACACTGTTTGCACAATGAAAATCTGGGATTTCAACTAGGAAATAATTTAAAATATGCCAAATTGAATTAACCCTACACTGAAAAAAGGTGTGTTGGACTTACATGATTTAATCATGTACATTGGTTCCACATGAATCGATTAAGTTAAACAAACATACTTTGTTCACATAATTTCAACATCATGGAATGAAGTAATTTTTAAATAACCGAACTGAGTTGTCTCACAATGATTTTAATATGCACTATAACAACAGTTGTGTGCACGGGGGGCTTGAAATCCTGCCTCTTAAATCAAATCACAAGTTTATTTTATTTTTGTATATTTTTGTTGTCACTTGACTGATTTATAAGACTGTACTAACTAACTTTCATTCTGTTAGCCAGCAATATCACATAATGAACATGCCAAGAGCGAAGTATGAAATGCTCTTTAATGACATGTGATGTGTCATTCCACAGCCTAAGCAATTGCTCTGCTCTTCTCCACTATGGTAACCCAGTATCATTTAAATGGTTCTAATAATTCCAACATAATAAAACATTAAACACTATTAAACAATACAAAATCTCCCCCTTTTCTCATTTCGCCCAAAACATAAAATTTAAAAAAAAAGAAGCTGTGCGTGTGTAAAGCGGGAGCAGTGTGCGCCCGTTGTGCTTTCACACTGGCAGCATTTGTCGCGTGCAGCTGAACCGCGGCTTGTGTACTGCAAATACAGAGGAATATCGTCCATTCTATCACCTTTTCCGGTGTTGTCCTCTGACCCGTCTGTCTTGTGCTTTGAGTTATGATCTGCTGCGAATGCGACCGTGTTCCCCTGTGTCCCAAACACACATACATATAACATGCTGTATATAGGTAGTTTACATGATAAAAGTAACCTTATAGTTGCCTCTAGTTTTAATCATTTAAACGGGCCTTTGAAGTTTGTGCAAAAACTATTTATTTTTTCACAGCGCTGGATGTCATATGCAGAGCTCTACATAGCGACCATTTTGGGCGCATTTGGGCCTAAAAAATAACTGCGTGCGACTGCGAAAAAATATTTAGGCGCACAGGTGCGAGTGACCCGATCGCTTCTCATGAATAGATGTATAATACAATCGGAATAAAAACTACAAACACTGACTGACTGAGCAACTGTTACGTTTCGTGCTGCAATCAACTGCTTTTCATGCCTTCTGTCAGCGGAGCATGTGCAAAAAACGTGTGCGACGGAGATAGTTTAAAAGGTGAAACCACGGTCTATGGGTGAAACGGGTGTGACGCGGCCATGCATACCAGACGCCTCGCGCTGATGTTTCTTTGCAGCCATGTTTGCAGCCAAACTTAACTAGAAATACCACATTTTGATTATCATAAACAAGGTCGGAAAATAACAGGGGCTTGGGCAAAAAATGCCACCAAAAATGAATTAATAAAAAATAATAAAAAAACGCTCCTGTATGAGTTCTTGGTTTAATCATTATCAGCTGCAGTCCATAACATTTATTGTGTTTAAAAATGACTAGATGCATATGAGTGAGTACATCATAAATCCATTTTCCAAACCGTGTTTTTATCTTACCCTGAATCACTACGGTACACATATAATAAGTGTTTCTTTTCTGACCATTCCAGTTCGGGTCGCAGCGCTGCGGAGGAGCACAGTCCCTGCGTGACTCGCCATAGACATAAACAGAGAGAAGTAGCTCCGGCTGCAGTGTTCTTCCGCGAGATGCACGCAGTTCTGTTTATCAGCGCCAGAGCGCCAAAAGTTACGGACAGCTATTGCTCCGAGTATTGGCATGATTGCAAATGTGATACTGATCTTGTACAAAAGTCCAATAGACAAGTTGATGTTAAGTAACAACGTTTTAGCCACAATACTGTTTATTTCGTGAAAATCAAAACAACCAGTTGTGCATCTCCAAGCGGTCGAATGAATCAATGACTCCCACATAGACTTCGACGCCCCCTACTGGCTGTTTTATTTTCATATTTATACTTTGCATGGACTTTTTATTTAAAATATAAATATTTTAACTAAGTTTAAGTTTAATTTGTACATAGCCTATTTCTAAATTCAAAAAATTATATTTAAAACATTTATACAACATTATTTACCCATGAGCTGCATGCAAATGTATCTAAACACCATTTCAGATAGAGCTTCTGTGCCACTTCTACTTTTGATGCGGATTTAATTTGATTGGTAACAGTCTGGTTGTGTCTTATTGCTCTAACTGAATGTATTGTTTAAATTAACATTTAAAAAAAAAACTTTTCTATTTTAAATGAAGAAATTGACAAAAGATGATGCATACATTTAATAAGATTAGAAAACATTGCTCTTATAATGGTAAAAATGCCCCTGGACATTAATTTAAAGGGACAAAGATCATCCTGTAATGGGAAAGTTATAATTGGAATACGTGTTATTGATCAGAAAGTGCTCCTAAAGTGCGCAGCAAAAATAGACTCGGCGCCGAAAAGATCGCAGCACTGACGCTTCTGTTCTGCTCCATCTCTGCGTACGGTGTGAATGCTCAGTCTAATCTGTTAATATGGGCGCCGGAAAAAATATGCACTGCTTACGCTCTGCTAACGCGTGCAGTGTGAAACCCGCCTTAATTTCAACAATTTTACTCTACTCGTCAAGTCCCAAGCAAAGCATGCTGGGAACTACAGTTTCAGCAAAAATAATTTTAGAGTACACAATTGGTTCACATTCACCCTAAATAATTGAATCTAGTAGATTGTACATTTAGAGAATTACATTAATCGAAAGCAAAGAAATCACGTTTAGGAGAGAAACACAATTTTGTTGAGTAGAGCCCAAACAATATGATTCTAGTCAATTGTAACAATTGTCAATTGGACAATATGTGTTTTCCTGTTTTTTTCAGTGTGCCCCTATACACACAACCCACGCAGAAAACATTCTGTCAACAAAAAAAGTCCCACAACGTATGGAATACCTGAACCACCCCCACCCTACACACACACACGGTTTACGGAGACTATCCATAGGCATAATGGTTTTCATTCTGTGCAAACTGTATATTCTATCCCCTTACACTAAACCTACCCATCACACAACATTTCTGCCATTTTTTAAAATAAAAAACAAACAAACAAACACACAGTTTAGTATGTTTTTAATCCATTTGGTTTACCGGTAGCACTTTACATTAAGGTTTCATTTGTTAACATTAGTAAATGTATTAAATGACATGAACTAGCCATGAGCAGTGCATTTGTTACTGTATTTTTGTTAAACAAATACATCTGTTTGTTCGTTACTTCGCAGAAAAAATACAATTTTTGATTTTATTAATGTATTAGTAAATGTTGAAATTAACATTAACAAAGATTAATAAATGCTGTAGAAGTGCAGTTCATTTTTACTTCATAATTACTAATGTTAATTAACGTTAACTAACGAAACCTTACTGTAAAGCGTTACTGGTTTACCCGTGTCCTTGTAAAACACACACACACACACACACACACACACACACACACACACACACACACATATATATATATATATATATATATATATATATATATATATATATATATATAGATATAGATATAGATATAGATATAGATATATATATATAGAGAGAGAGAGAGAGAGAGAGAGAGAGAGAGAGAGAGAGAGAGAGAGAGAGAGAGAGAGAGAGAGAGAGAGAGAGAGAGAGAGAGAGAGAGAGAGACTCATATTTTGACCGCACTGAATATGGAACTTTTAGGGAACGGATACTGTATTGCTTTATTCATCTTTCTATCTACATCATGATCAAAAACCAAAATAACCACTAAAGTATTCAGACAAAAAAAGCTCTGTTCCGGGTGCCCATTACAAAAACATTTTGGCATGGCATGAAACAGAAACAACAAGCTCTATTGCAGGTTACTGAAAAACAGTCCAACATTCCAGCGAATCTGTTAATCCTAGCAAACCCAGTGTCAATCACAAGATTTTCACTAGAACCACAGCCATCAAGAATAGAAAAACAGGAAGAAGCAACATTTCCCAAACTTACTTTTTACTATTCTGATTCAGCATGGTCCCAGAGCAAAACAAAACAAGTCCAAAGGCTGCAAGAGAAGTGAGCCAGTGCAGTGATTATCCTTGATTTTCTGCAAGATATCAGACGCCAAGGCTTGGAAACCGTGTTCACTGTACAGCGCTCTGCCTAAAACATTTAGAGCGAGGGAGTGCCTTGGTCTCCAAGCACCCTAGGGAACAATCTGTTGCATCTTGAACACACCCAAATCCATTTTCAAGGATTTCTATTTAAAAAAAATTCTGCTCTCACTTTCAGAGCAGGGATTTATGGATCGTTGCTGCAGTTCTGGTCGGGTTTACATGAAATGTTAAGCTTTAAAAAGATAGAAAGACGCATAATTATCGAATGAATTACATAATTAAAGGTTATAAAACCATAAGCAATCAGCAATTGAAAATCTCCGCTGTATCACTACACTACAACGCCTTATAAAAATGATGACACTAAACAGCCAATTATTAAAAAAAGCAGGTTTCTTTTTAAGTACGTCTTCATGAGCTAATAATAAGGAAGGAGGGATAGACAGCAGCAGATTGTGCACTCCGCAGACCTCGCATGCTGTAATTAAATTCATGTTGTGGAGTGCAGCCTGCCGTCTGCTCTAAGATTGTGTCCTATATCTGTGGTTGATATGTGCTGCGTACTCCGCCTCCGAAGGTTCCCACACTCCCCGACAGGAAGCAGTCCTCCCTCGAGGTCTCTGCTCCAAATAGGAAATGACTGCCAAGGAAACCAGCAATACAAGCAAGATTTTTAGCAGAATGACAATGGCTCAGTGAACCTGGCATACAGTGGAGTTTAATGGAAATTCAAACTTGGCCTGTAGTGCAACTGGGTAATGCATACAACTACAGTAACGTTTTACAAACTGCACTGCATTAATTCTTAAGTATTATTTTGAAGAATGTGTGCTTAGAGTACTTTTTAAACAGAATACTTGTGCTCTTCTTCTATAACTATTATACATCCAAAGGTCACACACACACATAAAACACACTACTTTTCAAAAGTTTGGGTTTTTTCTTTGAAAGAAATGAATACTTTTATTCAGCAAGGATGCATTAAATTGATCAAAAGTGAAAGTAAAGACATTTATAATGTTAAAATATTTCTATTTAAAATAAATGTGTGTATCATTTGGTGTCTAATAGCCTTATTTTTTTCATTAATGAGAATTTGACCAAAATTTCAAAAGCTAAAACTTTTTTTTTTAACCTTTTTTGTTGTTGTTTTACATACTGAAGCCCAATTAAATGTGGAAACTTTTAGTTACACTCACTTCTGTCACTACAACAAATTCCTAGTTTGTGTAAACATACCTGGCAATAAAGCTCATTCTGATTCTCATTCTGATTCATTCTGAAGTATGTCTTTGGCCACATATACTTGGAGTACACAATGACAAAGCATTCATATTATCCATTATCCCATAAGGGCAATAAATACACAAGCTACACATTAAAACAAAGTAATAAAATAATCTTAGCGTGAACTAGATCAGCCAGCTCATGTAAAAATTCCCATTTAACCTCTCATTTTATAATCAGGAAAACATTTGGGAGCTCAATGAACAAAGTAATTATTCAGCATCCCATAATACCCTGGTACACAGCTTATTACTGCATTTCAACAGCCGTGTTTGTGTTCACAGATGAATAGTTACATAATCTCAGCACTATCGATGGGGTCACTCCTAAAACCCACAAGCCTCTTTTCAAAGAAGCTTATTCGGGTGATTCTTGGGGCATGGAAAACAAATTCTTTTTTTTTGGGGGGGAGAGAAAGTTGGAGATAAAAAACAACAACAAATGGCCTGGACATTTAATTTAAACCATATAGTTTCTCTATACCATTATTATTATAGTTGTGGTGTGGACTATTCTTTTATATTAAAGGGGTCAGGAATTGAGAAATCTACTTTTCATTCAGCCTTTGATATATAAAAGTTAATCATGATATAAGAATATCCTGTAACTTTCGGAGCTGAAAACTTCCTTGTTAGTCAAAGAAAAGCTTTTATTGACACCAGGCCCAGCAAACGCTCGATCTCAGAATCTGCCAGGCTGTGACGTCTGAGTGAGGTGAAACACCGCCTCAACAGCAGAAAAAGTACCTTTGATTCTGTAGCTCCGCCCACTGACTCGTGGAGCTAAACGGGTCGCGCTACCGAGCAATAAACAAGCCGAAGATAGCAAGATATTGCGCTGTATTGCCTGGTTGTGGAAGAACACAGTCGCCGCATAAGCTTCCTTCGGGTTATAATATTAGGAATGTGTGGTTAAGCTTTAAATTGAATGAATATCCAGCTCACGTGGGGAAGACATTGCACGTTTGTTCCTTCATTTCACCGCGGATTCGTTTGTAAACAAGAGACTGGATTTGCAGACAGGATGAGTTTTCATGAATGAAGCAACACACTAATGTGAGTAAAAAATGTTTTATATGTGATAGTATTGCATTGTTACAGATCGTTTGATATCTATTTATTATGTGTACGTGTCTAACGGAACATAATTTACCCCGCTGTCACAGGGCTCGCAAAGCCCAACGTCCCGGGGCTATGTGTTTTCCAGACAGGCTAACAATACTATCATCTTAAATAGTGAAAGAAAATTCCTTGTTCACTCTTTTGACTTGATATTTGAAGGAAAAATACAATCGTGGAAGTTTTGATCATGCTGTCTGCAACGTACTTGGCTTGCATGTGTGTTTGTGTGTGTTTAGATGCACGGTTCGCGGTTATATCCACCGATCGGGCGGGCCAGATAATATAAAAATAACATTCATATTAACTGCGGGTGGATGAGATTTAAATCATTGTGTTTGTTTGATAGGCTAAAGACATTTTGCGAGCCCTGTGGGCGAATCATTCCGGTTGTCGTTTTCCCACACGCTTTCAAAACAATGCCTCACGTGTACCACGGGGTGCCGAAGCTCATTAAATATGCAAAGCTTATCCAATCATAGCAGTGGGCGTTTACTTTAAAGTCTTCAGTGCGGCACGCCCATTAAAGCTGAGCGTTCCATGAGAGAGGCTCAAAACCAGAGTAGAATATAGCATATTACTTATTCATTATGATTTTTTTTTACGTAAAAAACACGCAAACTTCATAAGTTGACCTCAGACAACAGTATAAAAAAAATAACTAAGCCAGTTCATGACCCCTTTAAGAACAATTTAAAAAAAAACTTTATCATTTTAGTTGTCATCCTTGGTGTGAATGGGCATTAACACTGCCAAATAACATGATTTTTTTAAAAAGTCAACACCAAGAATTTAGCCTATTAAAAATGCATGTATAAATATAAAATAATTACACCAATTTCAATAGTATTGGATAAATACAGCATGTCACACTGCTGTCACATGTTTGACATGTCAACCTCTGCATTTCTACCCAATTTTACCAACCCACAACCTGCAATGTTTTTGAACAGGCAGAAATTACGGAAGCTCTAAAATGGTTGTGTGAAGGGAGGCAATTAAAATGGAACGATATTTCTGCACTAACCTTGGTGAGTATTAATATGTTATGTGACAAGGTTTTTGAAATAGTCATGAATTTTGAGGGCCCTTAAAAATCCTTCACTCAACTTCTGGTAATGGCTTTGAATTCATGCAAGTGCCAAACCTCGCTCCTAACGAAGCCATTAACAGATATCTACAAAAAAAGGGTAGAACATGAATATTCATTTTGTCCTCAGCATTGCACATTCACACTGCACCTTCCTGATGAAAAAAAGCATTGTGAATAACCCCTTTTCCTAGTTACCGTATACAATAATCTGGTAATACAACAACATGTTACTTAAAAAAAGTTGTAAATTTGACGTACATTTTCTATGTATGGGATATCGTACAGGAAATGGTAAAATTGATAGTTTTGAGTCTTAATTGGATGAGCCATTATAAAATGCAGACAAATATAAACCTGTGAGCTTACATTCTACACTCACCTAAAGGATTATTAGGAACACCTGTTCAATTTCTCATTAAAGGGATAGTTCACCCAAAGATGAAAATTCTGTCATCATTTACTCACCCTCAAGTTCGTCCAAACCTGTGTGAGTTTCTTTGTTCTGCTGAACACAAAAGAAGATATTTAGAAGAATGTGTGTAACCAAGCAGATAGAGCAACTATTGACTACCATAGTAGGAAAAAAAATACTATGGTAGTCAATAGTTGCTCTCTCTGCTTTGTTACAAACATTCTTCACTCTATCTTCTTTTGTGTTCAGCAGAACAAAGAAACTCATACAGGTTTGGAACAACTTGAGGGTGAGTAAATGATGACAGAATTTTCATTTTTGGGTGAACTATCCCTTTAATGCAATTATCTAATCAACCAATCACATGGCAGTTGCTTCAATGCATTTAGGGGTGTGGTCCTGGTCAAGACAATCTCCTGAACTCCAAACTGAATGTCAGAATGGGAAAGAAAGGGGATTTAAGCAATTTTGAGCGTGGCATGGTTGTTGGTGCCAGACGGGCCGGTCTGAGTATTTCACAATCTGCTCAGTTACTGGGATTTTCACGCACAACCATTTCTAGGGTTTACAAAGAATGGTGTGAAAAGGGAAAAACACCCAGTATGCGGCAGTCCTGTGGGAGAAAATGCCTTGTTGATGCTAGAGGTCAGAGGAGAATGGGCCGACTGATTCAAGCTGATAGAAGAGCAACTTTGACTGAAATAACCACTCGTTACAACCGAGGTATGCAGCAAAGAATTTGTGAAGCCACAACACACACAACCTTGAGGCGGATGGGCTACAAAAGCAGAAGACCCCACCGGGTACCACTCATCTCCACTACAAATAGGAAAAAGAGGCTACAATTTGCACAAGCTCACCAAAATTGGACAGTTGAAGACTGGAAAAATGTTGCCTGGTCTGATGAGTCTCGATTTCTGTTGAGACATTCAGATGGTAGAGTCAGAATTTGGCGTGAACAAAATGAGAACATGGATCCATCATGCCTTGTTACCACTGTGCAGGCTGGTGGTGGTGGTGTAATGGTGTGGGGGATGTTTTCTTGGCACACTTTAGGCCCCTTAGTGCCAATTGGGCAACGTTTATATGCCACGGCCTACCTGAGCATTGTTTCTGACCATGTTCATCCCTCTATGACCACCATGTACCCATCCTCTGATGGCTACTTCCAGCAGGATAATGCACCATGTCACAAAGCTTGAATCATTTCAAATTGGTTTCTTGAACATGACAATGAGTTCACTGTACTAAAATGGCCCCCACAGTCACCAGATCTCAACCCAATAGAGCATCTTTGGGATGTGGTGGAACGGGAGCTTCGTGCCCTGGATGTGCATCCCACAAATCTCCATCAACTGCAAGATGCTATCCTATTAATATGGGCCAACATTTCTAAAGAATGCTTTCAGCACCTTGTTGAATCAATGCCACGTAGAATTAAGGCAGTTCTGAAGGCAAAAGGGGGTCAAACACAGTATTAGTATGGTGTTCCTAATAATCCTTTAGGTGAGTGTATATTAATGCGCTAAATCTACATTTATAGCACCTCTTTGTGGTTTAAAGCAGCAAATACCTCAACTAAAAGGGCGATTCTGAATGGGTAACATCTATATCAAGTTACATTATTTGCAACTGTTAATCTGATACTAATAAATAAATAACTACTTCATGAACATTGCTGTTTTTAATCAATGATTCATCATTCTTTTACTAATAAAAGAAAGAGACTGCAGAGTGATACGAGACAATGGTCAGTATACAAAATCATTTGAATTCAGAATGCAGTCAATTGACCAATTAGAATCAAGTATTCCAGGGTGTGATACACATATGCTTATCCCATAAATACAGTTGCAATGCTTTTTAACTTTTAAGTCTAAATCACATCTAATACAGTTTCATGAAATAAACGAGATGCCAAATTTCTATGTATAAATATATACTTACAGTACATATCTAATGAGAAAAATGACTTATATGTTATGATTTGTTCAGCAGTATGTGTAATGACAACGTGTTTATAGAGTGAATTAATTCATTTGTTTGCCAATACATTTTTAGATGAATCAATGCAATAATATAAAACAATACTCTCATTATTCATAATAAATACAGATTCATAACATATTCTCAGTCTGCACAATGAAGTTTCACAATAACACACTCTTGTAAATACACACCTACTGTACACATGCACTAAATCAAATATACAGGCAACAGTATAAACTGCAAACATTTATAGTCTGCCATAGCTTCTCTACAAACATCATCAGATCGCCCCGTCCAACACAGAGAATGCTGGGATGTCAAACAGCACGTGTAGCCACCCAGTACCAGGGTGGAATAATGGATCTCATAATATCAGTACACAACCTGACAGTGCCATTAAATGAAAAAACATTACCAAAAGCACCTCTACAGTCCACCTGACCGCAGGGCACGGAGTGTATTCCTCACCCAGCATGTGTTTTAGTACATCTGCTCCCACACAAAGGACAGAACAGGGAAGCTGCGGAGCCCATGATCCGTTCATAGGGACTGAACACTTCAGTTACCGGCCACAATCCCTGTTGACCGCAGCAGCTTGCTGTTTACCATCGATTACTGCCCTGATAATGCCGACAAAAGCTGAGGGAGCGCTGTGACTCGTCCCTCGTCTCTCTCTCTCGCCCTCTTTCATTCTTTCAGCATGGAAGCTCTGTAATGAGATGCCATTCAGGCACAATGCAGCGCTCCCAAAACACACTCCATCCACCAAGATCTGGATCTACAGCGTGCCTGTCAGAACCACAGGGATTCTAGTAAGGACTACTCACCAGGCATGCCGTCAAGATCCCAGGTCCCCTGGCGACGAAGACAAGGATGAGGAAGGCTGCTCACAGCTCCATTTTGCTACCTCTGCTGCGGCTCGGAGCCACTGGGAACAGCGGACACACGCAGCCGGCTCACACACACAATCTTGCAGCCCCGCCTCTCTCCTCTCGCTCTGGCCTCCTTGTTTTAACTGTCACACTCTCATAGAGGAGCTGCTGTAAACCCCCCACTCATATTTAAAGTGGGCCAGAGATCCTTTGACAGACTGTGGGCTGCGCCAATCCCTCTCTTTCTCTCTCTTTCCCTCTCTCTCACTCTCTCGTTGTGTCGGCTGGACTGCTGCTGTGTGCAACGGAAGCAGGCTTAACAGTGTGAGCTGGCCCTGCCCCCTTCCCTGTGTGTGTGTGTGTGTGTGTGTGTGTATGTGGCCTTTGTCCTGTGGCTTTTGTGATATACTGGTCCCTGAACTGGGAAAATCCACAATATCTTCATGCAGAATGCATGTTTGCTGGAGGTAAATGTCTGTTTGGGAACGTGGGTGGGTGGGTGTATGTATGCTCAGTAAACTTTGACCTGAGTAGCGTATGCTTTTAGGCAGGCAGTACTTTTGCTCATACTAAGGGTTATGGCAGGGGTTCTCAAGTTTTTTGTTTTATTTATTGTGCGCACTCTGCAAGCCATTTTTTAGGTCTCAAAATTGTGGTGACCCAACACCCACATAACAGAATTAAACTACACTTTATGCACTTACAAATACCAATATATTACACTATTTAGTCAGTAACTCTGTCTTGCTCGTGAATCATGAGCTCTCTGCTGTAAGACGTTAAAAATGCATTTTGTGGCAAGACAGGTGAATAGCAAATAATGTAATGAATAGATGTCACCAAACTTCTACAGCTGATTGATTATATTAAAGTCCTCCCCTAGGCAATCATTTTATCCCTTAAAGGCACAATATGTAAGATTTTTGGATTAAAATATCCAAAAACCACTAGAACAATGCTGTATATTTTGTTGACTTGAGTACTTACATTATCCCAAATGTTTCCAAGAATGTTTAAATCCAGAGGAATAAGCAACTTTAACCAGGACACTATGTCCGTGCGTCGCCTATCAATGACATCATAACCGCGTTGCCCTCGATTTCTGTTTTTATTTTGCAGAAACCATGGAAACACCAAAGATGCTTTAATATATTATGTTTTATTAGACAGGCGAGCAACTGTATGGATACATTCATCAACAGAAAAGGAATCACTGTTATACAGCTCAACACGGTCTTATTGTTTAAATCTGGTTTTCTAGATTTACTGCGAGTACCATGTTTTACCATGCCTTATATCGATCTAGCGATCTGCAGTTTTCAACAAGTGCTCATAGTAGCCGCCGAGCGAACGCACAGAGTAGCATTTTAACAACTTAGAAACACACTCAAATTTATCTAATTTGATAAAACAGCACTGAGTTACCCCACATACTCATGACCGAAAGAATTGGAGGTGGTCGTCTGTGGCATAATAAAAGCTCCACTTCTCTCGAGCCAGGGTTAGGGTGATTTCCGTCCTGTCAGATTCTTTTCCACCGGCTGTAGAGGTGAAGACGACAATGCCCATGATTCCGCGAAATCAAGACATCATCAAGCTACACCTTTGTTTCAAATAAGCGACCTCTAGTGGCGAAAATTACATATTGTGCCTTTAAAACTCATCTTTGATCACAAAAACTACATATTTTAAAGTTTTTTCATGTGAAAAAATATCTTCATGCCTTAATATAGCATGAATGCAACTCTACACACTTGTTTCATTTAGTATACGCGGAACCATACATATGCAAATTAGCCCCTCCTCCACTCACACCAGCTCAGAATGAATACCTGATCTACTCGGTCAACTTTACTGTAGTAAATGCTGCACAATGGCAAGTGGAAATACTGATTTAATTCAGCCATATATGTTTGAACCACAAACCATGTTCCCATTTGCCATCGCTTTCTAACAATCGGCATCCTTAGAAACGCTTTGAACAACTTAGAACATCAGAGGAGAAAGATATATAGTTCATCATAACATTGTGATATATATCATATGCATAATCCACCCTCTATATTGCTAAATGTACAGACAAATATACCAGGATAACCTGGCTTCTCTTGAGATTCCCCTGCTTCGCAGTTAAGGATATGCTAAAGCCCGCCCGCACGTTGATGTGATTGGTTACAAGACGTGTGACATAAGAAACACCAGCGATTTCAAACCACGTTTTTGAGACTGTCTTTGGTAAACTGCAGTTTTAAAGGACAACTCCAGTGAAAAATGAACCTAGGGGTAATTAACACATGGTACCGAGTAGATCGTTCTCTGGGATGCATTTTCATGAAAATCAAATGTAAAGAGTTCTATCTGTAAAAACAGATTAGCTTTTTACGCTAGTATATGGGGCATAGAATAAGTAAAATTAAATCGCTAGTTAATACCACTAACAAGGCTCAAAATAGCCTCACACTAACACGGTAGCATAATGAGGGTCCCTACATGCAAACCGAAGCATTGAGAGCTTTGTAAGTGTACAAACAGTTTAATAAGAAGATACTTTATAAAGACAGTACATTATGCGTATACAGACAGGAGCCATCTTGGAAAACAGTCTCGACGAATTGAGCCACGAAGGTTGTGCTAAGCTGAACTAATTCCTATCGACCAGCTCACTTAGCACAGCGTTCGTGGCTCAATTCGTCGAGACTGTTTTCCAAGATGGCTCCTGTCTGTATACGAGTAATGTACTGTTTATGAATTTGAACATGGTTTGTCTTAAAGCATATTAAAAACACCACATAGACATATAAACAACGTTAAAAACTAGATTTTTACCACAGGGAGTCTTTAAGAATAGCAAAGATTGTTTGTATTACAAGTTGCATTACCTAAACCACTCAGTAAAAACCTTCAGAATCTAGACAGGAATAAAACAGTTAAGTTTGGTGTATGTACTTTAAGTGCGGCAGAAGTAGAGATTTCTTATTCAGTGCATGAAAAAAAACGCATTTAAAGAGATGTATTGCAGTTAAAATCTACAGACAGAAATAGATAACGTGCAAAAAAAAACCACTCACAAGAATTGACCTGCCTGTTTTTGCATGTAGTGTCTTCTTGCAATGAAATGTTTCGTTTAAAACATGCTACAATTTGAAATGAATTTGTGAATTAGTTGTGAACATGCTGTGGTTTTAATAACTTTAGACAGATCAATTATGAGAAAATTTCATCAGGCTCAGTGCTCAACGCACAAAAATGTTGTGATTAATACTCTCTATTAAGAAACTGTAGTTTAAGCCATAATTTGATGAACAACAAGAAGAGGAAGAGGGCTTACACACCACAGCCTACAGCACGTCATTTAAAACTATTAGTGTTATGAGCGTACAATGGGGATTGAATTTAGGGATTGCTGATCCAAACAAAAAAAGGGAAAAGAAGATTAATTAGCAATATACAATGCAAAGTATGAGACCACAGTGGAAATTTGCAAGACAAATCTATTGCATATCTGCAATAAACAAAAGATATTTAAGGATTTAGATTTTTTTTTAAACCAACCAAACTTGTGATGTAATAAGGTTATAATGATAAGGAAATATTTCTGATTCATACTATATACAGTGAGGAAAATAAGTATTTGAACACCCTGCTATTTTGCAAGTTCTCCCACTTAGAAATCATGGACATTTTAAAGGCAGACTAACAGGTCTTTGAGGGTCAGAATTCTAGCTGATAGACAGGTGTTCAAATACTTATTTGCAGCTGTATCATACAAATAAATAGTAAAAAAAATCATACATTGTGATTTCTGGATTTTTTTTTTAGATTATGTCTCTCACAGTGGACATGCACCTACAATGACAATTTCAGACCCCTCCATGATTTCTAAGTGGGAAAACTTGCAAAATAGCAGGGTGTTCAAATACTTATTTTCCTCACTGTATATTAGGGCTGGGTATTGACACATTTCACAATTTGTTTCAATTTAGATTCACAAGCTTGCAATTCGATTTGATTCCGATTAAATATGGATATATATTAATACATGGCAAATTGTCTCAAGGAAAACAAATCTCTTAACTAACCTAGGCTACATTAGCCTACTATTGAAGGTAAAAATGAACTGATTTGTATACAAACACTTAAATTACACTCAATTATGTTTTTTTTTATACTAATAAAGTTATAATATTAACTTTACAATTACATATTCATATTTCTACTCCAATTTGTTTATTGAGATATAAACATTTAAATGGTGGCTGTCATAAAAACTTGCCAGATTTATTCCAACATGCATTTATATTGAAAAACATTAAAGGTTATAATGAATATGTAATATGGTGCCTATATTTAGCTAAATTCTCCTCTCTAGAGTAATTTTTTTCTAGCTGACTAACAAGTTTATGGACACTGGATATGGTTTTTCTGAGGTAAATGTGTTACATGACATTGTTTACAAGCTGTTTTACTGACGTCTTTCCATGGTTGAAACACTGATTGAGCGATTCCATGTGGCGTGATACGGATTTCGGTAAGATATATATATATATAATCATATTATTAATAACATTAACTAATAATAATGTATGTTAATTAATTCATTAAGTGAGGGATTTTAAGGCACGACGTAGAGGTGAAGAACCACCCGACGTGAAGCGAAAATTAAAATGATGGTTATTTTTTAGCACTCCGTCCACATTAAATAAAGTAGAGCCATCGGATTGTTTTTATTTGAACGAATTATCACATTTATTTAAATTCATTATTAAAAGAGAGAGACAGAGAACTGAAAAAGAAAGATCAGAGAGAGAGAGAGAGAGAGAGACAGAGATGCGTGCGCGAGTTACCTGCACTGTGTGCATCTCTTCTTTAAAGTCTAATATATATATATATATATATATATAAAATTATACACATTTTGTATAATATATTATATATATATTATACAAAATATGTGAATAATTTTATTTAATCATATTATTAATAATATTAACTAATAATAATGTATGATAATTAATTAATGAATTATTTAAAAAAAATTATTACATGAGAAAAATGCTAAATAAAATTATTTTGAATAGTGGTCTCATTTTCTAAAATATATACAGTAAGGTATGAACAAGTTACATAAAATAAAATAAAAAGTAAAACTGCTATTATAAGTAAAAACAGTACACATAAACTCTTTACAATATCACATCTTACTCTTTGTGCCTTATATGTGTTTTGCATAATGCAGAATCTGGGTTTTAACATATTTCCCATGGAGATATGGGGAAAAAAATATATAATCATAATATATAATCATCATCTGTGTAGAACAGACTGAAACATCTGAACGTCCATCCAGACGTAAAGGTTTGCATCCATTAAACAATGAAGTCAATCAATGTGACTTCAAGGTCCGCTCTTTGGCTGAACATCTTGAGTTTAAGCACAAAATAAATCCTTTGAGAGGTTCTTCTATGTTCTCTCTAAGCTTTTGTGGGCGGAGAAACCAAAGTGGGTTCCATGTCCTTCAGGCCTGAAACAATGAGGTCATGTCTTTGTTACACACTGGAGACAGAAGTGTGATGTGACAGTATCCGTGCCGAGTGGGAGTAGGTCGCGGGCTAGACACATTCAATTCATCGGGCGATCCAATATTCATGCACTAAAACAGAGAACCTGCAGCACAGAAGAGAGGAATTTCCTATCACCAGCTCGGCTCTCCTCCAACCTTTAACATAACGCATCGAATGTGTGCGAGTCACTCGGGAGACAAATTAATGACATATGCTCTCGCCATTCTCCACCACGCACAGCTTTTCCCACAGCAAGCCTGTGATTCATTTTCCAGTGTCATTCTCTCTGCTTCATGTGTGTGTAGGTGTGTGTGAGCCACCTAAGAGCAATTACTTGTCATCTTGCAGTCTCACCTAATGGTCCCGCACCTGTCTTATAGAGTTGTGGAAGTCTTTAAATATTAATTCGTATTCCTCAGAAATGATTCCTCAAATATAAGTTCCCTGGAGCATTTAAGCAGACTGAAGATTGCAATAACAGGGCCTGACTTCCCCACTGGCCTCTTGGATTGTCAACAGACTGAGAATAATCATGAACGAATGATGCAGATGTGGCTAGCTGTCTCTCATTTCTGTCATGAAACCGCTCTGCCAGCTATTATTATAAACGGTAAAGGAGATCTGGTGAATGTATGTTATGGGAATAGAAAAACTCACACAATTTAAAGGAAAAGTTATAATTCTATTACTCATCCTCATGGAGAACAACCCGTTCTCACTCCCATGGCGTCAAAATCTGAAGCATGATCAAGTACCCCTAGGTGTTATTTTTCGACGTGCAGGGTGCTCCATTGATTTCAATGAGAAATCTTTGGCATTATACAGGCATGGGAACGTTATCGCCATGATGAAATTATATTGGGTTATGATTTTGCCATTATGACATGTTGGAGTGTGATTCTCAATTTAATCAGCCAGCATACTTTTATTTACATTTCTTTTATTTACGCTAGTTACACACGTTTGAACATGTAACCCAACCTCATCCCATCCCTAAACCTCATTTGTGTATTATATGATATAAAATAAAGGATATAACAGGAAAATACGACTGCATACACAATTTATTAAAAAAATACAAATATTCCAAACGATTGTTTTGTGTGAAGAAAATCCCCAAAAGCGATCAGCATCTCCATCCGCTGAAAATCATGCACACATTCACATTTCAAAAATTGCCGCCCAAAGTTTTCATAGTGAAATTGCATTGGCTGTCCTATGTCTCGTGACCAATTGCGTCCTTACATCAGCTTCTTGACTTCAGAAGACTTGGAATGCTTATACTGTTTTTGGCCAGTTTTTGCAATAAATACCTGCGACTGTACTTGTATTTTCCTGTTATGTGTTTTATATTGTTTAGAAGTGGGTAGGTTTTGGGTAGGAGTGGGGTTAGTTGCTCCAAAATATAAAAGTAGCCTATAAATATTCATAAAATCATGTCTGCTTAATGCAAAGAATTAAATGCGTCTTGATCTGACGCATTGGGCAAACAACTGAAATCAATGGAGTATCCTGTGCGTCGATATAGTGACGCCTAGGGGTGCCTTTAGCGTCTTCATTGTGACGTGGAAGGCACTTGACCGTCCTTCAGATTTTGACGCCTTTACCCAAAAGAACTCCAACATGACAAAAAAACACTATAAAAGACAAGTAGTCCATACAAGCCATGTGCTATATTCCAAACCTGACGTGTTAAATCTAAAAGCACTATATTTAAAAGGATGCAGACAGTTTTTAGAGAATAGCGACATGATAGCGACAAAAATTAGATCTATGTCACAAAAAAAAAAACATAAAAAACAAGCTATTGAATGTCTTCAGAAGACTTGAACAACACCGAAAGAGTACACTCTAAAATATGCTGGGTTAAAAATAACCCAAGTTGGGTTGAAAATGGACAAACCCAGCAATTGGGTTGTTTTAACGCAGCATTTGGGTTGTTTTAACCCATCGGTTGGGTTAAATGTTTGCTTAAAACAACCCAATTTTCTTGTAAAAACATTTTCTACAGTGTTTTTTACATCGTTTTTTTTTTACAGTGTTGTTATTTTGGAGCCCATCCACTTTCAATAGAGCCACACTATTTGGGGCAATAATCTAATTCAGATTTTTCTGATTGCTATTTTTATATATATATATATATATATATATATATATATATATATATATATATATATATATATATATATATATATATATATATATATATATATATATATATATATATATATATATATATATATATATATATATATATATATATATATATATATTTTTATATATATATATATATATATATATATATATATATATATAAAATAGCAATCAGAAAAATCTGAATTAGATTTTTATATATGAATTAGATATATATATGAATTAGATATATATATATATATATATATATATATATATATATATATATATATTTTTTTTTTTTTTTTTTTTTTTTTTTTTAATAAGGTCCAGGTTTGTTGTTCTGGTTTTTAGGCTGTACAATTATGCCAAATATAATTTGTTTTGTGTTATAGCAAATGCAGAGATTAAATTGGAACACCCGAACATGAGCTGCTTTTGTGTAGAAAAAAAAAAAAAGTACCAGGCCTCACTATGAAACATGCTGCACACATATTTATGTAATTAAATATATAAATACCATCGTGGGCACAGGTTAGACTCTGTAATAGCCTTCTTGATAATATTCGGGGCTCAGACTCACTCTCCCAGTTTCAATCTAGATTAAAGACGCATCTCTTTAGCCAAGCATTCACATAGTGTATCTCATAACCTTGTACTCCAGTTATATATCACATCAAATGCACATGATTATCTTTGCTTAATGTTCTGAACAGCAGCTACGCTAATTATTTTCCATTTGTTGTTCTGTTTTATCTCGGGATGCTCATCCCTAACTAGAGAGTATGTCAGCTCCAGTTTGTATGACTTCAGACGCCAAAAACCTGTAAAGAGACAACTCCATCTCCTGCCAGGACAGGATGCAAACTCTCAATCAACATGAACAAATGCAAACTTTCTATATATCCTAATCATTTGTTAACAACATGTATTCGTTCAATCAATGAGCTCACTTTTTTTAGAGTGTATGAATGGGTGAATGTGAGGCAATATGTGAAGCGCTTTGGATGTCCATGGGTCTGTTGAAAGCGCTATATAAATGTAGTCCATTTACCATTTTTTCTGTCTTAAATGAATACATTGTTAGCTAACTGCATGGTTTAGATATGTACATTTCTGAAATGCATAACTTTCTAAATTGTAATGTAGACACATGCATTTTCTGTTAAGCTGCTTTGAAACTATATGCATTGTGAAAAGCGCTATACAAATAAATGTGAATTGAATTGAATGAATTAAATTGCAGCATTTGATAATCGTTTTAAGCCATATTGCAATTTCGGGTTTTATTTTGATTTACGCCCTATTTTAATACATGGAAAAGTAGCCAATACTTTATTTTGTGCTCCACAGAAGAATCAAAAGTCAAACGAATTTGTAACAACATGCATTTTCAATTTTTCTAAACTATTCCTCTAACAAACCTCGGACTGTAGCAGAACGCAGGAAGTCCTTTTACTCTGTTAGCTCAGTCTGTGACCTCCAACATTCCCCTCAGCGTTGTTAACATTCTCCTCCTGTCTCTTCCGGCTCCATTAGCTACAACTACAGACCACTGAACACATGCAGAACCATAAAACCGCCCCCCTATTTCCCTTTCCACAATTTGTTGCCTTACAGGCTGGAATTATGACGCATCATATTGACCTAGTTTTCCAGTAACTATGCTAACATCCCACTAGGACAACATAACTGCAAAACGTGTTAATTACGAGGTGCAGGTTGACATTGTCAAAGGTGTGATTCAGTTGCAACAAAGCCTGCTCTTGCAAAAGGGTTATACGGTATCCGTCAATTCGAAACGCAGCGTTTGCGTTAACCACCTACTAAAGGTACACACACAAGGAGTTAGTGATGATGTGCATATGTGCATGTAAAGCGGAATGGCTTATTGAATTGTACTTAATATTTATCTTTGTTACTATGGCAACTCTAGAGGGTAAGATTAGCTTTTATACCCAGCGACTGACTGCTTTCATAACTGGAGAAATTTCGCCTGCAATTTCCCTCTATAGACTGCGAGTTGTTGACACAAATTACCTTGTCATTAAATGATGATTGCAAAGATGTTTTGAGGGACAACACCACAAAATTGCGTATGCAGTCTACACACCATGGTGCACATCTCAATAAGACCATATAATAACGACGTGTCACAAATGAAAGCCTAACTCGCAAGGGTATAAGATACTGCTTCAAATGCAAAAGAAGGCTGTGACAAAGGAGACAAAAAACCTGTCTGAGTGTCTCAAGAGTGAAGCGCACTAAACCCTGTGAAGAAATGCCAATTTTGTGGGTCTCTGTGTGTGTGTGGTCATTAAAAAAAACTGTAGTGGTGCAGATAGAGCACAAAAACCACTGCAATGGCCAAGCAGAACTGCTGGCTGAAAGATTACTGCGTATTATAGCAAAGGCTTATCTGATAATTTGATTTGTCATTGATCCCTGAACTCGAGTGAATCTGCCAGACACAGTTACACACTTAGGCACACAAAAATGTTTCACACAGCTCTAGTAAGCAGCACAACTGCAACTGCAGGTCCGGATCTAAAGAGAAAAGAACCGTAATAATGGCCATAAATCATCACCGGGTTCTCATTTTTGACAAAATTGAGTTATTCACATATTCTTATTCTGTGACAACGTATTTACATTATGTGATGTTTTTTATGTTATGTACATTTTTGGGACTTTTTAATTAGAAAACAAAAAGGTCGAATGGAATGCAAAAACTTTGGAGCTTAATATCTCAAAATTGCTCAGAATGCAGATAGAACCTTATAATTCCAAGGTGGCAAAATTATGTCATTCTGAGTGAGCTATTTATAATTATTACAATCTTATAAGGTAATATTCTTTACATAAAAAAGAGAATCACATTTACATTCAAATAGTAATCCATTTGCATACGTATAAGGGAAATCATGAATAGTTTGATTATTTTGATAGCTTAATAAACACATTATACATAACACATTATATACATTAAATAAACTAATAAATTAGTGAAACACTGCACGTGTAGCTGCATCTGCCAAATTATGCCACGTATGTGCTCAGTTTAAAATATCTTTCCCTGCCATTGTTTAATTTGCCAGCCAGCACTATCATTTTGTATGAATATCTGAACATACAATATATCAAAAGAAAGATCAGAACCTCTGCTAGAAAATTGTATAATATATATATATATATATATATATATATATATATATATATATATATATATATATATATATATATATATATATATATATATATATATATATATATATATATATATATATATATATATATATATATATATATATATATATGTATATATGTATAAAACATTTTATTTATGCATTATTTTTTTCAATCAACAATTGAATGTGGGTATGTTTTTTAAGCATTGAATATTTTGAACAAAAAGCTGAGTAAATTAAAATATAAATGAAGTAGAGAGTATCCATCAACAGCCCAAAGCTTCACAGTCCTATACCTCTTAGAGGGGCTCGACATTTCATTCAGTAACGTTAGGCAGTTTTGATTTATATGCTGTTTAATGTTTAAAGATTGTGTTCGTTTACATACTTCTACATGCTTCTATCGCTTGTTTCTGCATCTTCGCCTGTGTTTTGATCTGGAGATTTTGTACTCTTTCAGAAAACGTGTAATAGCGCCCCCTACCCCCAACAGTGAAAAAAAGTCTCATCTTGTCTTATAGTGAATCTACCCTTAAAAAATGGTAAATGGACTGCATTTATATAGCGCTTTTAACAGACCCATGGCCATCCAAAGCGCTTTACATCTTGCCTCACATTCACCCATTCACACACCAACGCCGTTGTCAGCCATGCAAGGCGCCATCCAGCTCGTCGGGAGCAGCTGGGGTTAGGTGTCTTGCTCATGGACACCTCGACACTTGGTCAGGTGGAACTGGGGATTGAACCACCAACCTTCCGGTTTGTAGACAACCTACATGAACCACTGAGCCACTGCCGCCCCGGCAGTCATAAATGTGTCAGAAATGACGGAACAATCAATGGCTGGGAAAGAGTTAGGGTCCTATCATACACCCGGCGCAATAAGACGCCAGGTGTGACGCAAGTGTTATCATTTTCACATCCAGCGCCATGTTGTTTAAATAGCAAATGCACTCGCACCCATCTGTTCGCCCATGGGCGTGCTGGTCTGAAAACCAGGTGTGTTCAGGCGCATTGTTGGCACGTTGCTATTTTGAGGCAACTAAAATGACTGCACCATTGACCAAAAAAACCCTGATCTAAAGTCAATAGTGCAGTATTTTTTGTGTTATTTAAAGGGTGCATTAGTACTATGCACCTATAGGCGGGTGCACAAAGCATGTACACTCTGCTTATTACACACACAGGGGACGCACAGCAGCACACTAACACTAATATTTTTTTAATATAATAAAAGGATTCCTCTCTGGAGAAGCGTTAAGTCTTTACGCTCGCAAATTCCGCCAAGTAAATAGTGAATCCTCCATGGAGCAAGTGCAACTGGCTTTTAAAGGGAATGGGAGATGAGACTCTGATTGGTTTATTGCACGTTACGATCAAAACACACCCAAGACTCATTAAGAGACTAGGTAAAACCCTTTTGGACCATGCGTCTGACGCACCGACCGTTTTTACCATCGTTGAACTGTGGATTCCAACCATCGTGCAAAAGTGGATTCAGACAAGCCCTAAGTGCACCTGCGCCATGCGCTTCAGACCATGTGGTCAAATTGTTAAAATAGGGCCCTTAATATGGGTGATAAAATAATATGTGCTGCTTACACAAGTTGTATAAACAAGCCTTAGTTTGCATTGCTGCCACTGTCTGAATTTCCAAAAAAAGGATTGCAGTAGACAACCTACCAACTTGACTGACAATTTCCGCCTCGCATTTGTTAGTTTTTGGTCTGTTTTTATATCTGTATATCTGTTTTTATATCTGACATACCTCATGTAAAATATTCTGGGCAATTATGAAGCAAGAATGATCTGCATGGTACAGGCGGCTGGAAAATTCCAGAAGACGACGGGCTGTCGGGGCGGGATCTGTGGGATGCTGACAGGCCGTGAGTGGCGTTCGTGCGGTGTCTGAAGCCTCATCTCACCCACTGTACAATGCACAGAAAGAATCAGGTGACAGCAATGACAGCTGTGTTCAAACTGCTCCTCTCTCTGCTATCCTCTTGGATTTGAATGTGAATTAGAGAATAAATCAATTTGCTCAGGTCATGGTCATTGCAAAAAGACCCATTACTAGAGCTAAACAGCATTCTCTGCTGTCCAAATGACAGTGCAGAGTTCTTTTAAGATGTAAACTGCAATCTATCAATTCAGAACATTTGCTTTAACTGTCCCTGTTTCACAATTACACAAATTTACACGACGAACAATCACAGCTATAGGCATTGTGTATAAGACTCATTGCTTTAATTTGCTTTTATTTGATGATGAAATGTCTTTACGATAATTAAAATAACATTCCAGGTTCCGAACTTTACCGAAAGCATATGATGTCAATTACCACTTAAATTAGTTTGATCTGCCCCTCTTCGTTGTAAAAACGACTGTAAAAACGAAGTGTATATGCTGACAATTAAAGTCTAGGAAGCAAGACGGAGAGTTTAAAAGCAGAAATATGAAGCTCATCATTTTCTTAAAGAACCCCTAGTAAATCTTCAGTGTAAAAATGTGTGTTATTGAGTTGTAAAGGTTCTAAATTATCTTCTGGGTACCAAAAAAAAAAAGAAACTAAAAGATTGCGATAACACTTTATAACAACTGCATGCTATGAGCATTAGTAAATAGTTAATACGTCATTTATAAAGCATTATTAGGTTTAAATAAGCAAATTTTTGCAATTTGTGCATTTGATTCACAAAAATAACCAGCTAATAAGAGTCATTCATTTGTGAATTGGACTACATTGGATTTGCTGCTGTATGCATTTGATTTGCTAAAAGGAATGACTCCGGCTACACTGGTTGCATTGTATGTGTTTAATTCACTAAAGAGAATGGGTTCATAAGAGTCATTCATTTGGGGATAGGAGTTTACTGATTGCGCTGTCTATATGATTCACTTAAAAATGGGTCATAAGAGTTATTCATTCGGGAATATCGCTGGTCATGCTGTAGTGGTTTTGCAGCAATGATCCATATTGCGCACTGCAGGAAATTCAGTCACAGTATTTTAGAACAGTATTTCGTCTGCATTGGTGGAAGAATGCACATGCGAGAATCGTTAAAGTCCCCCTGTAGTCAATAATTTCATCCTTTAAAACTCATCTTTGTTCACCAAAATGGCATATTAAATGTTTTACCCAGTGAGAAAAAAAATTATTCATGCCTTAAAGGGATAGTTAATCCAAAAATGAAAATTAGCCCATGATTTACTCAACCTCAAGTCATCCTAGGTGTATATGACATTCTTCTTTCAGATGAATAAAATCTGAGTTATATTAAAAAAGTTCTGGCTAATCCAAGCTTTATAATAGCAGTAATAGTTTTTGAAGTCCATAAAAAATGCATCTATCCATCATATAACTGCTCCACGCGGCTCTGGGGTGTTAATAAAGGTCTTCTGAAGCGACTCGATGCGTTTGTGTAAGACAAATATCCATATTTAAAACTTTATAAAGTAAAGTTCCAGCCGATCGCCTTCCGTGGAAAAGTGTTGAAAGTGAAACTCAAGATTCGTATGTGACATCTGACGAGCGGACCTGGTCGCGTTAGTCTTTCGATCGGCAGAGGCACTTTCAACACTTTTTCCATAAATTGAATACGGAAGGTGGTCGGCCTAAACTTTCCTTCATAAAGTTTTAAATAGGGATATTTTTCTTAAACAAATGCATCAATTCGCTTCAGAAGGCCTTTATTAACCCCCCAGAGCTGCGTGGAGCACGTTATTTGATGGACAGAAGCATTTTTTGTGGACTTCAAAAAAAGAGCAACTATTACTGCTATTAAAAAAGTCATTTTTTTACAAGCATTATAATGGAACTCAGATTGTATTCGTCTGAAAGAAGAATGTCATATACACCTAGGATGACTTGAGGGTGAGTAAATCATGGGCTAATTTTCATTTTTGGGTGAACTATCCCTTTAAAATATCTTGAATGTACTAACTCGACACTGTTGCTTCACGTGTCCATGAATATGCAAATTAGCCCGCACCAGCTCAGAGACCCACTCGGTCAACTTTTACTTAAGTTACCATAGTAAACGCTTCACAAAGGTATCACTCTTTTTAAAACTTCGGACACAACAGTAATTTACATGATTAGCCTTTTGCTTGACTACGTTATCAAACAGCTAATAATGTGATGCTAATGTTCCACAAACTATGTCCCGTTCACCATCTCAGTCTGCCTTCTAAAAATAAGCAACCTTAGAAACACTTTGAACATCATCGAACATCAGCAGAGAAAGGCATAGGCATAGTTCATCATAACATCATAATATAAGTCATGTACATAATTCACCCGCTACAATGCTAAAAGTAGGCCTACTCAATTTTACGAATGCCGAATAGTTATGAATTTGCACATGGTTTTTCTGAAAGCATATTAAAAACACCACACAGTCAACATTAAAAATTAGATTTTCACCACAGGGGGTCTAACAGAATATTTAAAAATATCCTGGAACAACATTTCCAACTTTCCAACCCTAGTTAACATGTATTCAGTGAAGTCAACATGTTTTGAAACTTTATGTAAACACATATTTGAATGTTTATCCTTGTGCAATACCAGTGACTCCTCAAAATGATTTCCTGAGATAATCACCAGCATGTCAGACGCTGCCAATGCAGCTTATCTTGTATTGAGCCCAGATTCCCTTAACAATTCTTCCTGCTATACTGTGTTGAATTTAAATTCAGAAGTCATTCAGCTGGAAGTTGTTTTATCAAGAAGGTTATTCTGTCCTTTGACTCGAGCATTACTTCACATCATAACAATGAGATTCAGTGATTCCTCGAAATGAAGATTTGTGAGATAGAGAGGTCATCGTCCTTGTCCGTGAAGATGTCAAACACAGCCCTGCTTACAAGAATTGCATTATACATCATCCGCAGGCCCGATCTATATAATATACCATGTCAAGCATTCAAAATGAGAGGAAAATGAAGACAAGGAGGGAAATGCTGCCAATAAAGAGTGTCATTGAACTGCTGGGTCAAAGAGAAAGCTTTACGTAACACTGAATTGATGGTCATGTTTTGTATCAAGGCCTTTGCTGTCAAAAATATTTAAATTATACAAATCAGGCTGATGCAACTAAACGGACGGTTTTTAAATCATATGCTATTTTAAATAAAACACTTAAAACTAACATCTAAAATCAAATGTAGGGATTATAAATGTACTGTATTTTGAAAAAGGATATTAATTTTGAGATTTGCTGATGATTACATTTAACAATGTTATTAAATGATTAGCATTTTTAAATATTAACTTTAAGTTAGTGAAAGATGAAGGCAAATGTGATGTAAAAACAATGTCAAATATATTTAGAAGAATCGTCAGACTTTACAATAAGATATCGTAAAAATATTAAGTTATGAAACTTCACTTTGCCCTCAGACAAAACGATCTGTCTAGGAACAAATTATAGATTAATGAGAGCAAAGATCAGCCGTTAGATCTACACAAGACGAGACAAATCATATCTTATGTTTAACCACTACAGAGACATCAGAGCCAGCGGCAGACGGCAGAAGGACTGGCCGAGGAAAGGCGCCTCTCGGCGGGCTCAAAGAGCGATTGAGCGCCGCAGAACCACTGGAGCTCACAACTCCGAAAACGGCAGATCAAATTTTAAAAAAGGCGCTCTCTTTATAAATAAACCACATATTTGAGCTTTAAACAACTACATTCTCGCCTGAAAAGGACTTAAAACTATATTTTATAAAACATTTACACTACCAGAGGGCTCTCGCTATTCGTTTTTATCCACCAAGGGGCAAGCTGTTATATCAGACTTTTGCCGAATCCAGTCGGTAAGACAGCGATAACATCTTTTTTAGATATGAAGGCTTCAAGTGTTGTTCTTTGCTCGGGTTTTAACGAAAAATAAAAGTTTAAATCGCTTAAAACAGACGCGAAAGCTGATTCGAACGAGTGATGCTCCACAGCAGCGGCAATCTGCTTCAATGTCGCTGCGCTGTCGTCATCGTGTAAAGCCCGCCCCAACGTTTCTAATTGGTGCCGCGATTTCTAGGGATTAGAAATGGGTTTGAATGGGGTCTTTGCCAGACTACTTGCAGAGCAAATCTCAAAAAGTCTGGGTTTTCCCAGGCTAAGTTGAAGGTGCAACAAACATGAAAGCCTTTTTGAACAACTCAGTCCAGGCTTAAGGTACATTCAATTAAATCGTTTTCTGGGACCGTAAACCATAAGTACTGTGTGTAAAAGAAAGAAAATCGGATATGTAACCTGGGAGCCTGCCTATGATACCCTTATATATAAAGATATAAAGGTGAGTAAGCCGGCGTCTTGACAAAGAGGGCAAATTCACTGTGGAGTAAAGTGTACAGTGATGAGTGAGGGGTCTGCAATTTGAAATAAACCTTAAAGCTCCATGAAGCACAGAATCCAACATTTTGATGGAGCATTCATATAGCCTACAACAGATCACCATAATTAATAATAGAGAGAAATGTGGCATCGACTAGCCTTTTTCTGGCAGAAAAAGTAAAACCCATGCAATCTGCTGATCCCTTATTAAACACTGCAATAAACATTATCTATATTTAGAGAGAGAAAATGGAAGCTCCATTGTGGAGATGAGCATAAAAACTCTTGAGAAAGCGATGCGGCTGGTAAGATTACCATTAACAAAACAAAACATGCACAGTCCTTAGAGCCACAGAATTTGTAAAAGGTTTTATGACCACACTAAAGCTAAATCAAGCACTAAGCATCAATTTTCTATAGGATTACCATGGTAAATAAGCTGCAACGCTTACTCGGTTTGCTATTAAATGCAGACCTTGAGAGATAAAACCTTCGTCTCAAATGAAAAAAAAAAAACTGACAAGCAATTCAATAACCAGTGAAAGTCCTTGGCCAATTGTAGAAATGCTCTGAATGTGCACGACGGTCATATTCATAGCTGATATTTGAGATTGTTGGAGGGTCAAAAGCAGAAATATGGTGCTGGTTTTAGTGGGGTAGAGACAGCATAAACCAATAAAAACAGAGGTGGGGGGATAGAAGGCCTGTCAGATAGATGGAGCACCGTGGGGGAAGACGGGGTGAGACAGAGACAAAACGAGAGGGATAGAAGGACCGACGGAAGAGTGAAGAGAACATCCTGTGCAGTTCTGCCGTGGGTGTTTCTCTGCGCGGAATGCAGGTTTGAATTTAATGAGGCTAATCCATTATGGGCAGACTGCCACAGCCCTCACATCACACACGTCTTCAAACCAAACCTCAAACCCAACCACCCGCTCGCTGCACCCTTCCCCCATCTCCTGGGACGCCACTGAGGGACAGTGCTTTCCAGTGTGCCTTTAATCAATACGAGTCAATAGTGACAACTTAGGCATGTATTATTAAAGAGGTTGGCTTTTCATGAAGAGGTCCACACGTTCCATTAGAATGAACATTTTCATATCATTATATTTTCGCAATAGCTGTTGGTCAAGGCGGTTTTTAATAAAGGTAGGGGTAGGGGAAAAGCTGTCAAATAAATGTTGTAATTGTATACAGTTTTGCAGTTCCTTCATAATTGTTTTGCAGTAAATTCAGCTGAAAAACTATATATAATATAATATAATATAATTAATATAATATAATATAATATAATATAATATAATATAATATAATATAATATAATATAATATAATATAATATAATATAATAGCCAACATGTCTTAAAATGAACATGTTTCCCTGGTTGACAGCAGAAGAAATACTATCTACTAGACTACTAGATTGTAGAGGACTTTAGGTTTGTGACTATTGTATATTGAAGCTGAATTATATATCACTTGAGTGAAAAGTGTGACAACTAACCCCAATCTCCTCTATTGTTATACATGACTGACACACTGATAGCACACGTAAATCTATGCAAAGTCTGTTTTCATCTGCGATGTGCAATTTTTAGAGTTTCAGACCTTCAGTCCACAGCTAAAAGGTTTCCTGACGGATGTCAGAATGGCTTTTTTACAGATGTTTTTGCGACACTTTCAATCTCAAATCCTTTTAAAGATGTTTATCTGATGTTTGCACACAAATATGTAGCTGAAAGTAGAACACAATGCTTTCCAAATGATGCTCTTTCAGAGATATCTTGGGGTAGTATGTATGCTTACTGGGTTATCATAGATTTCACACATCGATTTGTGACCACGAGGCGATCTGCGGTGGAATTCACAGGTCACTAAATAAACAAAATAACATAACAGCTTCTGATTACCCCATTCGTCTACAGAAGAAAGACAAAGACCCCCTCACACACACAAACCCAGAGAGAAATGAAGACAGTAATCTGTGGAGTAGGGTGCACACTAAAACACTGGCACGCCCTGGGCGAGCATGTCTCTTGATATTAGTGGAGTGCAGTAAGGCCATGCATTCTCTCTATTACAAGACTCCCAGGCCTGTAATTAAGTGGGACATGGCAAAACAGCCGTCAGCGAGAAGAGAGGCTGACCTGGAAACCACACTCTGTCCAAACGGATGATGCAAGACACCCTTAAAAAACTAAAAAACAAGAACATGATGCTTCAGTAATTGGTTTCAAGTAGCATGTCTTTAGATTAAAAACAAAGGAATTTGCAGCAATAACTCTTAATAATGTACAGGAGTGTGAGCCAGAGGTGAAGAAGATGACCAAATGAAAACATGCAGCGCTATCCATCACACTGCCGAGACGACACCACTTCCTTTATTTCTCGTTCAATTACACGAGGATGAAGAGATCTCACTGCCGTTATTGTTCAGATAATGGTTGTTGGGGAAACAAAAAGAGTTCAAATCAATACGTAAAGCCCAATGTCCCTTTCAAAGGCTGTAATGTAAAAAGATCTCCTAAGGTTGAATGACATGTTCAAATCTTTTGTTTTATGTTTAAGTGTCAGTTTGATCTCTCCACTTGGATATGCAGCTGACAGTTTAAAGGTGCAGTACACATATTCATGAGGATCTATTGACAGAAATGCAATATAATATACATAACTAGGTTTTCAGTGGTGTATAAAGACCTTAAATAATGATCCGTTATGTTTTTATTACCTTAGGATGAGCCATTTCTATCTATATACACAGGTCCCCTTACAGTGAAATCTGCATTTTGCGCCGCCATGTTTCTACAGTGGCCCTAAACGGACAAACTTCTCTACAGAGCGCTAGCTACTCTCTGCGGTCTCAGACGACGACATCTTTGTCCTGTGTGGGCCACCGTAGCTTCTCTATGTGCTTCGAAAGGGAGGGGTGAGCGGTTGCAATTCACAACCTCACCATTGGATACCGCTAAAATTTACAGTGCACATTTAAAATAATCTTTATAAATAACATTATAAAAAATATGACATTATATATTATTACATAATACATTGAAATGATAAGAAATGTCAAACTTTGATTTGTATATTTTAAATTTAAATTTGTCTTCTGTACAAACTACCATTCAAAAGTTTGGGGTACATTTTTTTAATGTTTTTGAAAAAGGTCTCTTATGCTCATAAAGGCTGCATTTTATCAACAATACAGTAAAAAAACAATTTTGTGAAATGTTATTCTATTTTAATATATTTTAAAATGTAATTTATTCGTGTGATGGCAAAGCTGAATATTCATCATCATTACTCCAGTCTTCAGTGTCACATGATCCTTCAGAAATCGTTCTAATATGATGATTTGATGCTCAAAAAATATTTCTTACTATTATCAATGTTTAAAACAATTTCTTCAGGATTCTCGGATTAATAGAAAGTTCAAAATAAAAAAAATTTTCCCATCCTTTGTTGGTAGTGCTGTCAATCGATAAAAAAATGAACTAGATTAATCACATATTTCTTTCTGTGATTAATCACCATTAAAAACATGATATACGTTTTTAAAATATTTTATAATGTAATAATTGAATAGTTAAAATCCAAATTAATGTAGAAAAACTTAAAGACAGCATATTTTAAATATTTGTTCTAATGCCATCTTTTTATGAATGAAGGCCAGTATCACTGATACTAAAACTGCTACTGATGTCTCTATGAGCCCCCCCCCCCCCCCCCAAACATTTAAACATTAATTATAGCCATTCAACATTACTGTGTACTTGAAAGCTATATATTTTTTTGTAACATTTATAAGGCTTCAAAAAAATATCTCACATAAACCCATAATAAATGTCATATTAATAGTGCCCTTCCTAACGGTCTAAAAGGCAGGAAACTGAATAAAGTTATGGATAAATTATAAATTAAATATAGATTGATCCTTATTAAAGCTAGAAAAGTTCTTTAGTCAAGAGCAGTGAGTAATTTTCTCAGTTACCTTTGTTCTTTGATTAACATAAATGACAGCATTAGAGGCTGCTGTGACTTTAAGATCTCACGCGGTGTCTCATTTAATCACAACTCTTTACATTCATTTAAAACTTAATTTAACTCATTTAATACTGCTCTTATGAGGACACTCGACAAAACTGACATTTTGGCATAATTGTGTGTGTTATTGTTCGTTCAAGCGTGAAAGAGAACTTGATTCTGTGCTCACGATACTGGCGTGGATCTTTCTGTGCGTTGTGTGTGTCACACACACAGGACATTCACACACAACGTGTGTGACTCTTTTGACTTGTCGTGCTTAAATGGTTTAAAAGCATTTGCATGGATAAGAGCGTGATCATATAATGTAACGCTAGCCAAAGGATGACAGAAAAAATGGATGCTGCATTTTTTGTGCAAAATATTTTTGACAGCACTAGAATAGAAGTATTATAAACAAACAAAAAACAAAAACATACTGACCCCAAACTTTTTGATTGGTAGTCTAAATAAAGCAAATCAACTTCCCTTTCATATCACTTCCAGTTCATTTTCATTTTATCGAAAAATCTTTTGGAGTGGCCAGTTAAGAGCTTAAAAGCTTATTCTTCACCCATCAGATATCTAAATGGAAGCTTTTAAGGCAAAAAGGTCAAATATGCACTATAATAGAGTCCATAAAGGATGAAACAGCAGATTCCACATATACTGATGCTGGCCATCAATGCGGAACAGAACACGGTTCAAGACAATGTCCTTTTCTTTGGAATAACGTGGATGATTTGTGCACAAAAAAACCAGGGAAGCAAAATCAACTTGAAAGCAAAGAAAAACAAATAGACTCAGTTTCACTAAATATTAGACGGAGAGATGCGGGAAAATACTGCGGAGGTGACCGCATCTGAACTACACAACATCAACTTGAGCTTTGCAGCCGTCAGGTCCAGGCGGGCTGAACAGACATGTCTGTGTGAAATGACCCTTAACTCACTGTGACTGGCAGAACCCAGTCAGGTATGGAGTTTGGCACAGCATCCGAAAAGCAGTATGTACATGTCATATCCAGCTCACACACCTTGGTGCCATGAAGCCGATGGTCTCCCTCCCAGGATAATATGCTGCTCTAATGAGGCATAAAATCTCTGGACAAGCAAGGCCATTTTTTACCCGCTAACACCACAGCAACACAGAAGCAAAAGGTTGACGGTGAGCTGTGGAGAAACCTTTGGCACGGTTGCTATGATATCCACAGGACTGTATAGAGTGACTCAACAAATTCCCATGTAAAAGATTGCGCTCTTGAGATTCTCTTTCCCACACGACACACATATATTATGAAGGCACATTTTTGAAGTAAACAGATGAATACCAGACTCAAAACTGAACATTCTGTCATCATTTACTCACTCTCATATTGTTTAAAATCTGCATGAGATAATTTTTTATTTATTTTAGTCTAATATTTGCAGAATATCCCACTCTTTTCGATATAACGTAAGTTAATGGAACTATAAAATGCACCATAAAAGTACCACAAAAGTGTCTAATAACTAATGGCACCAGATTTGATTTGAGAGAAACAACCGAGTGGAAAATTATCAGGCTTAAATTTCAGAGAGCTATTGTGCGGCTTCAGAAGACTTGGAATATAGCCGTGTGAGTCATGTGGACTTTTTAATGACACTTTTATGGTGCTTTTTGTCACTTGATGTGCCTATTCCCCATTTACTTTTTACTACATGGAAAAGAGTAGCCGGTATATTCACCATACGGTCTGGAATAAGAACAGGATAAGTAAATAATAAAGGAAATTCGAGACACATTTGTTGAAAGGTACAACAGGGTGATGACAGGAAATAATGGCCCAACAAGCATAAGCCAGATTCAAAGTCATATTGCTAACCGCTAACTTTTATAGCTCAGAGGATCTCTGATATGTTTCATTTGAGTATCAACATCCTCCTAAGGTTTCCTATAGGAGAAATAAAAATAGAATGAGAATGACACAATTGATGACACTTTAGAGTAATTGGGTCTTGAAAGAATTTGTGAAATATTTAAGTTCGTAAAAAGACTTTTGATTGCAGCTTTTAAATCTGAACACAGAATTTCAGGTGCCATCTCAAACTAGGGGAACATGCAAGAAAAATCGGGAGAATAACCTCTATTTGTGGTTCATTTAATCTCATTGCACAAGGAAAAAAACGTGGGGTTAGTAAAGAAGTGAGGTTGAGTGTGGCAAAGTTAGTGGCCAATCCTCCTTCTGAATAACATATACTCAAACGCAATTGCAATATCATCTAAACTCTTTGACTTTACCATCCAGTTCACTTCTGTGTACATTGCTACAAGCTTGTATACAAGACACGCGCACACTGAGGCTGGCAAACTGCTGCGTGTAGGTCACTGTATTGAAGTCACATCAAAACAACATATGGACCCAGCATCCCGGAGCCTGATATTTCTTCTCTTGACAACCTGAACAATTCGCGAGGAGCCGAATATTTCACAAGCATCTCTCGCAAATTAGACTGTGCCCAGACCATTTATCCTTTGAGTAATCCAATTCATTTCTCTCTCTGTGATCCCTATTCATGGGGGAGAGAGAGATGACTCAGACATTTTAGCACTGCAATAAGTGACTCTAAACAATCCTAATAGAGATGAATCGAGAGGCTAAGCGTTTGGAGAATTACGTGATGAATGTTGTAGGAGATATGGCAAGCTGCAAATCGAGATGTTACGCTTAGACCAGACAAGAGGAGATCTGTTCATCAACTTGTTGGCACAAAATCAAAATATTAACGCCAATTATAATCACGGAGTGATTAAAAACAACATGAAATGCAAGCGGCATATCAGAAAGGACGTATTGACAGCTGTCAATGTGATGGTGGATTTATGGTGTTGGATGAATAAAAAAATAATAAAGCAACAGCAGGAAGGCGTAAAAGATTCTAAACTGCAACGCAAAGCTAGAAGCGACAAAATTGACGATTGCACCTTACCTGTCATTCTCCGCGCTCTTGAAGCCCGGTAAGATGTTCCTGAAGCTGCTGTGGCGGTCGAGCTTAGGTTGGCTTTTGGTGCGTTTAATGGAACCCTTCAGTCTGCGGCTCAGAAAGCCCTGGACAGGAAGTCAGAGGAAAGGACTATATTACACTCACAGTTTCATTAACCACTGGAGCAGCTGCATGTGAAAACTGACGCTTGGCTTTTCCCCTTCTATTTGTTCTTGCCTCCCTCTCGCTCTCCTCTCATCCGTAGCGTTTGTTTGAGCCGTGCATAGCTGCGCGATTGGTGCGGCGCACACATCTGCTCGCAGCGCAGGGCTGAACGAGCTTCACTGATGTGATACTCCCCTCAAAGCCGCTGTTACCATGGAAACTGTTGGCTGGCATGAAAAGGGGGGAAAAAATACTGGTGCACTGCAAGTTCATAGGGGGAGAGCTGAGCTGGTGCTTCTCAGAGGATGTACAGATTAGGACAAGATTAAAAGGACTTGAGTTATTCTTGAAAGACCAAAGTCTGTCTGAGGGAGATGCTTGAAACATTGAGAAAAAAAAGTGCATTTCTCAGGGATGTAAATGGAATTAATGAGTGGGAAATCTGAATCAAGGCCTCATCCATGAAGTGAATGAATGGCTGATTGAGCTTAATAAACCACTTAGTGCCTGTTGTGAGAAAGAAAGGAAGAAAGAATCCATCCATCCATCCATCCACCCACCCACCCACCTGTCCGTCCGTCCATCCATCCATCCATCCATCCATCCATCCATCCATCCATCCATCCATCCATCCATCCATCCATCCATCTATCTATCTATCTATCTATCTATCTATCTATCTATCTATCTATCTATCTATCTATCTATCTATCGAATGGCTGATTGATCTTAATTAACCACTTAGTGCCCGTTGTAAGAAAGGAAGAAAGAATCCATCCATCCATCCATCCATCTAATGAATGGCTGATTGATCTTAATTTACCACTTAGTGGCCGTTGTAAGAAAGGAAGAAAGAATCCATCCATCCATCCATCCATCCATCCATCCATCCATCCATCCATCCATCCATCCATCCATCCATCTATCTATCTATCCATCCATCCATCCATCCATCCATCCATCCATCCATCCATCCATCCATCCATCCATCCATCCATCGAATGAATGGCTGATGGATCTTAACCACTTAGAGCCCGTTGTAAGAAAGGAAGAAAGAATCCATCCATCCATCCATCCATCCATCCATCCATCCATCCATCCATCCATCCATCCATCCATCTATCTATCTATCTATCTATCTATCTATCTATCTATCTATCTATCTATCTATCTATCTATCTATCTATCGAATGGCTGATTGATCTTAATTAACCACTTAGTGCCCGTTGTAAGAAAGGAAGAAAGAATCCATCCATCCATCCATCCATCCATCCATCTATCTATCCATCCATCCATCCATCCATCCATCCATCCATCCATCCATCCATCCATCCATCCATCGAATGAATGGCTGATTGATCTTAATAAACCACTCAGTGCCCGTTGTAAGAAAGGAAGAAAGAAAGATGGAATATATCCATCCATCCATCTATCCATCTATCGAATGAATGGCTGATTGATTTTAATAAACCACTTAGTGCCCGTTATAAGAAAGAAAGAAAGAATCTATCTAAGTGATGCATAGTTAGAGTGCTTGTCTGGCAGAAATCAGATTATTTGCTTGAAACTGAAAATGCTGTCATTATACTACTTATATGACCCCATGACTATTCTTTTATCACATTTGCTAATAAATATTGTGGATCTCGTCATATTCCAAGGCTATTGAGTTACAACTGAGACAACAGAATGGATCTGGGGCAAAGGTTAGTCCTATGTGGCTTCTTATACTCAAGTGAAAATATCATGTGTTACCATTCAGCTTGGTGTAGTTGCGGACAAGCAAATTATTAAATGTTTCTTTCTTACAATGTTGATGCTGAAATCCACAAATCCTATAAAGCCACATTTATAATAAACTGTATAATTATAAATTACATCTTATAATTATGATATGTAAACGTAAACATGTCCATCCAGTTAGAAGGCTGTCTGTAGATCTTTGAAAATGTACTCAAATCTCAAGTCCGTCAAACTCACTTATTAATTGAAGCCGACAATTTCATAATGGCCAAGTATCAGTCGATATAGACGTATAGTAAGTAAATATTTTTGTTTTTAAGAGATGCCCTGACTCGACTGTTCTCAATAGGTCAGCTTTAAGACATCTTTTATCAAAGCATCTTCAAAGAATATTTTCCCCCTCTGGTGTAATTTACATTTTTCAGTTCTTTATTTTTTCGGGGCATTTTTCACATGAAATTTACCAATAGCCAAACTTCCAAATGGAATTATTCATTGAGCCTGTCAGAGTGAAGGAAGAGCTCTGTTTGATGATGCTGTTTTTTGGAGGAGACGTGTAACTGGAGGCTGCAGCCGCAGTCTGGATCAATGACAACACAGTCTGCAGAGCTCCACTCCTGAAACAAACTCAAGTCGTGTAGTGATTCTGCATCTTTCAAAATTAAACAATACACGTCTACGGCCGAGTCTATCTACATTACATACATTTCCTTACAATTAAATGTTTTTCAATTCTTTACCACAAACCAAATTTTATGGGAGAAACTCAGTGAGTCAGTAAGTGAGACAGATGTTATCTGCTCTTTTTAATCTATCACTGGTTGCATTGTGAAAACTGGGAGTTACATACCAGAAAGGAGCTAAGGAGTAAATACAAACGTGCTAAAACAATGCCTAAATAGCAATTTGGCTGTTGGTTAACATCATCCAATAGTGTGCAAGGCCATTAGCCTAGAAATCTAGATGCACTCTAGCGGCAGCAAATGTAATTTGCAGTCAGGGTCATCTAGCAACTCTCCGTTGGCTTGCGAGCTGGAAAAAACAAACTCTGGTCAGGCCAATCACATCGTGTATAGAGTCGGTGGGCGGGCTTAACATAATGACGGCAGAGTTGCGACAGTTCCGCATGAATTCCCTGCTACTTCCCTGCTAACAAAGAACGGCACTGAAGTCATTCTTAAAAGAGGAAGGTGTGTTCAGAGTTTTGCCGAGCGGATACGGCAAAAGTTTAATCTATCAACTGGTGGGAAAACGCATGGGGCTCAGCCACAACCTGCTTGAGATTGTTGTCTCGTTGGTTGTGGTGAGTTCCCAGACCCAACATCTTGATGTGGGTCTGGCTTGTCAGGCAACAAGGCCATGATATCTGTAGAAAAACATCATGAAGATTTTTTTTTGTGGCAATTACAAGGACAGATAAATAATTCATGCATAAATAATGCAGAAATGTATGGAAGCTTGTTTAAGAATAAAAAATACAAAAGGTGATTGCGATTTTTCATCTCACAATTCTGACTTTCTTTCTCAGAATTGCATTATATAAAGTTATATAAAGTTTCTATCTCAAAATTCTGAGAAAATAAGTCAGAATAGCAAAATATAAACTCGCAATTGCGATAAAAAGTCACATTTATCTTTTAAACTGTTTTATTCCATGGCGGAAACAAGCTTCCATAGAAACTTGCATTTGGAAAGCAACATATAATACATTTAAAAGGTTAAAGTTTTTGTCAAATCATGAACTCCTAAATATATTCACTGGACATTTTTGCCATTCAGGATCACACAATATTCAAGGCCTAACATATGCGGTTATGTTGACATCACGTCTCAGTAATAAGCTCTGTCAGCTGTCAAAAGGTTGAAGGTTTGCAGATTCCTTTACGTCTATTGTGTGCATGTACTGAATTCCTGTAATGCTTCGCTGCTGAGCCTGCATTCCCAAGCTCCTCTTATCTCCCCCACTTCTCCCCCTACTCCTGTATTCTTTATGCTTGGCCTCTCTCTGCCCTCTTGTGTCCATGCTTGTGAGTTTGTGTCTGACAGCTTTAATTGTGTGGCTGTCTGTTTGCATCTTTGTGCATCCCAGACACGGCGTGCAACATTTTGAGGCCGATAAACATTGATTTGAAGGCCCTGTTTAGATTTGAATAACCTGGTTCTTACTTTGTAAGACAGCAGAAGGCTAAGCTCTGTCCTGACCCCCACATGGCACTGTTAGGCCGTTAGTCACACCAGCGCTAGTGAAGAAAAGATCTGGGGCTCATTTCCAAAACCTTGTGAGGCATCTACATTTTTCTAGTCAACATGAAGATTGTTCCAAAAGAATGCAATGTTGCAAGTTTTTGTGTACTAAAAATGGTCATAGTATTTTTGTCTAAAATTCTAGGTAAATAGCAAAAATAATCTTGAAATAAGATAAATACAATTAAAATTAAAAATTTTACAGGGAAAGAAGTAAAACAATTTTAGAGTTCAAAAATTAGGAATTATGTTAAAGCTCTTAAACTGGTCCTTTAATGGGTTAAATCTCTATTCCTCAGCTGAAATTGTGTCTCGACAAGTAACAAGCCAGTCCTGTTATAACCAGTAGAACGGAGATCTGTTTCTCACCCTTATTGTGCCAATGCACCAGGGTTGCAAGATAAACATTCCTGGAAGACATCTCATTTAAGATGAAATATTTCAAGAGGCCCCTAATGCCAAGCCTTCCAGATGTCTCTTTATGTCAAGCACACACCAAGACCGAAGCTCACAATTCAATTGAAAACTCACAGTTTGGCAAATGGTTTTCTTGTTTTAAGAATAAAGTGAGGTTTATGCCCAAAACAAACAGTTTGCCAATGGGTTAAGAAAAAACATCTTAATTCAAGATTCTTCTTTTTCTTTCTTCTGTTGAGCACAGATGAAGATATTTTAAAGAATAACCAGAAAGTTGACAGCACCCATAGACTTCCATAGTATTTGTTTTCCTACTATGCAAGTCAATTTGTGCCGTCAACTGTCTGGTTACCAACATTCTTTAAAATATCTTCATCTGTGTTCAACAGAAGAAAGAAACTCATACAGATTTGGAACAACTTGAGAACAGTAAAAACATTACAAATCTTATAACACTTCGAAGCTTCATGATGTAGTGTTAGAGTCAGTGAGTCGATTCAGTGATTTGGATCGCCAAAGACACGTGATTTCAGCAGTTTGGCGTGGTTTGACACACGATCCGAATCATGATTCGACTCACTGATTCATAACGCTTCGAAGCTTCATGATGCAGTGTTTTGAAATCGGTCATCACTATATAAGTCGTTATTTAGGGTTTTTTTTGCGCTCAAAAACTATTCTCGTTGATTCATAAAATTATTGTAGAACCTGCACTCTAGTGAGATGGACTTTGTAACGACGTCTTTAGTAGCTTTTATGGGTCTTGAGAGTGTACAGTGCATTGTGCCAATGGACGCCTTTCTGAGCCATCGGATTTCAACTAAAATATCTTAATTTGTGTTCCTAAGATAAACGGAGGTCTTACGGGTGTCGAACGCCATGAGGGTAAGTAATTAATGACAGAATTTTCATTTTTGGGTGAACTAACCCTTTAAAGGCAGGGTAGGCACAACACTTTTTTTTATGCTGGTTGAAAGTCTCTTCACATCCTGATAGCGATCAAGTTATTGGTCTAAATCTATTTATATGTATATATATCCTCTGTGGAAGGCGTAGGGCCATACAATGTTCATCCAATCATTGCATTCGGTCCAAATGCAGTGGTACGATGTCCTACCTGCCTGTCAACATATGTATTTGTCAAAGTATCGCACAGTCATCAGCGCGTTTCATGCATAGACAGACGTCAGTGACCGAGCACCGCAACCGAAAAAGCAGCCGCTTTTTATAGTTCCTCCTGAACCAAAACAAGCTTATCGCCGCTGTCCGATGAAAACCACGTATGTCCATTTTGCCGATTTTGAGATTTTTCGACGGATTGAATGTCCAGGTTCATTTCCGTATACAGTATGCTTCACATATCTAAATGGCCAATGAAAAGTTATGAAATCATGTCATCTGATTTTCACGTATATCCATTTGGTGTCAAAGCTGTCAATTACGCCGCGTATCTCCCGCCCTGTGGAAGCATCTCGCCGGTCTCGTGAAGTTTCATCGAAGCTCAGCACTGGATAGCCGAAAGTACGACATTGAAGCTCTCCACAGTTTAGTTCTAATCTAGTTCTTCACAGAGTAGTTTGCTTGCTAGTGTGTAAATAAACTCTCATTGATAAGATTCAAACTTTTTTTTTCTTAGTCAAACTGATCAAATTATAGCCTGTAATGCTACTGTCATGATTGTCACTAGAACATGCCTCACTCATACTGCTATCACCGCTTGCCAGAGGCTGAGAATATCCAGCACGTATTCCTCTGTCAATATGAAACGCGACTTGGCCATTCTAATTAATGATCGGAAGAACACGTATCGACCACCGTTACTGTAAAATATGCACGTATGTCCATTTAAACTCAATTTTGGTCAAATGTGGATTATATCATTACACTGGCAAGAATATGGTTACATGTAAAGATGCCGTACCAAGTATGACAACGCTACATTCAACTGCTTTTGAAATACAGTGTTTTTTTTCACTTCCTGAAAAGTAACCGCTTTGGACATACGTGAGTTTCATCGGGCAGCGACGTTATGCTGCGCTCACACCATAACTAGTGTCATTTGGAAGCCATTGAAGTTATACTCGGAGCGATTCGTGACTCAAATTTATGCATTTCGATGTCAACACTATCAGCGCTGAAATTAATCTGCAGCAGTCATTTGACACAGGTCAGTGCTCTTTAAGTTGTTTATGTTCATTATTATTGTAATGTTATGTGCTTTGAGACATGAGGGAGTTTAAGGCCTTCTCTCGTCTCGTTCTGCTGTACGCACGTCATGTCATCTGAAAGAGGCGTGGCTTTGAGGATGCTCTGAAGGGAAGGTGGGATCTTATGCTTTTAAAGCTAACAAGTAGGCATGTGACGGTATCAAATTTTCATGTTGCAATTAATTGCTGAAGCTTTTATCACATATACGGTATTATCAAGATATTGAAATAAGTCGCAAAAAAGTGTTGTCAAACTATAACAGGTTTAATAACTTTTTCTTATGACAAAAAGAATTGAACATTTAAATACAATAAAACAATACACAAAAATGTATAAAAGTAAATAAACGTTTCAAACAGATTAAAGAGCAAAATAATTATAAAGAACAATAGGCGGGCTATCAATTTACAATAAGGTCTCACTAGTAGTTAATGTTAGTTAATGCATTAACTAACATTAACAAAGAGCAAATAGCTACATTTGTTAGAAAGTTATTATTATTTGATAACGTCAGTTAAAAAAATACAACTGTTAATGTTAGCTCAGGTCCATTAAATAATACAGTATTATTATTTATTACTGTATTAATAATGATGAACAGGATAACAATATTGTGCATGTTCATTACCGTGATACCGGCACATGTCTACTTGCAAGCCTCTGAGAAAATTGCCTACCCTACCTTTAAGAAACATAATATATGAATAGCCTTCTCATAGGCAGTTTTTTTTATTTTTATTTAAGTGTATTTTTTAAATTATTATTGCGCTGGCTCAACATTGTCTGTAAGCAAGCCGAAATATATTATGCAGTGTTGCTTCTCAAGTAAGATGTTCCTTATTTAATATTTTGATATTTTTTAACTGGCAAAAAAAACTCATCAACAATATTTTTTTGCAGTGTTCACCCCTTGTGCAGCTCAGAAAAGCCATTTCTTCTATGACAACACTAGTTTGTGATATAATGAGGGTTTTTTTTTACAGAGTGAAAACAAGTTCTTTGGGTCCAATCTTCCATGAAGGCACTTAGCATAACAGCCATTATCAAAAACGCTCTCAGATAACAACTAAACAAGACTCCCAACTGCAGCGAGCCTCTGCTAAGAGCCTGAATGTGTCTGAGCATCTGCTGAAACAATACATCTATAACGTCATTATCTGTTGTTCGCAGCCAGACAGTCTAGTCTGAGCCTTAATGCAGAGGAGTCCACGGCCTGAAGCTGCCTGCTCTGCATGAGAACCAGGGCCTGTGGGGAAATCCGTAACCCTGGGTTCCTAATGATCGTGTCTGCGTACATCACCAGAGCAAGGTATTGGATTTCTCCCAGGGTTCTCAAAGTGGTCCACACAGCATGGGGGCGCACTTTTGGCCTTCCTCCTCCTGTTCCGACAAGCCTGGGCTCCCGATCAATTAGCGTGGATCCGGTTCGGCGTACTCGACCGAAAGGCTCTGTATCGCCTGAGACAGCGGGACTCTCTTGTGGCCCCGCTGGAGCCAAATACACAACTCATCGGCATGCACGAGGGGCGTTCACGTTCAAGCATGCTTACAAACACAGTGCTCATTCTGTCTTGCGTCAGTTAATAGATCCTGTCATTAGTTTAGCTCTGTAATTAAGCAAAATGGGTGAGCTGAAAGCAGTGGAATAACTGTTTATCTTAGGTTTCTGGTAGGGGGTAAACAGAAGTGGCAGAGTCAGACTGATGCCAGCGTTTCAATGCAACAAGTACCACTGAAAAATAAATACACAGGCCTTAAAGAAAACTACTGAAGTGCATCTATATGAGTGTTTCTTCAACTTGAGGCACAATTATGTCCAATGACTTGATTTTTTAATCAAACTAAATGATCACAATCAAACTATAATGATAACTTTTCAATTGTCTTTAATACTACCATTTAAAAGTTTGGGGGCGGTACGATTTTTTCAAATGTTTCTAAAACGTTATTTTGTGGTTATTTTTTTGATAATTAGAAAGTTAAAAAGAGCAGCATTTATTTGAAATAGAAATATTTTGCAACAATGTAAAAGTCGTTACACTTTTGATTAATTAAACAGCATCCTTGCTGAAAAGAAAAAAATTAATGTGTCTATATATATATTTTTTTTTTTTATGTACAACTTTCCCACAGTGTCATTTTCACCAAATCCCAACATTTTGCAAGGTTAATATTGCTTGATTTTTTTTTAAAAATTGTGAATCATTTCCAATCAAGCTGTAATTTTGTCAAATTATGAAAACCCTGAATATTTTCAATACGTATGAAAATATTATTTAACTGTGTGTATTTAGGACACACAGAATGCTAGGAAATTTGTATTACTTTCAGAGAAATAAATGACATTCAATTATGTACATTTATATACTGTTGGACATTGTTAAAGGGATAGTTCACCCAAAAATGAAAATGATCCCATGAATTACTCACCCTAAAGTAATCCTAGGTGTATATGACATTCTTCTTTCAGACGAATACAATAAGAGTTATATTAAAAAAGTCCTGGATCTTCCAAGCTTTATAATGGCAGTGACTTGTTGGTTCATTTTTGAAGTCCATAAAAGTGCATCTATCCATCATATAACTGCGCCACACGGCTCCGGGGGGTTAATAAAGGCTTTCTGAAGCAAAGTGGCGCGTTTGTGTAAGTAAAATATCCATATTTAAAACTTTATAGACTAAAATAACTAACTTCCGGCGGATTGCCGTACGCATATACTTACGATTCACTGCCATTATGATGCTTGGAAGAGACAGGACTTTTTAAATATAACTCCGATTTTATTCATCTGAAAGAAGAATGTCAAATATACACCTAAGATGACTTTAGGGTGAGTAAATAATGGGCTTATTTTCATTTTTGGGTCATCTAGCCCTTTAATGGATGAAAAATCTAGTGAGAGTGTAAAAAGTGTGTTTTAAGACAGGGCCAAAAGTGGCCATTGTTAAAGAAATCCATTTGCTTAATCAACTTGTAAATTACTATATTGCTATTGCTAAAATTGACTATCTAAACTAGCTGGTTCAATCAAATCATGATTACACCTGTGATCTATACTGTTGCCATGGTAACCTGTCCCAAATGAGTTGTACACTAGCAGTACAGAAGAACAGGAAGGATACGTTCTTACACACCTCATCAACTCTGCAACCCACTTCACTGTGAGGGACACAAGGGGGTAATATTGCCCTTCTCAAGAGGGCGTTAAACAAGCGCAGGAAAGTACTGATGCTGCCGGCTGTGCCTGTGGCTTTTCCACATTGCAGCTAAATGCAGCAAGATTCGCTTCCCATCTGTCTCATTTAAAGCATGCATCAACCAGGACTGATTGCATCTTCTCCAAGGACTGTTCCCCATTAGACGCCCATTGAGGTCTATAAACCAATGGCTTAGCTCTATCAGTGTGCCAAATCCTTCTCTCCTCTCAGGCTGACCTGAGGATTCAGAGCCAGCTGTGGCCGTGTTGCTCACTTATCTGCAAAGAGAGTCATTAGGACTGGTGCATCTTGCCCTAGGCAGGAAGTGCACAGTGCAGCAGCAAAAACATGCCGTCTCTCCTCAGGGTGCTGATGACATCCGACTAGCAACAACTGCTGGGATTAACCTTGTAACAGAGTTCAATGAACTGCAGTCAGGAGTTAGTCGACAAGTGCAATCCAGTGCCCTTTGCTCCACTAATCTCGACAAACAGAACCATAAAAGTCAGTAAAGCTGTGTGTGCCACGCTACGACTGTAATCCACAGTAAACACTTTCTATGCTGTAAAAGGCAGTGTGGACTAGTGGCTAAGGATCAGGGGCCGTATTCACAAAACATTTTATTTTACCACAAGAGTTCTTCTAAATAGCAGTAAACGCTCTTAGGTAAGAGTTTCCTCTTAAAACCTATTCACAAAGCTGCTGAGACTAACTTTTCCTACGGAACAGAAAGAAATCTTAAGCTAAGAGAAAGGTCGGGGTTGACCTTGTTGCTATGGATGATGTCAACATGCTAACTAACTATGCCCACAGTGATTGGCTGATGGGGGAGGGGTCTCTCTCTGTGATTTAATCATTTTAGAATGAGGTATCATAATGCCATATTCAAATAAAGTTTTTTTTTTTTAAGATTGAGGCCCCGATCAAACAAATTGCGTTTTTGGAGCGAGAGGCGCCTTTTTTGAATAGATTTCTGTTGGCAGTGAGCGTTATGCGCGCTGTTTGTGTGCCCCGGGTGCCTGGCGTTTTAACCGGCTGCTGCGCCTCGCGTTTTTGAAGGAGCGCTTTGAGTGCCTGAAGTTGAAAAAAAAAAAACTCTGAGCAGAAAAGCGCCCAACGTCATCGCGTTTTCCACCTCTTGTCCAATCGAATGAATGGAGAGGCGGGCCTTCCGTTGTGGTGACGGTTATCTTGATTAGACTGACAGCACAGCTGTTTCGGGGGTTGCCTAGAAACATAAAAAGAAACCGCAGCACTTGCCGTGCCTCTCGTTTTCAAACCTGAAAAACGTGCGTGTGATCGGGGCCTTAGACTGTCACTAATTAAACAAGTAGCCTATATGTTCAGCTAATTGTCAGCCTATTACATGTATGCATCTCGAGCGATTTCAGAATTCAAGCGACAAATTGTTTTTTTTTAAAAAGTGCGGGAGGAGCACGTTCAAATGGTCTATTTAATCAGCTCAAGAGGAGGTGTATATATTATATATATATAGAGAGAGCATCAGGAGTGAGGGATTTCAATGTTAAGTCAATGGAAAGGCACAGTGACGCGCGTCTGGAGGTCCTGCGGCGCGGTTTCACGCGGTGCAATATGGGGCTTTCACACAGGATGCGGAATGTGTTGCGCTGGCCGATGGGTTCAGCATAGCCCTTCATATACAAAGTGACTTGCGCTTCGCTGGCCAGAGCAAAGTAGGCGGCGTTTTCGAAAATGTTCATCCATTATGCTTTCCGTGCTTGTTTCAATGCACCGTTTCTATTGCCCGTGCGGGTAATCGTCACAGAGTGCAGCAGCAAAAGGTGAAATATTTTTATTTTTATTTTGCGGTGTGCGCGCAAGCCCGTCAATGGTGCGCTCCGAATTTAAATTAATGGATTTCTTAGCACCGTTGCCGCGCTCTGTGTGAAAGGCCCAATACGCGCGTTACGAAGCGAATTCGCGTCTGACGCCCAAGTTGAAAAATGTTAACTTTGGCGTCAATTCGCCCAACGTTAACCAATCAGGAGCCTGCTTGCTGTTGTCACATGGTAAAGTGACGTGATGAGAAACCCTGCATAATTTAAAAATACTACTATTGTGTCACAAAATGTAGTTTTAAGACTTTTTCAGGTGAGAGTGTAGTTGTTTAAAGCTCAAATCTGTGGTTTATTTACAAAGAGAGCGCCTATTTAAAAAAATCATCTCGCGTTTTAGGAGTTGTGAGATCCAGGCGATCACCGGGCGCTCAGCGCTCATTAACCCCGGCGAGAGCAGCCTTTCCTCGGCCAGTCCTTCTGCCGTTTGCCACTGGCTCTGATGTCCTGTAGTGGTTCATCTTGTGTGGATCTGACGGGCGATCTTTGGTGTCATGAATCTATAATTTGTTGTCTGCCAAATCATTTTGACTGAGGGCAAAGAGAAGTTTCATAACTTTATTTTTTTAGGATATTTAAATATACATGCAGTGAATAAAATGTAGGTAGTGCGTAGCCTGTACCACATTTGTGTGGCTGTTAATTTTTAATATATATTTTTAATGAAAATGAAAAGAGGCAGAGTGGTGTTTTATGACATATTTCTCCTGGAGCGCCTCTATTTCGGTATTTCGCTGTGGACACGCGAATGGATTCAAAATGTTCAAGCGTCCAACTAGACGCGGTAGATGCGATTTTGACGCTCTATTCACATTTGGTGTGAACGCAGCATCACTCTCAGCTGGTACCTATTCTCAGCCGGGATACGGGGGAATACTCTGGGTTTGGGCTAAATTTAGAGCTTGGAGCCTGCCTTTTGAGCACGCCAAATACACTTATTTTTTACACTTAGTTTTACTCTATTCGATCATTTGTAAGTGTGAACTTGTGAAACAACAACCACAGGTAATCTGACATTATTTTCTTTTTTAAATATTTATTTATTTTCAAATATTTTTGGGGGGCATTTTTGCCTTTTTATTATGATAGAACAGTGAGTAGACAGGAAGTGAAGTGGGATAGAGAAGCGTGGGGGGGCGGGGTTTGGAGGTCTTCGGGAAAGGTCCACAAGCCGGAACTCGGATCCCAAACTTGACCAAACTTTATGGTCATAATGTTTGATCATAATTGTCACTCAAGCCCATTTTATTGCACAATTTGTTTTGCAAATTGTCGCCTTAGCTGAGTAATTAGAAAAAAATCAAGAAATTATGAGTTTGAAATGGGCAATGAGGTGGACCAAGAAATGGACAAATAAAATACTACTTCAAGCATCCTCTGATTGTAAAAGTATCTCCAAAAATCGGAAAAGAGGTGTTTAGCATCATGTAAAAAAAAAATTAAAGTCTGTTCACACATTTATTTAGTAGTTTATTGTAGGAAAAATACAATGGTGTTAAGCTGAGTTTACGAGACAAATATGCAACAAAAAAAAACTTTATGTCATTTGCACTGAAAGATAGTGTGATATACAAAACCACAATAATCACACCATCAACTCTAGTGCAAAATTTAGAAACAAGCACGGAAAGCATAATGGATGAACAGTTTTGAAAACTCCGCCTACTTTGCTCTGGCCAGCGAAGAGCAAAACGCTTTGTATATGAAGGGCCGGCCAGCTAAAGAGAACATTAGAAAAAAAAGAAAAAAAAAAGACATGCATTTCTTCGATACATAGGAAAAAGGCCATTTACTCTATGCTTTTTATTAGCAAACACCAATGTTAACACAGATGGTTCTTGCATTATCAGTAGTTTAAAGTTCTTCAACCAGCACAGAATGCATTGCATTCAATACTAGCACTGCATGCAGAACTGGTTAAAATAAAAAATACCGGAAACTAATGACATTTGGTTCTTTTAACGGTTCTCGCACATGCATCCTTCCTCGGAATTCCTTACTAAAGTACTCTGATAGCAATACTTCATCAGCGCCATAACACTGGTGCAACCAGTGTAGTTCAATTAAAGTATGGATGACTCTAATGCAGGGGTTTTCAATGTGTGGGGTGTGAGAGTATAAGGCTATATATCCTGGCGATAAGTGTCAATTGTGGCAAGCAGCCATGGGAACGGAGCAAGGCCAGTGGCACGAGTGCTAATGAGCGTCATCTGCGCGCCACACCGGTCTCGAGTCTCACGGAGGAGCTCTGAAAAGATAAAAGGAGGAGTGACGACAGAGGACCAGGCCAGGACTTTACGTTGTGCTTACGGTCCTCCGTAAAGCTGCCACTTTACTTTATTTTTATTTTATAATTAAAGTATTATGTTGAAAGTTTGCTGGTTCCCGCCTCCTTCTTCCCTTATGGACAAACTTTGATACATTGGTGCCGAAACTCGGGAGGAAGGAGGAGACTCAAGACAGTTTGCACTTGAACCATCGGCCTCGCTCTGTTCCCACGGCTCTCTGCCCCGCCCTGCTACATCAATCCATAGAGATTTTGCTAGGTCTATATTGTTGATATCACGGTATGTAAATGTATCCACGCAGCACAGGGCTGCTTAAAGTTATTGACATGTTAAGCAATAAAAAAACATGGGCAGTGGTGGGCGAAGTTTAAGTAAACTTGAGTAAAAGTACAAAAGTACTCGATTTGTAATGTACTTAAACAATATTTTTGAATTTTAATACTTATTTAGCATTTTTATGTATTCCATCCTACTGCTTGAAATACACGGGGTACTAGAGATAACTGAATTCAGTATACTGACAGGCCAGGTGGCTTTCTTTATGCACACGTCATTGGGTTGCATTAGTGGTTTGGTTCAGAGAGTTGCACACACGTTTGGTCAGGGGTGTAACCTGACACTGTGTTCTGAGAGATGAGGAGATATGGGGTGTAGGAGCTGCCTGTGAACAAGAGCGAATGGTTTGCTCTTTATTAAGTGCACATATCAACACTGCTTCACCATTGATTCAAAAGGATCATTTCTGAACCTGCGCTGCACAATGTCACATCTATCAATTTATGAAGGCCTTTTAAAGAAGGGTGTGTGTTAGGACTAAGAAACTGATGGTTTGCACAAGGCTGTTGATCTGTTGAATTTCAAACAATGCAATAACTTCTTTCTTTCCTGTATTCTGCTTCAGCTCTCTTTCCATTGGTAAACTATGCATGTATGTGTGTGCATGTTAGATTAGTCTAAGTGTTTAGTGTAGTTAATAAAGTCTTGTTCATGGCACATGCAAAGTTGTTTGTGGTTCATGTGGTTCATATACTGGAGTCCCTAATCATGCAGATTTTGGCCACATGCTCTGTGTAGTACTGTACAGTATGAAAGTTATTGCCCATACCACGGAAATGTACATTTCTCAGAATTAATAACCAATTAACTCTTAGTGTTCACTGGACGAACAGGTTAGTTGATTATGGAAACTTCAGTAGTTATAATTATTCATATTTCATTTGAGCTAATTTGCTACATCACAGAGTACTTATGTTGCATTCAAGTCCTATTCAATTCAATTCACATTTATTTGTATAGCGCTTTTCACAATGCATATCGTTTCAATGCAGCTTTACAGAAAATGCATGCGTCTACATTAGAATTTAGAGTGATTCGTTATCAGAGGTGACTGTGTCCAAGTTATGAATTTCAGAAATGTACATACCGGTATACATCGCACAGTTAGCTAACAATGTATTAATAACTTAAGGCAGAAACAATGAGCCTAGAACATAACAGTAGACAAGTTCCCTTATATTTGCCACAAATGATACTTGAAAAGGTACATGCTTTTTGGATGTTTCATGGTAGTACTATAGAAGTCATGAAAGTACCTTGGACTATGATAGCACATTTAATTTCAGTGCCATGTTATTACAGTTACCAACAGTTACTTCTGTAAGGGTGGACTAAAATGTGTTTGAGTGAGTCATAGTATGCCTTGACATGTTGAGGGTGTTAATGGTCTGTTAACACCCTCAATGATCTGGGGCCTCATTTATAAACGTTGCGTACGCACAAAAGAAGGCGTACGCCGCTCTCTACGCAATAATTGGTATTTATAAAAAGCAAACTTGACGGGAAAATGTGCGGTCCTTCACGCAAGCTCTGACCCAGGCGTACGCACAAAAACGGGTGAAATGAGAAATGGCGACACCGTCGGCAGATGGAAGAAACACGTGAAAAAAAGTGTGTGAAACTGTAGACCGTTGAGTAAAAGAAATGGCAATACTGCCTCTCATAAATAACATGAAGACTTCACAAAGCAGGTATTACAATTAACAGCCTACACGAACACCCGTTTGATCGATCTGCAGTGTAAAACAAACAAAATCAAACGAAAATTACAACAGAAATGCAAAAAAAAAGTGAAATATGTTCTGCAACAATATTGGGCATGTTATGCAATTCATCCTCATAAATAATATGGTAAACAGAACGAAATAATGTACAAAACTGATATTCTCGTCAATGTGTCCGTCTGGCGGAGCAGATAGCCTATAGATGCAATTAGATAGACAGATAGATAATTAGGGAGATATATAGATAAATAGATAGATAGATGTATTAATTGTCCACTGGGGAAAGTTGTTTTCATAGTAAAAATTTCTTCATCAGCTACGGAATCATGGTATTCATGCAAATGCCTTTAGTTTGTTTTATTTTCGATAAAATAACATATGACGTATGTCTCAACCATTCAGAAAGCTGCAAGAAATTACATTTGCACTGAACTATTTCCCATTTCCACGTAGATAATAGGGATAGGGATTAATAGGGATTCCCCAATAATTGCCGCCAGTCTCTCATCAAGAGGGGTCAGCTCCGGTGTCCCCTTTCCCCCACCCGTGGCAGACACACTCTGGTGATGGAGCGCTAGACGCTTTTTTGCCTCGACTTTGATGTCCGACCATTTCCTTTTTTTTTTCGGCCGCGGTCCAAGGTTGTGAGGTTACAGCATTTACGGCGTCTGCAACCTTTTGCACCTCAAGTTCCTTTTTGGCATTAGTAATGCCCACACTGTGCCCTCCAAAAAATATTTTTCTCCTCTTTTCCACCTCGTCAACGATAACTTTTACTTCACATTGAGTGAAGTTACGTTTTTTTGATTTCCTCTCTGTATTTGCCATGATTTCGCAATCGATGAATATTAACTTGTGGGCGTTTCATGGACTATTTATGGGCAACTATGGGCGTGACATGAAGCCGCAAAAGCTGCGCTACATTTAGAATTGATTGTGATTTATTAAGGGAAAACTGCGTAGGATGTGCGTGCGCACGGTTTTATAAATCCGAATATTTCTGTGCGTACGCACGTCCTATGTTTCATCCGTACGCCACTTCTGACGCAAATCCTACGCAAAGTTTTATAAATGAGGCCCCTGGGGTTTCTGGTTGAAGACATGTGTATATAACAGAGTGGACTATGATAGCACATTCAATTTCAGAGCCATGTTATTACAGTTACCAACAGTTACTTCTGGGTTTCTGCAGGGTTTAATCAGTCAAATTTAAGACTTTTTAAGACCTTTTTATGACCATTATGATTTAAATTTATGACCTACACGAATTACGATAAATAACTTCAGTCATTAAAATTCCTTTCAAAAGTCTTTATTATTGACTTTCATTGAAAGTAACAAGTTTTATTATTAAAAGAGTAATTCTATTATTTCTTACTTAAGATTAAGAAACTGAAGCCTTCGCCTTCTTTTTCTTGAGTATCAAGAACACAGGAACACTTAACAATTGTAACATTGTAAAGTAACATTGTAAATTAACAATTATTTTATGGCATTACTTTCCAAAATAACAAGTCAGTCAGTCAGTCAGTCAGTGTCTGGCACTGGATGCGACAGAAACAGAATCCCGCGCTGTACTTGGACCGGGTAACGTTAGTGACGGAGCACTGAAGGATCGCCTGCACCCGCTGCAGGCCTTTTACAGCAGCGATATGCTTTTCCGACTTTGCATGCGACTTCAAGGCTTTTATGCCTAAACTAGACAGCTCCAACGTCTTCTTACACAGAGTGCAATAGGCTTGATACCGATTGTTAGCGACGGGCTTGAGCCAGGCCCGGTTCCAGAATCAAATCACTGAGGGTGCTTCTGAAATTACTGAGGGCGCTCTAGTAAATGTGCTCCACCACAGCAGTGTACAATGAGAAATGTATGATTATTTATTTATTTACTATTCACTTTTACCAATAATTGGAATTTCACAAATATTTTGCTTCAAATTGTATATTAATCTATTAGTCTGCCTTTCCATTGCTTTAATGCGTTACTAGTATTTTAACTCATCATATTCCTGAGAACCAGAAAAAAAGTTTTTTTTAGGCCATTACATTGTTTGGAGCATAAAAAAAAAATCCTATGTTATATGCTATATCCTCTGCTCTGTAGAGGACACCAGAACTATTTATTGAGAAAATGAAAAGACATGAATAGACAAAAACAATGGGATTTTTTTTTCATTCACCAGTCAATTTTTATGCTTCAAGCTTTTTTTATCCAAACTTTATATAAAAATGATTCTCAATGTTATGAAAGATATAAAAGAATAATTTGATATACCATGCTATATTTGATTTTACTATGCAATATGTGTGTAAACATGGCCATATGCCATTCCCATTCTATGCAATGCATCTATACACTGAATATAATTTGTATATTCATGTGTTTTGGGACAATATGTAATTGTAAAAAGACGTGTAATATTTTTTTCATAAGAATGTCTCATATTTCATAAGAATATCCAGACTTAAAACTGTGCATGTTGTCAGAGAAGTTTGCTAAAATATAATTAAAACCTCTATTCTGGGTCTCAGGAGGATATTTCTGTCTCGAGCAGAGTGGCATTTATATTTAGATGTCACTTCCTAAACTTTGCTGCATGCGATTGGCCGTCGGTCCTCTTAGAAATAATAGTTTTATTCAATGAATGTTAGACTGTAGCCTCGAAAGCAAGCCAAGATTTTTATAAAAATTAAGTTGTCAACAATAAATATCTTACCTACATCGTGTCTTGTTAACGAGCGGTTTCGCGAGCCTGCATTAACTGCATAACGTTAGCCTAAAAACGCTGCCGTTTTGAGCAGTGAGATTCTGATCGCGATCAAGAGATCAATAACTATATCTGTGATTGCAATCATTGGCTGCAATACTCACCGCTGCAAACACTCGCTGTAATAGATGCATTTGACGTTCTCCAGAGGAAACAAATGTGCAAATCTGCCAAATCTGTTTCGCCAATATTATTACAGTATCAACTGAGGGTGCTTTTACTTGCGTTTGAGGGTGCTTATGCACCAGGGCCGTGCAGAGAGTTCGTCAGGGGCAGGGGCTCAAATGTAAAAAAGGGGCAATATGTAAATATATATATATATATATATATATATATATATATATATATATATATATATATATATATATATATATATATATATATATATATATATATATATATATATATATATATATATATATATATATATATATATGTAAATATTTATATATATATAATATATAATATTTATACATAACATATATATATATATATATATATATATATATATATATATATATATGTTTATATATCCTTATGCTCATCAAGCCTACATTTATTTAATCAAAAATACAGAAAAAAACAGTAGCCTAATATTGTGAAATATTATTACATTGTGTTCTTTTTAACTTTTTATTAATCAAAGAATCTTGAAAAGAGTATCACAGTTTCCACCATTGACATTAAATCCTCATATTAGAATGATTTCTGAATGATCATGTGACACTGAAGAGTGGAGTAATGATGCTGAAAATCCCGCTGTGATCACAGGAATAAATTATATTTTAAATTATTTTAAAATAGAAAACCATTATTTTAATATATTTCGCAATATTGCAGTTTTTTATCAAATAAATGCAGGCTTGATGAACATAAGAGACTTATTTCATTATGCTGCATAATATTCAAAAATAGTATAATAAAGTACTTTCACGTAACCATTTCGCCAGTCTACACTTCACATTGCCTAATAGGCCTGTAGGTGCCGGTGGCACTTGGGTTTTGTTAACTTTGATAGTTTCATGAAATAGTAAATTATGTATCAATATAGGCTACATAAATACAAGTGAAATTAACACTACTTACCATTAATGCGACTTTTGATGCTGTGGTTTTGTGCAGGAATTTGTTTGTTGTCTGTTAAAATCCATTTTGTCAGTGATGCAATTTATAAAATGAGCCAAACCTCAGGAAATTGTTCCACAAACGTTAGTTTGTCTGTCCATGTAATTTTCAACCGATTTATGAATAAGAACAGAAAATTACCGCTTCACATCGCCCAATGGAATTTGAACTTGCTTTGCCAGATCACGATTGGTTGGTGTAAAGGCATTGGTGAATTGTGTAATACTTTAAAATATATAGCTAATATATAGCTTTGTAATTAAATCAATACATTAGCTCTGATTATGGATGAAAAAAAAATATTGGTTTACTTTTTTCCCGTGAGGCCACACACTCTCTGAAAGGACCATATTTGGCTCGAGAGCCGTTTTCCGAACAGTGGAAAATCAGCTGTCAATCAAAACGCACGCGACCCATAGCAACGCGGCAACGCCTCAACAGAAATTGTCCGACTTTTGAGCCGTCCGTTACTATTGTATGCATTTTCATGTTATAATAATCACATTTATTTAGTTTTATTGACCACGATATTATCATTGATATTTGTCTGAGAGGGGCACTTTTGATTCATTTTGAAAAAGGGCAGGGGCTCGAGCACCCAAAGCCCACCCCCGCACGTGCCTGTTTAGCACCCCCGTTGAACCGGGCCTGGCTTGAGCCAGCTACTAAACGCACCGTCTTCGAGCCATAGATCGTTAAAGGTACATTTTCCCATTGTGATAGCCAGGATGATTTCAATTAAACTAAGCAGTGACTCATGCCGCGTTCCAGGCAACCCGTAACCCGTGTTTTTCCAACCTTCTACCCGTGAAAGTGGACTGGAACGGCGGCCAAACCCGTGACTTCCCACCCGTGAACTCGTACTAGATCGATGTACTCCTTACGAGTTTTGACGTCACATAGCCCATGAAGCAACAATCGCAGCCCCCTACGGATGTAGTGTTTATGAAACAAATATACAAATAACGTAAATAAAAGGTATAACAGCTTTTCTTGCCGTCTGTGCTGTTTTTCTCCTCCGTTTCCCTCAAATAAGCAAGGAGTAAGCACCTTTGGCGATAGAAATGATTAAAAATGAGCATACACCCCGTATGGTCGCCGAGCTTTGTTTACATCTAGCTACCACACAATTCCTTGGGCTCAGGCAGTTTGGCGTGACTTTGCCTGGAACGCTATAAAGTTGAGTGGTGGTTTGAAGTTGTAACTTACGGGCTCAAAAACCTGCCTTGAACGCAGCATCAGTATGATACAGTATGTTCGGAGTTCGCGCGGGTTTCTGTGAAAGTCCTTCCGACAAATCTGTATGCTGCCACATGGACCTTGTAGTTATTATGGAACGCTGTGATATACCAGTGTGATACCTGATTCCTCATACAGAACTACAACAGGCGACACAAATGAATGCCATAGCCGCCGCGAGCGCATTTTGATGGAACAACAAATTAACGGACGAGCATATCAATTTTAGACGTGGCTAAATGTTTTTTATGACTTTTTATGGCCTTAAATTCTTATTGTTAAATGTATGACTTTTTATGACCCCGCGGAAGTGGACTACCTGCTGTGTTTACTGAATTTATATGATACTAATTAGATATAGTTTGTGTATTATTGTATCAAAATAATAACAATAATACATGTATTAGGCCTACACATACAGGAAGATGAAAAAAAAGTGTTTGAGTGAGTCATATATGCCTTGACATGTTGAGGGTGTAAATGGTCTGTGTTAACATCCTCAATGATCTGTGGTTTCTGGTTGAAGACAGATGTATATAAAACAGTGGACCAAAAATATTTGCAGCAAATACAAAAAAAAAAAAATCAACAAGGGTTTTCAGTCTCGCTGTGTTCAGACTTTTCAAATAAGATGTTCTGCCGTATCCTTCTGGTCACCCTGCTGATATCCTCAGGTAAAATGAGCACTAGTCAATTAGTAATTACAATGGCATTATTTATCTTTTCTTTGTGTGTTCATAGCAGATAAGTTTTCTTTTGTCCACTGGGATTAGTATGTGCTACATTTATGTTGCATTTTTCCTCACAGGTTGTGCTCTTGACTGGGAAATGCACAGAGAAAACTTTACTGGAGATGAAGATAAAGAAAGCTTGGTGAGTTGTCCTGAAGATGGTTTATCTCGGACAAATGCATCACACTAAGACATATACGTAGTGGTCAACCAATATGTGTTTTTAATGGCTGATGCCGATACCAATGGCCAAAACTATAATAGGTCAAATCGTTGCCAGATGCTGAAACAAGAGTTTGTCAGATGCAGAGAAGCTTGACAATGCTTTTGTCGAACAACTAGTCATGTCATGTTTGAACGGCTCATTAGGTTCTAACCGTCATATGTACATCTTATTCTAATATGCCGTGTGTGTTGTCTTGTAAGGGTGGGATGGAACCAACCGACAAACTCCCTGGAATGTGCTGGGCTTGTAAGTGGGCCATGGGGAAGGTGAAACACCTATTCTCCACTAAATCAAGTCAGGTGTGCAAAAGGCTACTCTTGTATATGACGTTTAAAATGTCATGTTATTCAAATAACAAAAATATAACAATACATAGAGACTGGTGGTGTAAGGGTAAATCTGCTTGTTTCTTTTCCTACAGAAAGACGTTAAACAGATACTGTCGCACGTCTGTGATGAGATCGGGTTCCTAAAATTCCTGTGTAGGAAATTAGTGAATAGCTATTACGACGTTCTGGTTGAAGAAATTTCAACTACTGATACTGCAAGAACCATCTGTGTTAACATTGGTGTTTGCTAATAAAGAACAGAGTAAATTGCCTTTTCCCTATGTATCGAAGAGACGCAAAATGCTATTTTTTTTCTTCGTTTTTTCGAGTGTTCTCTTTAGCTGGAAAAGGCATTAGAGCTGATGGTGTGATTATTGTTTTTTTTTTTTATTATCACCCTGTCTGTTTCAGCAAATAAAGGTGAAGGTTTTTTTGTGTGCATATTTGTCACGCTTTACCCCATTGTATTTTCCCTGCAATAAATTACTAAATAAATGTGTGAGCAAACTTTCGTGTTTTGTGTCATGATGCTAAACTCGTCTTTTTCCATTCTTGGAGATACTTTTACCATCAGAGGATGCTTGAAGTAGTATTTTATTGGTCCATTTCTTGGTCCACCTCATGGCCCATTTCAAACTCATAATTTCTTGAATTTGCTCTTGCGTCTTGCTAAGATGACCATTTGCAGAACAAATTATACAATAAAATGGGCTTGATTGACAAGTATGATGCAACATATGTGACCATATAAATAATTATATTAAAATGTATAATAACTGCACACATTTAGACGAGTAGACAATATTAACAGACAAATGTGTTCAAACGCTTACCAATTATATAAATCTTTGTAATCGCATTGCATGCAGCGGATCTTCTATACGCTGGTAACCTGCAGGTCCTATTTATAAAAATGCTACTGCGAGGCAGCGGAGACGCTCAGCATGCATTTGGACTTGCGAGAGAAGACATGCGCAGCTTCTATTCTCCATTTCCAGCTCTGATGCAGTGCACCCTGGTCCAGCTTATTCAGACTCTGGGAGCATAAATGCAGGTCGCGGATGTGATCAGAAAAAGGACATATTAGCAATTCAAAGTTGAAACTTTATATATGAGCAGCAACTCAAACAGTATTTCTGGTGAGACACTGCAAGTTGGAGAAGTTAATGTTTCTGATGTGACCAGTCTTCATTTTTGCTCTGAAAGTGAAAGTGACATGTGAAGGCCAAGTATGGTAACCCATACTTTGAATTTGTCGTCTGCATTTAACCCATCCAAGTTAGTGCACGCACATCAGGAGTAGTGAGTAGTGAACACACACACACACACACTGCAAACTGTGGACACACATCCAGAGCAAAAATGGCAGGAAGTTATGTGCCGTGCTCAAGGGCACATCAGTCATTTCCTGCCAGTATTGAGAATCAAACCCGCAATCTTCAGGCTACTAGTCTGACTCTCTAACCATTGGGCCACAACTGTCCTTGTGTGGATATATGAATTGGATCGGACAACAGAAATCACTCAGGTCACTTTTTATTCTGCATGAAAAAAAATGCAAATTATTCTGTGGCCTTTCCCTACAATTTTTAACATCAACTGCTCTCCACAGTTGCTGTGAAATGAAAGATAGGGATGGGCATTGATCCTGAACTATCGATAATGAAGTCGTATCGAAACAAACCTCTGCTATAAATGATACATGCAAAAATGTGTGTGAAGGAGGAGATTAAAAAAGTTGTTTTTGGCCACTCAAAAATGCATTTAAAGGGATACACACAAAAAAAGTATGTTTTTGATCGCCCCCAAAATGTGGCAATTTTAATACACTGTAAAAAATTATCTGTGGGGTATTTTGAGCTAAAACTTCACATACACAATCTGGGGACATCAGAGACTTATTTTACATCTTGTAAATAGAGGCATAATAGGTGCCCTTTAAAACATTTAAGAAGTTTACAACATATATCGCCCACCCCCCCCCCCAAAAAAAATTATATATATATATATATATATATATTAGGGATGCCACAATTCTCAATATAATATTGAACCGTTCAGTGCGGCAGTCACGGTTCAATACGCGCTTGTGAATTGCGGTTTTGCATTTAATTAATAATTTTTCTACAAATTCTTACTGCGCTAATACTGTCAAATACACAAGGTTAACATAAACACAGTCGGTTATGTCTAAAGGGAAAGTAAAATCGGCGTGTCTGTATATTAGATGCACCCAGGTCTTATTGAAAGACCTCTAAATTGACACCAGTGCAGAAGTGAACACGCTGTCCTTAAAGGGACAGTTCACCTCTAAAATTATGTCATTATTTACTCACTCTATAATATTGTTCCAAACCTGTATTCATTTCTCGATAACAGAATTTTCATTTTTCAGAATTTTCATTTTTCATATTCCACTAGGAATAGGGGTGCACCGATCCGATATTAGGATCGGATATCGGCCGCGATACTGACAAAATAGCTGGATCGGGGATCGGAAAAATTAACAGATCCACAAGCCGATCCAGGTGTTTTTTTTCCGTCGCAGCAGAACCTACGTCATTCGTCAGCTTCACGTGTGTCGCATGCTAGAAGGGAGCGAGCCAGAGAGTCGGCTGTGTGGAGGAGATATTTCACGCTTGCCACGCCAACTAGTTCGTCGCTGTTTCGAGGGTATTACTGCAAAGTCAGGGTCTTTCCTGCATTGACATTTTTTTGACGGCCAAAGCCTAATTTGATGAGTTATTGTGATTTACGAGTGATGTAGAACAGATGCTGCGCTTGTGACTGAGTGACAGAGAGCTCCTCCCCCGCGCGCGCTCTCTGGGTCTTCAAAATAATCAGTGTTCGCTCTCATATTTCACATATTAATCCAAATCAAAAGCTCGGAAGACCGAAACCATGTTGCACGTGACACATTCGGACAATTTTGTCCTTGAATTATCACTGGGTGTGAATTGCGCTCAAAAAACATTGACTCTTCTCTGACCAGCTGACATAAAGCATACTTTCAATAAGCGGGAGACAAATTATATCCAGTTATGAAGTGTTTTCTGTGTGTTGACATCTTTCGCGATGTTCTAACAGACGGGATTCGCACACAACGCGTCTGCTAATGTCCGATTCGTGACCTAATGACTCCTTTGAACCGAATCATTTTAACGACTGGCCAGAACAACTGATCTGTCCAACACTGAACTCATGAACTCAGTTTATTAATTTACTCAGAACGCAACTGAAACGAGAACACAAGTGTGCTTACCCATTTTAGCAAGAGTGGGTAGTAAGAATTATTTTTAATTATCAACAGTATTTCATCTTATTTCTGTTGACAATGTGTAGTAAAATAAATAGGCCTAGCCTACAATCATTTAATCTGGAGTGAGGTGAAACCAGAACAAAGTTGTTATTAGCTAGCTGAAAATTTTTATTAAATTGCATATGGTAGAAAATTAGACTATTTGTTAATTTGTAATGCTACTTTTTAATATTGATATGATTATATACCAAAACAATTATCTGTAGTGTAAAAAATGTTTGGTAACTGTCAGATTACTATTGTATGTTTGACCAATACACTGTTTTTTGTTTCCACTGCTACATTTTATTTATTTAAAGAAGTTTGATTACATTCTATTTTAGATTTGAATGCACAATTGTTTTTTAAATAAATAAGAATTCAACACCTTACATACATCTGTTATTTTGTCTTAGTTATGTTTAGTTAGTAAAGTCTGGTGCCTTTAGTCTCTTCAAGGAAGGTATAAGGTGGAAGATATAAAGTTTATTATTAATTCAACAATATATCGGATCGGTATCGGGTATCGACAGATACACAAAGCCCAGGCATCGGTATCGGGACTGAAAAAGTCGGATCGGTGCACCCCTAACTAGGAATGTGTACAAGGGTTTTTTTTAAGTAAAGTTTTAAGTTTAAGTAAGGTTTTTCAATTCTTTTAAGTAAAATAAAGAAAAATAGTCTTTTTTCTCCTTAACCTCTTGCTGTTCCTGTCGCTTAAAAATAGAAATGCAAAAAACTGATGTGACAAGCCATCAGAACCGAACCAAACCGAAAACCATGGTTAAAAACCGAGGTATGTATCGAACCGTGGACTAACTGTATTGTTGCATCCCTAATATATATATATATATCTGTGCTGTGCTGTCATAAATACGTACCGTGACTTTAAAAGGTGTTGACGTGTCTGCATCCATAGCGCCCACCGTTTTGTCCACCGTACTGCCAGGCATGCTGCGCCGCCGGCCCACCCTGTCAGTGAGTGACTCTGAGAAGAGACAGAGAGAAAGGAATAAGACAGTTGACTGGATTTGTGTGCATGTAACCTGTCAAGGGCTGTTCTGGGATCAGATTTCCCCAGAATAAGCAAACCCACCAAGCGAACACAGCATAGAAACAATCAAAAATCAATAACAGTACTGGGAAATTATAAAGGTGTTCATAATCAGCTCTTCTTCTTGATCTAAAGAGATGAAAAATGTTCATGGGCACAGCAGGAAAGAATATTGCATCTTATCGGTCAAGAAAATATGCAATTGCTAGAAGTGCCGCCGCTCCCACCACCCGCTGCGCATAGGGCACCAAGTGCTGATGGGGCACCACAAGAACATGCCTTCTCCACATCAAGACGGCCAGCAGCAGGACTGATTTGCTAGAATGTTCTGGGTGGTGGTTAAGGCATTGCTAAGTGGTAGTTTTGAGTCATTTTTAACACGTTGCTAGTGCCAGTGCATTGCTAATGTGCTCTTTGTGTTTTTAGCATTTTATTATGCAGCTGCTAAAGAGTTCTTGGTGCTTGCTAGGATCTAAGTAAGTTGCTAGTATGTTTTGGATGGTTGCCAGGGTGTTGCTATGTAGTTGTTAAGATGTTTTGAGTGCATTTTACACATTGGTATGCGGTTGCTATGGTCTTCTGAGTGGTATTATTGCAATGTGCTTTAGCAGGTTGCTTATTGGCTCAAGTCAAAGGGCCCACCCAGTCTCTATGATATGCTGCTTCTGTAATATGTAACAGCGTCACTATGTCAGTCACATGTTTCAGTCATGCACGCCAGATGGCTGAATCTCAGTCTGTCAGATGCTTGGCATTCATCACACGCCTGCATCTCTGTCTGCACGATTGATGGAGGGAAGGAGGGAACAAGTGTTTGTGCGGAAAACAAATGAGAGAGCGAATGCAGCCAACCTGAAAGACAAGATCTTTGAAATTCATCCTACTGTCTTCCCTCTTCGCACAGTCTGAATCATGTCAAACTCAAAACAAAGTGAAGGAAAGGCTTCTTTGCCTCGCTGCTTTTGTACTTGGAAAGATGCGTCACTAACAAGATCTGGAATCTTTTTTTTTCTATTTCTGACAGCACTTTTCCTGTGGCTGAATTGGTTATTAGAATAAGAAAGCCTCCTACGACACTGTAAACAATATCCTGTTCCATTTATGGTAAAAACAATTTATGGTTGTGGTTTCCCTGAAATTCATGGAAAAATACTGCCAGTATTACAGGACGCCATTATATTTTACAACTTATAACTGTATATTACATGGACCATATACCAAAAGCTGCTTTTTACCTTAAAATGTACCAATAATCACCATAATAATAGAATAGAAAGTCACACAATGATTTTATATCCACATGACATTTAAACTAAATAGCATAAAATGTAACACAAAACACCCCAATAATAACGAAAATGACCAGTAACTAAATTATTTATATAAAATACAATCCTGTGATGTGTCATGCAAAGACTTGAATGCCCTTTTTTCACAATAAATGATGTGATAATTCAGAGCTTTTACTTGCAAACGCCATACATTTGAATAGTTGTTCAGCAAATATGGTAAGCTAACAGTTAAAGGGATAGTTCACCCAAAAGTGAAAATGATCCCATTATTCACTCCCCTAGGGTTAACCCACCCTGATAAAGTCCAAGCATTATAATGGCAGTGAATGGCATCCCAAAATGTGAAAAAGTGCATCCATCCATTATAAACGTACTCCATGCGGGTGTTAACAAAGGCCTTCTGAAGCGAATCGATGGGTTTTTGTAAGAAAAATATCCATATTTAAAACTTTATAAAGTAAAATATCTAGCTTCCTCAAGACCGCCTTTCGTATTCAACTTTCGAATAAAGTGTAACGCCTCTCGCAGTTCAAAACGCTTACGCTACGTCCAATGTCATTGTTGTGCCAGTTACACTTTTTCCCTAAGTTGAATACAGAAGGCAGTCCGCTGGAAGCTAGATATTTTACTTTATAACATGTTAAATATGTATATTTTTCTTACACAAACCCATCGATTCGCTTCAGAAGGCCTTTATTAACCCTCAGAGCCGTGTGGAGCACTTTATAATGGATGGATATACTTTTTCGGGCTTTAAATTTTGGGCTGTCATTATAAAGCTTGCCAGGACATTTTTTATATAACTCTGATTTTATTCATCTGAAGGAAGAATGTCATGTACACCTAGGATGGCTTGAGGGTGAGTAAATCATGGGCTAGTCATTTTTGAGTGAAATATCCCTTTAACTAATTAACAGGTTTTTTACTTACATTATCTTTATGTAAAAACACAACATTTTTACAATGTACTAAGAGTATTAAAAAATTCACTGACTGGGCGTTACACTCGGAAGCAAAGCAATGATATAAATGACTGAAGATAAACAATATGTGCTAGTATATATTGCCACCATGTAAAATATACAAGGATCTGTATTGCCACCTCAGTCATCATTTAGTGTTGGCTGAGCAAAACTAGACATGATCTGGCAACATGGAGGAAGAGTGATTAACAGCCCTGCGTAGGTATCGACATATGAAGATTCCGTCTGTGTGTGTGTGTGTGTGTGTGTGTGTGTGTGTGTGTGTGTGTGTGTGTGTGTGTGTGTTAGTAATTTCACTGTTTTCTCATTGGAGAGCTGAACAGATTGGAATGCATGGGAGAGAAATCTCAACGCCGCCTCTTGCTTATGTTGATATCACAACATCCTGATCCATATGTTAAGCGTGGAAGCAAGACCATATGATCTTTGACTTAAATGTTTGAAAACACTTAACACTGCCTGGGTTTATGGAAACATTTTATTATTATAAGTCTATTAGTGAGCCACAATGTTTGTGTGAAAATAAATATATGAATATTCGGCTATTCTAAAAATAAATATACATTAATTGAGCACAAGTCATAAATTTTTTTGAATAGGCTATTGTTTGTGGCTTTTTTGGTGCTCGACTGCACGGAATAAAATTCATAAAGGCTTGGAACAACATGAGGGTATGTCAATTTGTCTTTTTTTTTTTTGGCTGAACTAATCCTTTAAGCTATACTAGTAATAGTTAATATGATGTTCAACAGGCCATGCAGCATAAAAGCTCCTCAGTGGCAGTTACACCTCTTTAGCAAAAAACTATGAAAACATTATTTTTCTTCTTAAAATTCACAGATGAATTTCGCACCATAAGACCAGAAAATAAACAGGGTCAATTTGGGATTTATGTTGTCAAGTCAAAGGCACCGTGAAGAACAATTACAACAAAAACATTCAGCAGCTCTCCATCAGCTGTGGAGAAAAACTCTGAAAGCACTCTCTGCCCTGAATGATGAATAATGCCATTACCAACCTGCAAACTGGTAATTGGTTCAGCTATTCTTTCATCATTAAGCTGCTTGATCACGATGGATAAAATGCAGCGCAAATGGAAAAACATTAAACAGTAATTAAGAGATGGCTCCGACATTCCTCCATTCAGAGCCAAGTGTTTATGAAGAGTGGAGACAGTAAAATGCTTTCATATTGAGAGAACAACACAAGGGGCTCAAATAAAAGCCTTCTCTGGCACGGACCTGCAAGCAGGGGGTCTGAACTCTTGACCGCTCTGCGCATATTTGTCCAGAGGAAACATGCTGCCAAGAACACAGAAGTTGTCTGTATGAGTTGCTGTGGAAATACTTTTCACTTCAGGGTGGACAAAAAGTAGTAAAAGTAAACTAGAACGTTTTTTGGGACAAACTAAATAATGTAACATTATTTTACATTTTGCTAGCATATTAGTAACAGATTCTAAATACATTGTTAGGATGAATTGGCATGTTTCTAGCATGTTATAGCACATTGCTAGCATGAATTGGCATGTTTCTAGCATGTTATAATACATTGCTAGCATGAAATGGTATGTTTCTAGCATGTTATAGCACATTGCTAGCATGAATTGGTATGTTTCTAGCATGTTATAGCACATTGCTAGCATGAATTGGCATGTTTCTAGCATGTTATAGCACATTGCTAGCATGAATTGGCATGTTTCTAGCATGTTATAGCACATTGCTAGCATGCATTGGCATGTTTCTAGCATGTTATAACACATTGCTAGCATGAATTGGAAAGTTTTAACACATTGTTAACATGAATTAGCATGTTGCTAGAATGTTTAGCATATTACAATTTTGCTAACATGATTAACATGTTGCTAGCATGTTTTAACATGTTGTTAGCCTGATTAAAATGCTGTTAAAATTATCAACATCTTGCCAGCATGTTTTAACATGTTGTTGACATGATTTAACAAATTGCTAGTGTGTTTTAACATGTTGTTAGCATGAATAGCATGTTTGCTAGAAATGCCATATAGCTAGCATGTTTTAGCATGTTTCTAGCCAGAATTAGAACATTGGTAACATGTTTTTAGCATGATTAGCACATCGCTAGTGTAACAAATATAGGCCAGTAAGAGCTGTGCGTGTAAACCTCACTCCCCTGGCCTCAAGAGGCGCGTTAACTTGCGCAAGCGGCTGCGGCCTTTAGTGTCCTTGTTAACGTGCCCGCCTCCCACGCCGAGGTCCCAGTTTGAATCCCCCATTTGTAGTGGGTTGAGTAGGACCAGTCACATATTAGCATTTTGCTAGCATGCTCACGTTTTAACACATTGTTTGCATTGATTTAACACATTGTTAAACAGGAATTAACATGTTAGCATTTGATTTAACTAATTGTTAGCATGTTTTAACATGTTAACATGACACATAGCTAGCATGTTTTAGCATTTTGTTAACATGAATTTGACGACTGGCGCTAGCGGCTGTGGTCTTTACCGTCCTTGTTAACGTCCCACGCCCCCATTTGGAGCGGGTCAAGTAGGACCAGTTACATATTAGCATGTTGCTAGCATGTTTTAGCAGGTTGTACTAGGATAGTCATTAAGCTTAGCTAGTGATAGACAGCTTCAATATTCTATAGCCTAGTCTTATTGTCAAGTCTTGACCCCCTCAATGAAAGTTGAGACTTTTCGAAGTTTTGATCGTCCGTTTAACGAAAATCATGGCCCCTGTAACTTTCTTGAAATAATAAATAAATAAATAAACAAATCTCTACTGAAAATAACCAACAAATAATGTTCCAAATAAGTGAATCAGTTCAGCCCCAGATGTTGGGCCATTTGCCAGAGAATTAAGCAGAAATGCTTGTTGCTAGCGGCCCTATTAATCTGCGCTGAACAAGATGCATGGCCCAGCTGTATAAGAGACGTCTTCACCGGGGTGCCACTGTCCTCCAATCTGATCTCACAGAGAACTTTGTCATTCCAGGAAATTACATAGAAGTTCTATGGTCTCATTTAGCATTCAAGCAGGGCAATAACTCACAGACTTGTCTCATTTGCTCTTAATCTAAATGCACGTTCCTTTCTTCGGGTCTGGCTTGAGCAAGAGATGATGAGTTGCTGCAGGTCCTTCAGTTTGGTAGGACGAAGGCCAGGCGGGACACAATATTTTTTTTTCTTTTTTGGCAGCGATGCTCTTCTAAGGTTTAAAAGCAAAGACGATAACATAAAAAGCAAAATAACTTTTCAGCAGGGTCAGTATCTGGGTAATGTAAAGTGGCTCGCAGGTATAGTTACTGCTCGCTCATTATAAAAGACACTCAAATTGTCAAAGAAATAGACAACAGACAATTGATGTTGATACCAGAGTCTATTTAGCAGAATGTGATTGCATTGAAATTGCCAATTAAAGTTTTTACAAGCAACGCTTCTTTCAAATGCACTTAATGCATATAAGACTTCTTTCAAAAACATGAAAAAAATCTAAATTGTACAGACACCAAACTATTGAAAAGTAGTGTGATATTTACTGTATATATAGCTGTATGAAATATTTTTTGAAGCAAAGCAGTATGTGCCCATTCATTGGGTTTTTAATACGCTCCTTGGCACTTGAATCTCAGTCTATCAATCAAACAGTTAAAACGCTGTGAAGGTCTTTCCGCATAGCCTTTCTTGAAACAAGGCCACCGCAGTGGAAAGATGGAAAATAGGCAGAGACTTTATTCTATCAAAAATAGAATGATAACTAAGCATTGTTTTGTTTAAAGTTATTGTTAACTTTTTGAACAATAGTTACTTAATCACATTTTTGGGTAAACTCTTCCTTTAAGAACAAATATAATCTGTAAAACACCAACACATACTGAAAAATGCAGTAGAGTAGACAACTATAATAATGGCTTTTAGGGGACGTTTTGAAGACTGAAGTATACTTCAGCCGGCCCGTGTTCTGTGACGGTCTGCGCACTGTTTGGCGTAATTTTCATCATCAGGAACATGCATATCACCCATCATTCACTTTCTGCATCCGCCACTGGTGCACAGTAGAGTATGTGAGCCTTTCCAAATATAATCCGTGAGCATAGAAAGATTTGTGCGCACTATCTAGTGGACTTTGTTTTCAAGGTCTCATTTCACTCGCACATGCGCTGTTGAACTCGCACTGTCTGCACAGACACAAAAATTGAGCTGCAGTGCACACGAACAAGACTTTGGGCTTAAAGGAACACTCTACTATTTTTGAAAATAGGCTAATTTTCTAACTCCCCTTTTGTTACACAGTTGAGTTTTACCGTTTTCAAATCCATTCAGCTGATCTCCGGGTCTGGCGGTTGCACTTTTAGCATAGCTTAGCATAGATCATTGAATCTGATTAGACCGTTAGCATCTCGCTCAAACAAATTACCAAAGAGTTTAGATATTTGTCCTACTTAAAACTTGACTCTTCTGTAGTTACATCGTGTACTAAGACTGACGAAAAATTAAAAGTTGTGATTTTTCTAGCCGATATGGCTATGAACTATACTCTCATTGCCGCGTAATAATCAAAGAACTTTGCTGCCATACCATGGGTGCAGAGGCACAATGATAGCACTATGCTAAAAGTGCTACGGCCAGACCCGGAGATCGGTGGCGTCAAAAATCGCATGCTCAAACTGAATGTTGAGACAGAAGAGTCCACTAGGTGGCAATACACAGTTGTGATGTATTGTGCAGTAGTCAAAGAAAAGTGCGGACAGAGCAATACAAAACACCATGCTGTTCCAAGAACAGTAAACAAAGCAGCATATCATTCTCCATCGTTTTTGTTCTCAACTTTGCATGCAATGACAGATCCGCTACTTTTCTTCTTCTATCTTTACGAACGAATGCCCTGCAAATGTCATGACTCATTGCTGCCCTCTAGGGCTGTAATCAACCAAAGAAAATCTTGGTTGACTAAAGTCCTGAAATTGTCTACTAAAAATCGACTAAAAAGGACGTTAGGAAAAAAAACTTTAAATTAATTAGCTGTACACTGTGCGCAGTACTTGGTGGCCTTGTTGTAGGGGTGTCCCTGACTAATGATTTACACATTCGAATCAGAATTGTCGAATCTTTCTATAGTCGACCGATAGTCGAATCATCTATGTGTGTGTGAATGGGTTGGGACTGGGAGGGGCACGACAGTCAGCAGGAGGGTAAAACTATTTTTATTTTCTTTTACACACTCCACACAGCAACAACTTTTAATAAAGCGACCAAAACTGCCTGCCAATTGACAGACGAACTGACAATGGCTTTCTTATTTAGGTTTAAATAAAAGGTAATGTGGTGGATAAACGTTTTCTCGTAACATTTTACAGCCGCGATCGAAATACAGAACATCACACAAATATATAAAAGAACATTTTGATAAATAAACCTAAACAAAATACCTGCCTAGATAGGAAAAGAACACACTGACTGCAGACAGGATTTGCATTTCACATTTTGCTAAATTAAATTAAATCGGCAAAATTGCTGTGCCAGCATGCTTTCAGTGCAGCGAAACATCGAGACAACGAAAAAAAATAAAAAGCATTAATTTACAGAATTAAATTAGAACAGAATATACATTACTAATAATAAAAAAAATAGATAAAAATGAAATCAAGTCACAGGGACCATAATAAATGTGTGCAAAATGCCAAAGTGCAGGGGAACATATGAAGACCGAAGTCCGTCTGACGTCTTTCTTTAAAATAAGCATTTTTGACAGGTTTCTATGTATAGGTTTCTACCCAAGTACCGGTACTTCTGAATGGGCTGAGGCTGGGATTTAGTGGGTTTGAAGTGAAAGTATTTTATGAAGGTATGCATTCACTCAGTGCATCTTAAGCATCTGAACTTCATATATAAAAAAACACAAGCCACAGTTAAATTAAGTAACCCTGAGTGACTATAAAATAAAAATAAATAAATTATTAAAACAACGAAAGTTTAGCCAGAATTGTGAAATTTCTCTTTTTAACTGCCGAAACAACAATAAACGCTAAACTGGCAGTTTTTTTTAGCTAAACATGTTCACAGCAAATTAAAATTAGAAACGGCTGAAATGTTTGAAAACACTTGTACCCTAAAACACTTGAGTCTTTTCGAATTGTGTCCGGGGAAAACCAACTTGTTAACGTTGGCCGGCAGCAGTGCGCTCTTAAACTTGCCCGTTTTAAGTGGAAAGCCATGTTTGTTGTTGATGAGTGCTAGGACATGAGCTGTTGGCACAACTTGCATTTTACTTTTTTTGGATCATCTTTTACTATTTCTAAGTGCATCCACACTTTAGAGTTTCTTATTCCAGACATTAAGTAATCCCTGCCGCCAAGATGCGCCTCGTCTGTCACGGATCAGGGAAAGTGAAACTTAAATCTGTCACAGGGGTGGTTGGATTTATTCACACACACACGTTAAAAATATTTATTGAACGCTTCTTTCTTTTCACGTTTTTTTTTACAGCATTATCATAATTAAAGGCTGTATATAACTTAATATAACCATACAAAACCAGTAGTTCTGTGTGAAATTAGACATTATGCACCCCCATATTGCCAAAATGGTATGATCCTCGTTTCATAACACCCGCGAAGATTCGACTGTGAGATCGGTGGTCGAATCAGGCTTTGCATATCGATGCATCGAATCTTCGACTATTCGGGGTCACCCCTACCTTGTTGTCTGCCTAAATGAATTATAAATAAACATTAAAAACTAGTAGGCTATTGGCAGTATATTAAATCGCTTTTGCCATTTTTATTTCGGACTGAAATGAGTCTGACACGAGTCTGTCGGCTCTGACAGCATTGCATCACCTGCACCTGCGCAACATCATAGCCTATGATTTCTGAAAATAGAGTAACTGTTACTATGTTGTCAACTACTGATATCATCACAAGAACTTTTGAGGAATATGCAACATAATTTAGACAATTGTTTTTGTCATATGTATTATAATAACTGACAGACACTATTATTTCAGCCGCTCTGTGCAGTTCAAACATAGGATCAGCTCAGCTTCGTGGCTGAGACACTAATAGACTATTAACTTAAAGCTTTTACTCTTAAACACAAAAGGCACGTCCACTTTAATAAAAAAGGAATATTTATTAAACAAACCAGATCAAGAGCAGAAACGAAATAAAGTGCATAACTGAAAAATAAAACATAGGCTCAAAACAAATACAAACAGTGGGCACAGCGCAACACGCATTAGGCTCCAAATAAAATAAAAAATAATAAAGTGCCCAAATCCAATAAATAATACTAGAAATACATTTGCAGTTTACACAATAATAAAAGGGACGGGGCAACCTAACGCAGACAAGTTAGCTTACTGTTTTTAGGTGATATGACATGTTTGTCGTCGAGCTTGTGATAATGGAAAAACTGTTGCTTGCAAAATTTGCATTCAACTTTTTTCCCCATTTTCTATTTTTTTTTTTTTAAATGCTGCCACACTGCCAATGTCTTTGTTCACATGGTAGAAGAGGACTGACAAGGAAAACGCTCTCACAATTAAATAAATCATATACTGCAAAGAAGTAGCCTGCTTCAATCTGTCTCTCTTCGCCAGTGGGTTGGGCCAATCCAAAAAAAGTGAAAACAAGGGGGGTGTTTTGAAGACAGACTGTTACCTGTGAAACAGGGGTGCTCTGAAAACACCCCCATTAGCAATTAGTGCTTTCCACCTGATGAAATGAACGCGGCCAAACAGATGAAATGAACGAAATGAACGAAATGAACGCGGCCAAACTGATGAAATTAAGGCTGCAAAACTGATGAAATGAACGCAGCAAAAAATCGACCAATCAGAATTTTGGTCGAACCAGAAGGTATCGACTAATAATAGACTAATCGACTGGGAGATTACAGCCTACTGCCCTCTGACGTCTTGTAAAGTATAGAAAAGAAATTGTACTGCTTAAGTGTCGAAGTCAAACTCGACCATCCACGCTCATCCACAGTTGTGTATACTTTGAAAACTATGCAGCCACGACTGTGCGCAAGCGGTGAAGAATATGGAAAATGTAGTATACCCAGGCCTTGAACGGCTCGACAACGTACAGTAACACAGAGAATCGTGTGTTGACTGTGAGCGTGTGTTCAAAACTCACTGCTATGTGTGTGCACTTGAATGGGTGAAATGCAGAGCATAAATTCTGAGTATGGGACACAATACTTGGCTACACGTCACGTCACTTTCACTTTTTCACTTTCAGAATGGATGGTAAATGCTGCTTTGGCGTCTGTGTTGAAGTGTCAAACACTGAGTAGTCTGCTCTCTTTGTTCTATGAAACCGACACAGAGCCAAACTCGACTGCACCTGTCTCTCAAGCCTCTCTATATGTCAAGTCAAAGAATTTCTTTTGTCTTAAATAGAGAACTGCAGCTAAAGGCCTGACAGACTGCAGATCGTTCACGTCAGCCATCTGCGTATATTCGCCAACTCCACAAAACCTTTCATCTCAGCGGGCCTCTCTCATTCTCATCAATTGTCCGAACTTACACACCACCTCAAGAGTTTGAGCAAAGTCTGAACAGTGCAATGTTTCCAAGTAAAAGATCTGCCATCCCTTTGTGAAACAAGAAAAAAATTTTGGTTTGTTTTCGATTTCTACATGCTTGAAGATTAGAAAAATACAGAGCTGCAAGTGTATGTTGTGGGTGGTTGCCAGGGTTGTGATAAATTCTGAATTGTAGAATTGGTTTCCATTTCATTCAAGATTGTGCATTTTAAATTGAGTTGGCCACACCCCACAGGAAACTGAATTAGAATTTGAAATGGAATGACACGAAGAGATTCAGCACAGATTTAACCACCGATTTAATCATTTGATTAGTCAGTATTTTTTGTATTCCAGAAAAAAATAAGTAAATACATAAAAATCCTTATATTTATTATTTACATAAAAACTGATTAAAAACATATTTAAACCCTAGTGGTTGCCAGGGCACTGCTATATGGTTGCTAATATCCTATGGTGGTGGTCCAAGTCAAAAGAGCCCACCTTCAAGTCTCTATGACATCTTGACTCGAGTTACTTCTTTTGCATGAGTCAATTTGAATAGTTAGAAATGTATCACACTTCACCTCAACCAGCTGCATAACCTACGGCATCACATGTGGGACAAGTTAAGCACTAGGGATGCCACAATTCTCAATATAATAATTGAAATTGGTTTTGCATTTAATTAATTATTTTTCTACACATTTTATCATTTGCCTCCATCCCAATATACTGAACAACGCGGCACGTTAGTGGTAGAGTTATACTCACGGAACACTATAGTTATTCACATTCACAAAAGTTCATTATTTGCATGTGTTTAAAGCCTTGCCGGTTAAACATTTAATTTGCGTGCTTATGCACTGTTTTAACATGCGCTTTTCTGAGCACGAGCACTAAAAGCTTGTCAAACACACGATTACTGGACTAAGTCGTCTTACTGCGCTAATACTGTCAAATACACACAAGGTTAACATAAACACAGTCGGTTATGTCTTAGTGAAAGTAAAATTGCGTGTGTCTGTATATATGCCGCTTGTCCTTAAAGGGACAGTTCACCTCTAAAATAATGTCATTACTTACTCACTCTAATGTTGTTCCAAACCTGTATTAATTTCTTCTGCTGAACACAGACAGCTGATGGTGGCCATTGACATCCATATTTTTATTTCCAAAAAGGGGGACCAGCAACTGTTTGGTTTCCAACATTCTTCAAAATGTATGTTACGTCCAACAGAAGAAATAACTTTTTTCAGGTTTAAAACAACTTGTGTAGCCTAATCTATGACAGCATTTTAATTTTTAGTGAACTATTCCTTTAATGTTAATAAAACAACAAAAGACAAAGAGAAAATCACTCACTGCTTTTGACTGAAAAACTTTAATACAGTAGCTTTAATAAGAATCAATGTATATTTTATAGTGAAGTATATGTATTGTTTTATTTTTACATTTATTCATTCAATTTCATACTTAAATGCTGCTGTACAGCTCTGAGCTGCCAGTTTAAATCTTTATATACTGTACATTTATTTTATTTATATTTACTATACACTAGGAATGTGTACAAGGGTTTTTTCAAGTAAAGTTTTAAGTTTAAGTAAGGTTTTTCAATTCTTTTATTTAAAATAAAGAAAGAATATTGCAATACAAAAAATAGTCTTTTTTCTCCTTAACCTCTTGCTGTTCCTGTCGCTTAAGAATAGAATAGCAAAAAACGAATGTGACAAGCCATCAGAACTGAAAACCGTGGTTAAAAACCGAGGTATGTATTGAACCGTGGACTAACTGTATTGTTGCATCCCTATTAAGCACCAAAGTTTAATACTTTGTTTTGGAAAGAGGAGAAACTGGGAATAAAAATATTTTATGGAAAGAGTTATGTTCAAGCCTGGAGGTGGAAGTTTCCTCAGTATTGTGTGAGCTCTGTGAACCTCTTGCTGTCTTCTTCCACACACACACACACACACACACACACACACACACACACACACACACACACACACACACACACACACACACACACACACACACACACACACACACACACACACACACACACACACACACACACACACACACACACACACACGTTTCTCTGTGCTCTAATCAGTGCAGGAAGAGGATAAGGCCCCTGGAGGCTGTATATATTTGGGAAGTTTAAATTCACCATTAGAAAAAAGGAAAAACACTTGTTTATGAACTCAGCTGAACCAGTGAATAGTTGAATAAACACATGAGGATGTTGCAGGTTGGAGAATACTAATAGCTAGGGGTGTAACGGTACACAAAACTGACGGTTCGGTAGAGCAGGGGAGAGGAAACTAAATATAAAACTGCTTTTTTTTATTAAACAGTGGTTTACTGAACAAATTGTGAAATCAATTATTACTAAAAGTTCCTTAAGATAAAAAAATTAATCGGTAACACTTTACAATAAGGTTCATTAGTTAACTTTAGTTAACTACATTAGTTAACATGAACTAATGATGAACTGCACTTATAAAGCATTTATTTATCTTTGTTAATGTTAATTTCAACATTTACTAATACTTTATTAAAATCTTGTTAACATTAGTTAATGCACTGTGAACTAACATAAACGTGAACAGCTGAATTTTTATGAACTAACGTTAACAAAGATGAACAAATACAGTAACAAATGTACTGCTCATGGTTAGTTCATGTTAGTTAATACCTTAACTAATGAAACCTTATTGTAAAGTGTTACAAATTATCTTTGCTAATGCTGTAAAATGTAAACTATATAGGGAGCCTTACTTGCACATTACTATAATATTAAAGGTTAAGTAGCTATTGATTTTTTAGATATAATAATCAACACTCAAATAACATTTATACACAGTGGCTGTCATTTTCATGACAGATTCACTTAAACATATTAAAGGTCCCATGGCATGGCATTTTTCTATTATTTTATAATGTTTCCTGAGCTGTACTTATATTGTTAGTATGACTTTTACATCATAAAATGTCATAATTTAGAAATAAAAGGCATTTTTTCTATACTGCTGTTTGCCCTGTGGCTGAATGCCCTGCTTCAAGAGGCGTGTCTGCTGTGAGACTTCAGTAAAAACACCCACTGTTGTGATTGGCTGACATCTTTGCATTTTATATGAGCGGAGGGGGCGTGGTTTATCGAGGCACGAGCAGGCACGAGTCTGCCAGGGAGACGGATGGACCTGAGTTCACTTCACATCAGTTCTCAGCATGTCTGAACTGTTTTAGTTACAGCATATACTTTAGGTTATTAGTCTATTTCTAGTCGGAGGGACTGTCACTCATGTCAGAAAGTTAGTAACTTTAGTAAATTATGGATCAGCGCTGACTGGAGACGCGAACCGTTTAGAACGATTCAGTCCGATTTGGTGAAGTGATTCGGTTCACTAAAAAGAACTGGTTCAAAAGAAAGATCGTTCGCGAACCGGACATCACTAATGTATCAGAGACTGAGCTCAGCGATTGCTAACAAAGTTATTTATAGTAACTACTGAGTTATGAGAGCGCTGTCAGTCAGCGCGAGTTTATTGTGTTTGTATCTGAGAGTTCTGAATAAACAGTCACACCGAGTCCGTCTCTTCATCATTATTCTACCAACTTTGTAACACATGCAAAGTACCATTACAGCTGTCGAGATGAACGAGTTAAAAGTAAGTGTTGATAATAGCATTATTTTTAAAATAAAATAAAAGCGTCAGTGACGCGCGTTGAGTACACAGCGCAAACAAAGACACAACAGCAGTAATCGGATGTAATCCAGTTTATTGTGGGGCTAGGCTGGCTAGCCCGGATATGCTCAAGCTTACCCCCCTTCTGCTTAATCTCACGCCGCGTTTGGTGCCTCCGCTGTGGGCCAGATGCAGTACTGTGGGTCGGGGATGTTGAAGGCCGAGCTTCGGCGTGTGTGAGGTTTATCTCTGCTGATGTTGAGCAGAAACTCATGACTGTATGCACATTTTAGAACCGATAGACGCGACGAGGACGTACAAAAACACTGACTCACAAGATATAAAACACGAAAACACCGTTCTGTCTGGAGAGAGAGAAGCCGCATTGTGTGCACGAATAATAAATAATTAGCTACACATCAGAAATCACTGATCACAGATCAGAAGGAACTGAAAAAAGACTTCTGTTTTCATTTGTACATCCAAACACTGAGAAACTGCCAGCGTTCACTCGTTCACAAGCAATGATGCAATGATCTCTCGACGAGCGTTTGCATGGGCGTGCCAGATTCTCTGGGCGGAGGAAAGGGAGGAAACCGTGCCTGCTTGGACGTCAAACCAGGAGACTTCAGGATTGGCTCGTCTGGCCTGTCATTTTCTCAAAGGCAGAGAAAGACAGCCACAACTCGGTTTTACACCGATCAACATTTCTATCCACTTGGGGACAATATTCAGGCTAGGGGAACTCATATTAATGTTGAAAAACCTCATAAAATGAAAATTTCATGCCATGGGACCTTTAAATAATCAGGACATCAGTAACAGGTTAAGTATAATATAATGAATATATAGGCTAATATAGTTCATATATTTAGCAAAATAGTTCATTTCTCTAGTGAACTAACAGCTGTGGACACTGAATGACTCCTGAGGTAAATGTGATGCTACATGACATTGTTTACAAGCTGTTTTATTGACGTCTTTCCACCGTTGAAACACTGATTGAGAGATTTCACAACATATGATACGTTTCGGTAAGTTGTAATGTATTGTATACCATCAGCTGTTGATTCATGTTGATTCTTTGACTAAGAAACTCGCGCGCATATACAGTGAACTGTCTTGAATTTCGTGATAAAATGGACTGAATACTTAATATGTTCGTCACTTTGTGTGGGAACTCGGATTTAAGTATGTTCCATTCGTAAAACAAGCCAACTGTTAACTGTTAAAGATTGCATTCGTACCGTTCGGTACACACGTGCACCGCACCGAAGCGGTTCGGTACGAATACGTAAACCGTTATATCCCTACTGATTGCAAAAATAAATCAATTTCAAATGAAATAGCAGAGAAGCTCATTTGTGTGTGATTACATTTTAGTGTCTTTGTTTCCCAAGCAATGGAGTCTGTGATCATGCATCATAAACCTGTACATCTTTTTAAATACATGCCGAGCTTAAAGGGATAGTTCACCCTAAAATGAAAATTAAGTAATCTTGATTTACCATGTTGTGGTTCTAAGGAGAAATGTGAAAAAAAGCCCCCCTCACGCTTGTCCACATAATAGCAGTGAATAGCGACCTGTATTAAGCCTTAAAAAAAGATGCAAAAGTATCACAAAATGATCCCATGTAAAGGGATATATTATTTAACAAAAATCCTGACCTTGGTCATTGGTCTTCTGTGCACGGTTGCACAACGTGTGCGTTTGTGAGACTCTATTAGCGCTGCAGTTCATTCCGACACGGCCAAGTTGTGAAACGTCAAGATAAATAAAAATACAACATAGAATACAATGCCTAGAAATACCAAAAAAATAAGAATCTGTGTACTTTATTAACTAAGTTCAATATCTCTGGACCCGAACTCTGTTTGTCAGATGACAGTTGACAGATGTGAACGCGATAACTTCTTATGACGAACACAACAGATATATTCACCTCAGAGAAGATTTTTCTTAGTATTGATTTGTAAACTGTGGTGGTGCTAATAGAGTCACATGAATGTGCACATCGCGCATTCAATGAGCAATGGCCAAGGTCAGGATTTTCATTAAATAATATATACAATTTTGTTTTTCATCAAAACCCCAGAACACTTGGAATATACGACACGTGTAGCATTAAACCATTCTGCGATACTTTTTCCCCCCTTTGTTTTAAAAGCTTGATGCTGGTTGCTATTCACTGCCATTACGAATGAGCAAAAGCAGGACTTTTTTTTTTATTATTCTCCTTTTGTGGTCCAAAAAAGAATGAGGGGGATATGGCATTAGAACAACAGCAGTGTGAGTAAATGATTACATAATTTTCAGTTTAGGGTGAACTAACCCTTTAAGTATGCCCGTTAAACGCAAGAGGCTCTATAAATAAAGTGCTTTTGGGAAAAAAATTCTGTCCAGAAACTAATTCTGCCCGAAAACCATTTTCAGTTGCTCACGGTGGAATGTCTGACTAGCATGCGGACGGTGATAGCCAAGTCGGTGCATGGCAAAAGACTCAAAGTAACAGAGATGGGTTGTGGCGCATAAATGTGTGTCCCTTATTTTGCCACACTGAAGGTGACAACCCTAGTGTTATATGTGTGGGGATTTTGCAGTCTGTCAGTCTGTTTTCAATTCTGCAGTCTGTCAGGCCTTTAGCTGCAGTTCTCTATTTAAGACAAAATATGCACATATGCAGACCTGTTTGCACTTTGTTTTCATATTTGGTGACTTTTTGTGAAAAATTTAGATTTTGAGGGTGGTCCCAGAGGGAAGAGTTTGGAAACACTGACTGTTACAAATCTTTAATTGTTAATAAGCTAAATATATATATACAGGGAGTGCAGAATTATTAGGCACGTTGATTTTCTGATCATATTTTTTTTCCAGGCACATTTGACCAATTCCAAACCACAGTAATCCTAATAACTACTATTGATTTAGTATTTAATAATGTATAAGTGATATATAATTGTTCATGAAGGCTGGAAATGAAAATCACCTTATATTCAGGTGTGCAGAATTATTAGGCATGTTTTCTTTTACAGATAAATTGAGCCAAAAAAGAGATTTAACTCAGACTGAAAAGTCAAAAAGTATTAAATGCCCATGAGAAGGATGCAATACTAATGCAATACTAGACATTGCAGTTAAGGCATGACCATTGGACAGTGAAATGCTCGTTGGGTCAGCAGGATCAGACAAAAACAGGTGGTGAAGAAAAGACACCTGTTAACTGCAAAAGAATTAAGAATTAAGGTGAAGAATTAAGGGTGAAACCATCAGGAACCCTTTAGTCTCCAGCGCCACCATTTTCCAGAGCTGCAACCTACCTGGAGTCTCCAGAAGTGCAAGGTGTCAGGATCTCAGAGACTTCAGTTAGGTAAAGAATCCTAAAAAATGACCCCCACTAGATAAGAATCACAAGCTGAAGTGTTGGAAAATACATGAAGAAGGTTTTTTTATAGGCTTTATGGACAGATAGGTTGAGAGTGACTCTTGAAGGACCAGCCCCACATCCTCTAGTACCACTGTTTGAAGAATTCATCTTCCAGAATCTGCCAGTACGTTTTAGGAGTTCATTTTTAGTCCATCTCTGCAAAACGGACTTCAGGATGGACTAAAATGAACTCCCAAAACGTACTGCCAGATTCTGGAAGATGAATTCTTCAAACAGTGGTACTAGAGGATGTGGTGCTGGTCCTTCAAGAGTCATTCTCAACCTATAAAACCTATAAAGCCTATAAAAAAGCAAGCTTCATGTATTTTACAACACTTCAGCTTATGATTCTTATTTAGTGGGGGTCATTTTTTAGGATTCTTTACCTAACTGAAGTCTCTGAGATCCTGACACCTTGCACTTCTGGAGACTCCAGGTAGGTTGCAGCTCTGGAAAATGGTGGCGCTGGAGACTAAAGGGTTCCTGATGGTTTCACCCTTAATTCTTCACCTTAATTCTTAATTCTTTTGCAGTTAACAGGTGTCTTTTCTTCACCACCTGTTTTTGTCTGACCCTGCTGACCCAACGAGCATTTCACTGTCCAATGGTCATGCCTTAACTGCAATGTCTAGTATTGCATTAGTATTGCATCCTTCTCATGGGCATTTAATACTTTTTGACTTTTCAGTCAGAGTTAAATCTCTTTTTTGGCTCAATTTATCTGTAAAAGAAAACATGCCTAATAATTCTGCACACCTGAATATAAGGTGTTTTTCATTTCCAGCCTTCATGAACAATTATATATCACTTATACATTATTAAATACTAAATCAATAGTAGTTATTAGGATTACTGTGGTTTGGAATTGGTCAAATGTGCCTGGAAAAAAAATATGATCAGAAAATCAACGTGCCTAATAATTCTGCACTCCCTGTATATATATATATAATCCAACGATCACACAGTCACATCAAGGTAGACCAGATGACATAAAACAGAAATTTCTAATCCCTTCTGTTCTTTCTGGAGACCAATTCTTGTAGTCTTATCTACACTATCTTTAATACATGATTCCTTTCAATAAAACAATAATCCCACTATAGCCTCAAAGCACATGGCTAGGTTTGTATTAATGAAACCAATATATCAACTGATTAATAAGCCATTATTTGGCAGTTAAACTACAATATAATTCTCAGCATTATCAGTATTTTGTATTGTTTTCCAGAAGAAATACACTATTACCGTGCAAATATGTTTTGCCGTTCAGTCGTATCAATTGCATAACTTCCTGTTTAATAAAACATTTAAGCAACATTTGATTAGTGTATGCCTCATTATCTATCATTAAAGTGTATTAATGGGATTATCAAATTTGTATGCCAACTTGAGGACTCACTGAAGAGGACATTTTTATGCAACATCAAAAAAGTCCAATCTCCATAAAAAAAAAAAGTCATCTGCACATTCACTTTATTTAAAAACGTAGAGTATCACAACATTCTCCAAAACTTTAAGCACAGAGCAAAGCGAAGAGGACTATCTGAAACCTGGGCACCATTGTACTCAGACACCAAGTGCACACTCCATTATGATTGAAAACTATAATCAGTCCAACATGTCTGTCAGTTCCTCAGTGCACTTAGATTTCCATCGCTCTTGAGGGCAAATTCTATTATGATGGATATTAAGTCAATATGATCAGACAATGAAAAATGTCACAAATGCATAAGAGTACTATGTCACCCTCTGTAACCCCAGCAAAGAACTCTTTTTATCCAAGATAGACAGAGAAAGATAAAAATCACCCTTGACAGCGGTGCGGCAGCGGCTCCGTGACAGAACATGCTGTCTGTGCCTGGACCGGCCCAGAAGTCTGTAGTAGTACCACTTCCTCCCCAGAACTCTCCTCACTGCCCCCGACATGCTCTCTGCGTCTCACGGCCTTTGGAATGATTGACTTCAGAAACTGCTGGAAGTCTTCACTTCAAAAGCTCCTGTTGAACTGAATCACTGCCAGTAGAGATGGCATGTTCTACAGATTGCTGCATCTGATTCTGCAAGTCAGGACTGCTCTTGAAATGACATGGTGGAGAGCTCAGAGAGAAAGGGGGAAAAAGAAGGGGGCAGGTAGAGAGCCAACTCCTCCCCACAAATAACCTCTGTGATTTAGGAATGAAAACTACAGTGAGGTGTAAATTACAGTGTAAACAACATGTCTTGAGCTGCTCAAAAAATGATATCAAATACGTATATTACATTACAAGGACCCAAAAGTGAAAATTCTGTCTACTCATCCTCACATTCTTCCAATCCTTCTGTGAAACTCCAATAGAAAAGTTTTAGATTGTCAAACTCCAAAAAATGAGACAAAACACCATTAAAAAAAACAAGGTAACAGTTTACACTAAGGTTTCACTTGCTTACACTAGTTAACTCCTAGGAGTCTGAGCTGTTTTGGGGCCCTTTAGAAGTTTTGACATTTGTGTGTGTGGGGGGGGGGGTTCAGTTGCTTATAAACACATTAATGGCAAAAGTGTAATTACACTGTATTCAGCACAAACTGGGCTACCATAATATGTGAGCAACATGTATGTACATGCTTGTATTTTTGAGAGAAAAATGTTTATGCATGGTTTTTGAGAAAACAAAAAAAATTGTTTTAAAATTAAGGCCTTTAAACACACAATAGATATGTGTCCACAAGACTTTCGACTAATGGGTGTATTTGCCTAGAGTTTTTGCTTCAAACTGATGTGAGAATCATTGAACCTACTCATTCACATAAAACAATACACTGATTTAAAATTTGTAAGACAGTTTTTATTCACAAAGCCAGTATTCACTAACAATGAAAAATAATTCTAAAGCATTTATTAATCTTAGTAAATATTAATTTCAACATTTACTAATACATTATTAAAATAAAAAGTTATCTGTTAATATTACTTAATGGACCAGAGCTAACATAAAATATTTTTTATTAATTAACTTTAACAAAGATGAATAAATACTGATTATTTTAATAGTTAATGTTAGTTAATGCATTACCAAAAATCTTTTTTTTTACCTTGTTGGAGCTTACCAGGTTTGATCTTTATACACTGGTGAGTACAGTAACTAGTGACTTAAAAAATTGTGTGTGCTTTAAAACTATGCATTAATTTGTTATCTGTGCATTAAAGAAACAACATTTTGGTCTCTCTCACACGACAATCTTATATGGCATGCTCATAGTAAATATTTCATGGCCTATTGTAAATAAATTCAAAAGAAACTGGTATTTATTACCTATAAGGAATTCTGCATACAGGCTGACAACACTGAAGACCGAACAGGAGGTTTGTCCCGTCACACACCCTCAGTTAAAATCCAATACGTTAATATGTTTGCAGTGCTCTGACAAGGCATTTGACCCCTTTGACCTCTACTACAACACTAGCCGGTGATATAATGAGATTTACGAGTCTCACAAGAACATCTCACCTTCCTGATGAAATCCTTGTTTCTTAGAACCAAATGGTCAACAACCTCTTAGACTCAGATGGAAACTATTTCTAAACTATTTTAAATGATTTATATGTGCCTATCACAATAAAGGTACCGGATTAAACTAAATATATATAATGGCTGTCAAACGATTAATCGTAAAAAAGTTTGTGTTTATACTGGGTATAATTATTGCGTTATAAATAAACACACATGCATGTATCTATTTAAGATTTTTTTTTAAATATTTATATATAAAATATTTATATATATAGTAAATATATATTGCATTAATCAGTTATATCAATATATATAAATAACTGTTATATAAATACTGTACATATAACAAACCTCCATGCTGTTTATTATGCTATCCGGGCAGAATATGCAGCTCCAGATAAACATCTTTCTCAGAAACTTCATAAAATGACCCATTCCCTATTTCTATTTTAAGTTTATTTTCACTACTGAAAACACGTAACGAATGAATATGCCATCTACACTAGCATTCAAAAGTTTGGAGTCAGCAAATCTTTTTTTAATGTGTTTGAAAGAAGTCTCTTATCTGATACAGTAAAAACTATTGTTATCTTGTAATATTGTTACAACTTCAAATAACTGATTTCTATTCGAATACATTCTAAAATGTAATTTATTCCTATGATGGCAACGCTGAATTTTCAGCATCATTATAGTCTTCAGTGTCGCATGAATCTTCAGAAATATATTTGTATGAACAGCAAACAGTTTTTTGCTGAATAGAAAGTTATGTAATTATTTACTCACCCTAACAGTATGTTGTTCCAAACCTGTATGACTTTCTTACTTGAATACAAAAAAGTCACACTGCTTTCTTCAACACAACAAAAGAATATACAATAGTAATCATGAGCTGTCAAGCTTTTCAAAAGAAACTATAAACAACTCGCTCACTGTCTTTTGATCGCTTTGTGTAAAGAAAAGACAGAAATTTAAGTCCTTATGCAATAACAATTGCACAATGTACCTATCAAATATCACAGATGCAGAGAGATTGATATCAATGGCATCAACCAGCACTGCTTTATATGGCCAATGGTCATACAATGGACCACTTTTATTATAGTTTGTTTTATCTTTCTGTAGCTTGACAGCCTAGAAAAAGAGTATCATGAACACAGCACAAACATCATATGGGTTTAAAACAACACGAGGGTGAGTAATAATGCCAGGTGAATTTTTGAATTATTTTTGGGTGAATTATCCCTTTAAAACTTTACTCAAACTTTATACTCCAACAGCAAAATGACAAGCCAAAAATGTCAGCATTACCTGCCGTTGTCAGAGCTTCTCCGAACTTTAAATATCAAGAGCAGACACACTTAGAACTACACAGTTAAAAGATTAGAGGGAATAATTGAATAGCAGAGTTGCTAAAGACAGTAAGAGTCTTGATACGAAGTGTCTCTTGGTGAGTGGGAGCTAATGGATGGGGGGGTTGACGTACTGGCAGCTCGGTGACAGAATATTTCTCCAGTGAGGGGGAAGAGAGCAGGTCTGTTGCATGCTGGGTCTTTGTAGGAGGGTGAGTGAGTAATGAAAGGAGCCGGGGGAGGCGGCAGGAGCCACTTTCATTCTCTCCTGACGTTCAGACACTCGACCCCGGTGTGAACTTTCTCATCGAGAGAGGACGAGAGGATGAGATGGAGAGGCTGGCGTAAATCTGTCTGCTCGGCTTCTCAGAAGAGCTCTGCGCTGCAATAAATGTGGGTAATAAGAGGTCTGATATTATTACCCATAGTGCAGTTGCTACATGCCACCTGAGCCCCGGAGTCAAGCTAAAGTAGAGTATAGCGGAGGGCCGTTAAGTTGAGCTGTCTCTCAGTGATGGACGCCTCTGTGTACTGACGCGGCCTGCTTTGCATGAAGACATAAAAAAAAACGTTCATCTCTCCAGAGATATAAAAGGAAACAGAAACAACGGAACCAAAATTTTGGTAACCGTCAAAAACACATAACGTCACACTGTCTTGAACTACTTATGACATTCATTAGCCAAGTCACTGTCAATATAAAGTCTGTGTGAAATTGCCTTGTGGTTTTAATTTGTCACTTAAGACAAAAATGATTGAAAGAGGAATGAGCTTCTGAGGAGAATCTAAGGCTGCGTTCACACTGCAGGCTGAAACGACCCAATTCCGATTTTTTTGCCCTTATGCGACCTGTATCTGATCTTTTCATGACAGTCTGAACGACACAGATCCGATTTTTTCAAATGCGACCCAGGCCACTTGGGTATGTGGTCCAAATCCGATACATATCCGATCTTTTGAAATGCGTCTTCAGTCTGAACTGCCAGGTCACATGTATCCGACCCGCACGTCGTTGATACGCGACAAACGTCATCATTGTACGTTGAAGTAGGCGGGAATGAGAAGATAAACAACTATGGTGGACGATGCGGAGACCAGTCAGTGGAAGGGAAGCGAGATTTCGGAGTTAATTAATATTTGGGGGGACAGCTCTATTCAGGCCAAACTCGAGGGCTCTTATCGGAACCGGGCGGTTTTTGAAAACATTTCCAGCGAAATGGCCGAGCGTGGTTACAGACGATCCTGGCTCCAATGCCAGCGAAAAATAAAAAGCCTTTAAACAAAAACCTTGCTCTCCTCCTCTTTTTTAATTTTCTTCTTAACATGAGAAGGTTGTAATGGTGCTGGCTCCGTTGCGAAAATAACTTTAATAAAGCTAAACGAACTCCAATGCTGACACCCATATTTGGCTACTTCCGTAAACAACAAGTGACGTCGTTGACCGTTGAGTACTCTTCTGCGCATGCGGGTCACTTCTGGGTCATTTCACGTTCACACAGGAGATCACAAAAGGTCGCATTTAATTGGAAATGTGAACGGCCTTGCAAAAAAATCACATTTTTTCAAAAAATCGGAATTGAGCATTAAGCCCTGCAGTGTGAACGCAGCCTAATATAGGACCCATAAATAATCAGTCCTCTTACAGCATGAGACAATTAAGAGACCTCACACATGACATAGGCCAAATCCAGCCAAGATTCATCAGGAGGAATTCATGTAGGACAGGATTGGATCGTGAATGTTAGCTATTATATTTGTATTCATATTTTGCCCTTCTCACACACCCTTGTACTGGAAAAAAAATACTTCTTGACGAGATTTTAATTAGCCTTTTAGCCTATGTTCTACATTGTCCGTCCGCGAACAACTTGACCTGCCCTAAAACGCTGTAGCTAGCTGCTGAAATTTCTCTTTGTAAACACTTCCAAAGGTTGAGGATGTGAAGAGCTTCTCAAATCTCTGTGATGTCTAAATGGGGTTTACAAAAGTCTTATCCATTAAAGATGGTTGCCATAAATCCATTCATGAAATTTCCTCACTACTAAATATTCCACGGTCAACTGTTAGTGGTATTATAACAAAGTGGAAGCAATTGGGAACAACAGTAACTCAGCCCCGAAGTGGAAGGCCACGTAAAATCACAGAGCGGGGTCAGCACATGCTGAGGGTCACAGTGCACAGAAGTCGCCAACTTTCTGCAGAGTCAATAGCTACAGACCTCCAAATTTCGTGTGGCCTTCAGATTAGCTCAAGAACAGTGTGTAGAGCTTCATGGAATGGGTTTCCATGGCCGAGCAGCTCATCCAAGCCTTACATCACCAAGTGCAATGCAAAGAGTTGGATGCAGTGGGGTAAAGCACGCCGCCACTGGACTCTAGAGCAGTGAGACGTGTTCTCTGGAGTGACGAATCACGCTTCTCTGTCTGGCAATCCGATGGACGAGTCTGGGTTTGGCGGTTGCCAGGAGAACGGTACTTGCCTGACTGCATTGTGCCAAGTGTAAAGTTTGGTGGAGGGGGATTATGGTGTGGGGTTGTTTTTCAGGGGTTGGGCTTGGCCACTTAGTTCCAGTGAAATTAACTCTTTTGAAATGAACAATTTCATGCTCCCAACTTTGTGGAAACAGTTTGGGGATGGCCCCTTCCTGTTCCAACATGACTGCACACCAGTGCACAAAGCATCGGTCCATAAAGACATTGATGAGCGATTTTGGTGTGAAAGAAATTGACTGGCCTGCACAGAGTCCTGACCTCAACCCGATAGAACACCTTTGGGATGAATTAGGCCTTCTCGTCTAACATCAATGCCTGACCTCACAAGTGCGCTTCTAGAAGAATGGTCAAAAATTCCCATAAACACACTCCTAAACCTTGTGGAAAGCCTTCCCAGAAGAGTTGAAGCTGTTATAGCTGCAAAGGGTGGGCCAACTCCATATTAAACCCTACGGATTATGAATGGGATGTCATTAAAGTTCATGTGCATGTAAAGGCAGGCGTCCCAAAACTTTTGGCATATTGGTGATATTTTGTATCACACGTTCAAACTTCATAGTCTTATAATGTGTATGTCTCTGGCTAACTCACGTTATTACTGTCTTGCTTAAATACTTCTGCTAATCAGCTGTGGGCCACTCTTACCTAAAACTGTGTCTATTAATGCAGATTGTATTTTAACTGGAAAATAAGACAAAACACATGCTAAAAATTTGTCAACATGAAGTCAAGGAAGCAATTACAGTCAGGGTTCCCACACCATTTCACCAATGAATTTCCATGTTTTTATTTGGTTAGTTATTTGTGATTACTTGTGATTACTAAACACAAAAATTAATAGAAATCATTGTTTTCAGCTGAGCATAAGTAGAATACCTCATAATAGGCCTACACAACTTTTTAAGACAGCATTCATCCATGTTATTTCTAGACCTAGAGGAAATCACAATTCTAAAATGTTATTCTATTTCCAGGTGGGAACCCGTTAAATTTTAAATATTAATTAATTATGAAAACAAACAATTCTTTCTTTAGAATAACATGCTCTGATGAATTATGCACAATAATACATGTAACATTATTTAAGAAAGCAAACAGAGTACATTTTGATTTCAAAAGAGGAGGCCATAAAGCAGTTTGAGTAAAGTGTCCAGTTTTATATAAATGTACGTGACCAAATTAATCATACAATTACTCAATTTCTTTCCATGATTGCTGCTTTCACCACACTCTGAAATCTTTACCTCTACTCTGTTGGCTGTTTAATAGCACTAACCTCAGGAGCTAAACACATCCGCTCTGCACACCAAACAGACATTTAGCCTCAGAGCACAGGAAATGCACTGCTGTAAATATCAGACTGACTTCAGGGAGCCGACTGACCAGTGTGCAGCAGGTAAATGCAATCAAGACATGACTTCAGATCTCTGCCCTCGGGCCTTCTTCATAGATTTGAAGGGAAAAATGTTTACGTGCAGTGCCCCCCTCTGAACCAAAGTGGTACTAAAAAAAGTACCATTAGAGCATTCCCTCAATCATCAATGACAGACAGAAACGATACAGATAGATGGATATTAAACACTAAGATTGACAGATTGACAGACAGACAGACAGTCATAACGATAGACAGACAGACACACATAACGATAGACAGACAGGCATACTGATAGACAGACAGACAGACATAACCATAGACAGACAGACATAACCATAGACAGACTGACATAATGATAGATAGACAGACAGACAGACATAACGATAGACAGACAGACATAACGATAGACAGACAGATATAACGATAGACAGACAGACAGACAGACAGACAGACAGACAGACAGACAGACATAACGATAGACAGAGAGACATAACCATAGACAGACAGACAGGCATAATGATAGACAGATAGACAGACACAGATGAACAGACAGACATAACGATAGACAGACAGGCATAATGATATATAGACAGACATAACGATAGACAGACAGACACAGACAGACAGAGAGACAGGCAGACATAACGATAGACAGACAGACAGACAGGCAGACAGACATAGCGATAGACAGACAGACATAACGACACACAGACAGACAGACACAGACAGACAGAGAGACAGGCAGACATAACGACAGACAGACAGACAGACAGACATAGCGACAGACAGACAGACAGACAGACAGACAGACACAGACAGATAGGCAGACATAATGATAGACAGACAGACATAATGATAGACAGACAGGCATGATGATAGACAGACAGACAGACATAACGATAGACAGACAGACAGGGATAATGATAGACAGACAGACAGACATAACGATAGACAGACAGACACAGACAGACAGACAGACATACCGATAGATAGACATACAGACATAAGGATAGACAGATAGACAGACAGACAGGCATAATGATAGACAGAGAGACAGACAGAAATAACAATAGACAGATAGACAGACAGACATAATGATAGACAGACAGACAGGCATAATAGACAGACAGACAGACATAACGATAGACAGACAGACAGACATAACGATAGACAGACAGACACAGACAGACAGACATAATGATAGACAGACATACAGACATACCGATAGACAGATAGACAGACAGACATAACGACTGACAGACAGACGCAGACAGACATTACGATAGACAGACAGACAGGCATAACGATAGACAGACAGACAGACAGACAGACAGACAGAAATAACAATAGACAGACAGACATAATGATAGACAGACAGACATAACGATAGACAGATAGACAGACAGACAGACGTAACGATTGACAGACAGACACAGACAGACATAACGATAGACAGACAGACAGGCATAATGATATACAGACAGACATAACGATAGACAGACAAACAGACATAACGATAGACAAGGAGGGACAGACAGACAGACATAATGATAGACAGACAGACAGACATAACGATAGACAGACAGACATAACGATAGACAGACATAACGATAGACAGACAGACAGACATACATAACAATAGACAGACAGACGATAGACAGACAGACGATAGGCAGACAGATAGACAGACAGACAGACAGACAGAAGAAAGTATTAGTATGAATCAATATGTGTGCAATCCACAAGTGCAAACAGAAAAGTACAAGTGGAAAAATAAAATGTCCAAACAAACAATGTCTGCTGGAGTGATGGAACAAAGCAAGACAAACCACAGCTCCCACACTGCGACCACAGAATGAGGACAATCGGAAGGACCTCAAGCTGTGGACAGGAACTCATGACGGCCACAGCTCAACACCACAAAATGCTTACATCTGAGACAAAGCATGTAATAACTTGCTCTTCCTCTCAAACCACTTCTCTCTTCTGTTAGTGTGCAATCGACAAAGAGCTCTTTGGGCATTGCTTTATGGAATACACATAATGCTCTTGGCCACTTTAGATGTAATATCAGAGTTAGAGTTAAGCCTTCGTGAGGGTACAGAGTTCACTGAATGGCACGTTAGGTACTTGGGTAGCAGTGCAGGAAGATGCTTGAGTTTTGTATTCCAAGTTTTTGCTAGAATGGACTGCCAAAATAATCAACCAATGAACACCCATAATTACATTCTTTCTGTGATGATGTGACTATGTGAATTAATGAAGCAATGAAAACAAGGAGAACAAACACATTACGCGAGATGAAGTCTGCCAAAGAAACAGTGTTCTGGACACACTGGCCTAGACTGTTTATTGCCTTGAATGAGACTTAGAATGAGTCTAAATTATTGTGCAATTATTGAAACAATTCCAAGTTTGGTTACATCTAGTTACATCTAGTCCTTTCCACTTGAGAGTCTGAAAATACAAAAATATTTTTGCAATCATTAAAAAACTCACATGAACTGTATAGTTATTATGAAGCTCTGGAGAGAAGCTAAACTACACCACAGCCTGACAAACATGGGAAAAATAGAAAAGCAAGAGGCCAATGGAAAACCAAGAAACATACAAACATATTTTGGAACACTACATGAACTTTGTTTCAACTACAGTGCAGTAAAATTTATATTTATCAAAACATTTTATGCAGGGACTTTTTCTCAATGGATGGATGGATGGCACTTCATGAAGTTAGTCAAGTGAGTGAGCAGAGCTCAAATATAAGGTTAGATTTGTTTAAAAGTTTTGGTTACAACATAATTCCCATTTCTAAAAGATAGAAAATTATGGTATAATAATAGAAAATGGTAGCTGTGCCCAAACTTTTGAATGCAGATGCATGAGCTCTGTGGTGTATAAATCACTTTAATCAAGTTTAATAAAGTAAACACTGTACAACAGCAGATCAATTTTCAGAAGGAGGCAGTGGCTATTTTTCCCCATTCTTTGAGCTCACTGTGTTATAATAGAACCTCTCCAGTATGAATATGAGGGGAGAAATTGTTGTCTGGCTATCACCAGACCAAGCTCAATTTAAGATTGAACATTGGTCTGGTGAGTCTGCTATGTATTTTCTACTGCACAAGAGGCTAGATCAACGAGCATAATTCAAATGACTCTGTATGCAATTGGATAGTCCTTCAACCAATCAGACCACAAGAGGAGTGAACAATGGGCAACGACCCATCGCTTCTCTATCCGTCATCTATCCTCAAACCTTATCCCAAGATGTTTTTGGACACAGAATGTAGCAGACCCCTTCCAATTGATGGCCAAACTTAACTGATAGTTTATGAAGGTTATTGAGTCCTTTTTCACTCAAAAAAAAATCACCATAAGAGCTGAACAAACAAAGCATAAGAAGTGCGCATTAACGTCTCGTTCACTAACTATCATTTACATGCACAGAAAATTACACAAAAAAACTCATACAACTAACAGTAAACAAACCTACCTTACGCCTTTTCGGGGGTGTAAACTGCAGTGTTAATTTTGACAGCAAATTTTGATTTAGTTTTAGTCAGTCTTTTGACTAAATTGCCATTTAGTTTTAGTCATATTTTAGTTACCTGAATAGTTTTTAGTTTTAGTCTAGTTTAAGTCGACTAAATATCATATGATTTTATTCGACTAAATCTACAGTAGATTTAGTGTCCTAAAATCTAATGAGTTTAGTTAAATTGTAATACATTAAGCATTTAAGCATTACATAACCAACTGTCACTTGAACTGACATTTTGACATCATTTTGTTTTTGATATTAAAAATACACTCAATTCACTTTTTTTTAATTTTTTTTTATAAAACATCTATATAGTTTTTATAACTTTGTATTCTGTTTTAGTTAGTAGGTCATACCAGGTTAAAGGGTTAGTTCACCCAAAAATGAAAATTCTGTCATTAATTACTCACCCTCATGTCGTTGGACACCCGTAAGACCTCCGTTCATATTCGGAACACAAATGAAGATATTTTACTTGAAAGCTGATGGCTGAGAAAGGCTTCACACAGGCCTCCATTGGCATTCAGTACATTGACACTTCCAAGATCCATGAAAGGCACTTAAAACGTCGTTACAAAGTCTATCTCACCACAGTGGCTCTACAATAATCATACAATGCGACGACAATAGTTTTTGTGCGCAAAAAAAAATCAAAATAACACCTTTATCCAACTTGTTCTCGACTTCCGTGTATGCCTCCACGACGCATGCGCGAGAATATGACGCAGATCCGGCGTTCGGACATATGACCCAGAAGCGATTTGTTTACGAGCAGAGGAAGACGCGCGTATCTCAGCTGTTGGATTCTACATTGATCGTGCTTTAGGTCTCGGCGTAGTGCTCAAAATGGGGCTTAAGTGTGTATTTCATCGATTCCCGAACACCGGCGCTACGTCATATTCTCGCGCATGCGTCGTGGAGGCGCACACGGAAGACAAGAACAAGTTGGATAAAGGTGTTATTTTGATTTTTTTTTGCGCACAAAAACTATTGTCGTCGCATTGTATGATTATTGTAGAGCCACTGTGGTGAGATAGACTTTGTAACGACGTTTTAAGTGCCTTTCATGGATCTTGGAAGTGTCAATGTACTGAATGCCAATGGAGGCCTGTGTGAAGCCTTTCTCAGCCATCAGCTTTCAACTAAAATATCTTCATTTGTGTTCCGAATATGAACGGAGGTCTTACGGGTGTCCAACGACAGGAGGGTGAGTAATTAATGACAGAATTTTCATTTTTGGGTGAACTAACCCTTTAAGCTAAAGCTTCAAATAAGTTTGTTTATTTTTTTATTTTTTTTCAGTTAACATTTATTTAATTTCAAGTAATGAATATTTTTTTTAATGGTTTTAGTTAACTATTATAACCCTGATACTTTATTGAATATGTGTCAAATACTGGTCTTTCCTCCTGACTATGAATTAAATGGGAATTCAATGAAATACAGTTTATTGAGTAAGCAAAAACTAATATTTAATGGGTGACTTTTAATTATAAACAAGCTCGAAATACACATTGACTCTTATTTTGAAATGTCTGCGCTTTACTATTGCAGTTGCAGGATGCTCATTCAAGTTCAGGAGATAAAATCTGCATTGTTACAACCGTCTAAAATATATTACTATATAAACATCGTAAAGTAAACATTGTCATTATTCATCAGCATTAGTTCATAAACAATTGCCTGGCATAAATGTGCGCTATTCATTGATTGTGAGCCGCTCTGGAGAGCTGGATTAGGGATGCGTGAGCCTGGAGAAGCACAACAGCGACGTGTTCTCCAGCGGCTAGATCAGCACGTTCAAATCAAATGTGCGCATCTGTTACACAGGATATCAGTTCTGACTGGATCTCTTCCCTAATCGTCCCTTCCTAACATTTTCGTCTCGTTTTTATTTGTTGACGAAAATGACAGCAAGTTTTCATCATAGTTTTTGTCATCCAACACTAGTTTTTATTTAGTTATCGTCTCGTTTTCGTCAGTGAAAAGGTCATTGACGAAAATTATTCGTCAACGAAATTAACACTGGTAAACTGTAAACTTTGTATCTGAATACAACTCCGATAAACTGCGAGTGCGAGCTCTCCCTTTCAATACCTGTAGACTATAATACCCATTAAAATAGGTGTCCCTCCTTAGTAAGAGAGATAATGCAGACCTTAAACATATCATAACAGAAATTTCAAAAATGTAAACAAAAATAAAAAAATTACACAGAATTACACTGACACAGAAGGACCATTCAAGTGGGACTTAAATATGCCATGGAGGGATATATAAAAGATTTTCAAATAAATATGGTGGGAGATTAATTTGGAAGCGAGGGTTTATCACAATGCAAACGGGAGACGCCTCATGTTACGCTCGTCACGATCACAGATGATCAACATCCAGGATCAACACTGTTCATGTACTGCAATGTAAGATTCAATTAATTTACATTAAACCATCTTAATATGGAGAGATGGACTGAAATGTAGACCTTTGTTTATGTGTTTTTGACTTACACTGTTAACGTTACATGACGTGTGAACAGTTAGTTATTTCAGTTTGTATGTTAGCAGGGACTCACTAGCTTTAATCGTAACTTAATGAGAATATGACACCCAGAAAATCCTCTCAGGATACCTGGAATAGGTGTTAGAGTACCCCAAGGACATCGTTTTACCATTTTTGTAGCTTCAGATTTTCCAATGTTTCTCTAAGGCGCTGAAACCTGAAGATGTCCGAGTTCCAGTCCCCATGCAACTGATACTTAACTGCCATTGGTTCATCTGCGTTCGAGGGGAGGGGCTTACCAATAGGTAAATTACAGAGTAAACAAATCACCCACTCAGTGTTCATATGGAACTGGAACGCACATTTACATTGGAGGAAAAAAAAACAACAGCAGAAAGGAAACATCGCCTCCTTATTTTAGAAGTCTGTTACACACCACTAATTTGATACTTTACAACCAAAATTACCGGACAAAACCAAGCACAGAAGCACATTACTAGCAAATGGAGAAGCGTCCCACATTAGGACCTTATTAATATAACACTCCCAACTTACAAGAAAGTGTTAACAGAGCACCAGATACTGTGCATCCTTGCGTCAAATCCCTGAGACAGGACTTCAATCACAGAGTTACATGGGGCCTAGTAGTTTACTGATGCTCTTGGGTATTTGCCACTTGTAAGCTCTCCACCGCTCTTACAACATCTGGCCGTCCCCTGGAAAGAAAGAGGCCCTCGGCCACCAGACACCATTAACATCAAGCTCCCTAAATCCCAGGCAGTCATGCCGCATTTCCTGCATCAACAGTCAACAAGCTCATGAATCTCTTCCCAGACAAAATAACAGCAGTTTGAACCATCACCAGCACCAGCAGAAACAGCCTCAGGGATTTCACACGTTCCATCTCTGTTTATATGGACCCGAGTCACATATCTGCTGTTCATTTATCTCTAGGAATTACACAATCCCTGGGAAGACAATGGCGTTTTGGTAGAAGCCCTTGTGTGAGATTTAAAAATGGATAAACATATTCCATCAGTTGTTCAATTATTTTTTATTATTTTATCATTCTTTTTGTCACTTTTACATGCAATGAAAGTAAAATGGCTGTTTGATACTAAAAGTATCAAATGGTCCAAGCAACTTCATTTGCAATGCATGATGAAGAGCTGCTCAGACACCGCAAAATAGTTTGGTATCACTTTAGTTTAGGGTCTAATTCTCACTAGTGCATATTACTAGGATATTGGCTGTTTATTACTACCTATAAAGCATATATTTCTGCATGACCATATTCTACATCTCTCAACCCAACCCAATAGCTAATCTTCACATTTACCTTGCTGACTATTAATAAACAGTAATTATTAGTGATGCACCGAAATGAAAATTCTGGGCCGAAACCGAAAATTTAGGATGCACTTGGCCGAAAACCGAAACTGAAGCCGAAAATGGCTTCTTTTAAAAACGTATACTAATATATAAATTGCTTGAATTTAATGGATCTGAAATGAAAAAAAAAATCACGAACCAATAGAATAATCAAACTTTTATTAAGTTACATAACAAAACATCAAATATTTTTAACAATAAATATAAATAATAATACCAAATAATATAATTCTTCAAGTTTTATGTTCCATCAAATAAAATAGTTTTTTAACAGTTGTGCAAAAAAAGATCTGATTAACTACATAATTATCTGAATAACTGCACACAAAATCACAGAATGGTTCTCATTAAGAACATGAGATGCTGCACTGAATAGTCTCTCACTGTCTGTCACTGTTCTCTGGGAAAAATGGCATTTGGGGGTAAAATGTGTGTTTTTTTTGGCAGGGCTGCCTGCTAAAATTCGCATTCCTGGGTCTAAATATCACATAATTTGGGCCGCTTCAACCCGCGGACATGGAAAAACATCCCACGGGAAAACCGTGGACTTGGCAACACTGCTTGGGGCAGATAAATACCTGCGTGTAATCCGCGCAAGCAGTGAAAAGCGGCCTTCGTTCGCGTGCCAGTAGCAAGGGGATTGTCACTTCTGGCAATGGGTAGTTCAGCTGGATACGTCTCTATTTGTTCTCATACCGCTGACATGCTTAATCTTTGATAGGCAGACGCGTCACGTGATAACAGCTCGACCATGAGCGAAACATAAGCGCTTGCGCACGAATGGGAGGGGCGGGTGACATTAATTTTCGGTTTACGTTTTCGGCTGTAATGCCATTTTCGGCAGAACATTTTCGGCGGCCGAAATTTCAGTGCACCCCCAGTAATTATGAGAAGGCAAAAATCGTAGTTAATAGTGAGAATTAGACCCTAATCGAAAGTGTGACCAATATTTTTCCACTGAGGAAAGAACATCACACGGTTTGAGTAAATGATGACAGAATTTTCATTTAAGGCCAATTCCCACCGCACAGACAAACGCCGTAAAACATGTTTGTTGGGTTTTGTCGGATAAGCATCTTACCCCTGCCGGTGTCTGTTGCTGTTGGTCGGGGTTTGTTTTCACCTGACTTAACATGTTCAATCAGCGTTTTTGTCTATGTCTGTTGGGACAGTGTGAACATGAGTCATTATCTTTTATAAAATTATAAATCCAACAGCCAACTTGTTGGCTTGGCCTTTATGGGTGAAGTAACTCTCTAAGAAACAGGCAAACAGCCAGTTCATTTCCACCCTTTCAAGTACATAAAGCAGATAAAATTAATTTTGGCACTGGATTCAAAAATTCATTAAGACCCAAACTAATCTCATGTTCAATACAATCACGGCCACAATTGTTTTCCCCAAGCTAGAGGAACTGTTTCCTCCGTTTTTTGCAATTATCTCAATTACAGAGAAGAACAACAGAGCTAAGCTTATGGCTGCTGAAGAAAACACCAGCAACATGTTGTTCTGATTTCTTTGCACTTGAAGTAATTTACTTTCGGGTTCAGTTCCAGCAACGATTTCTTGAACTTGTGGGATCTCATATGTAGCACATTTCTGGTTTGACCCAATTCCAATCTAGTTTATTCTACATGTTCAGAAGACCTTAATCATACGCAAGACAGATGTTCTCAAAGGGTTTTATCCCCTGTGATAATCAAGATTTCTGTGTTGCAAATACACAATTTTGTATTGATGGTCTTAAACACTTTTTGCTTCAAATATAAAAAGGGCGTAAGAACGTCAACAGACCACCCACTTGTTTCTGGCATATTACTTCTGACCTAGTAGAACGCCTTAAAGGCATAGTTCATCAACAAATCTGTCATCATTTACTCACCTCGTATGCCATTCCAAACCTGTATGACTTTCTTCTGCAGAACACAAGATATTTTAAAAAATGTTGGGGAACAAATATTAGACCTCACTAAGACAAAAAAAAAAAGATTGAATGTCAGCTTTCCAGTGAACTAGAGTTTATTGCAATGCAAACAACATTGCCATTATAATGTAATACTGTAGACTCAAGAATCAATTGTTATATTGTAGACTCAAAATCTTCCAAAATCATTACACGTTAAAAGTGAAGAGTGCCGTTTCTGTCTCCAAATGAAGATGAACCCAAAAACTCCCTGAATGCAGCTGATCAACAGGAATATACAACGGCAGTATAAAAAAATAGTTTGACTGAAGACTCGTTTCTGCTTACCAAAGCGTAGACATAACTGTTAGTGCGACACATGGACTCTCAAATAACCCTGAGAACTAAATTTAATACTGTCTAGACCAGAGCAGAATAGACTCAAGAATCTCAGCACTTTCTGGCATGCTGTCTACTGTCCTTCAGTCTAATCTAAAACCGGAGGGCCTATCATCATCATAGTAGCGGGCACACACACAATCTCAAATAGAAGCAGTGTTATTACATTAAGATCAGGTGTGATGTTACTTCAAACAGGAAATACATCAAAGCGGGGCATAAGTGGTCCACTTGTGTCTACAGGGGTCTTTTCCCTGGGGCAACCAGGGCAGGTTATGCTGAACATGAGCACTCTAAATTATGATCTATAAAATGGGCCATGTGAGGTATTTATAACCTCTGGATAGTGGATGAGGCTGCATTTTCAGACGAGTAAAAGCAATTCCGCTGCAGCAGTCAAAATATTGTCAAATATCTGTGCTCAGCTGCCGATAAGCATCCTGCAGAACATCTCGGTTGCATTGCTCAGTTAATTAATTGGACTTTGGCATTTCTCTTTTGCTTTGGTATGTTAATGAGCGTCTAGCACAATGGACTCCATGCCATCAAAGAGCCATGGATAAAATATGCCAAACACCTGCTTGTTCCAACAACTCCACAGTCTCTGCCAGGGTCTGCATTAAACCCCGGCAATAAACAGAGCCAGTGCTTCTCTGCCATTGGCAGTAAGTCACAATTTAAGAACTGAGATAGAAATTGTTGAATACAAATTGCATTCAGATTAATCACAGCAAGTCTGCAAACCTTGAACATGAGTTTTTACATAAAATGTATAGGAATAAAATGTATATATATCATACATTTATATAAAAATCATTATAGATTTTATATAAATAAAATACATTAGGGCTGTCAAACGATTAAAACCAGGTTGCTGCTGGAAGAGGTGTTAGTGAGGCCAGCAGGGGGCGCTCACCCTGTGGTCTGTGTGGGTCCTAACACCCCAGTATAGTGATTGGGACACTATACTGTAACAAGCACCGTCCTTCGGATGAGACGTTAAACTGAGGTCCTGACTCTCTGTGGTCATTAAAAATCCCAGGATGTCCTGCGATAAAGAGTAGGGGTGTAACCCCGGCATCCTGGCCAAATTTGCCCATTGGCCCCTCTCCATCATGGCCTCCTAATCATCCCCATATACAGATTGGCTTCATCACTCTGTCTCCTCTCCACCAATCAGCTGGTGTGTGGTGGGCGTTCTGGCGCAATATGGCTGCCGTCGCATCATCCAGGTGGATGCTGCACATTGGTGGTGGTTGAGGAGATTCCCCCTTCTATATGTAAAGTGCTTTGAGTGCCTAGAAAAGCGCTATATAAATGTAACTAATTATTATTATTATGATGTTCTTTAGCCGATCATAAAACACCAAGGCTTACCCTATATCATAATTCAAGTTCATTCCTGACAGAGTTAACATGAATATATAAGTTACATAGATTCATATAAATTAGCTGATTTATGAAAATATATAAATATATAGAAATAAATGTATAGAAACTGGACTAGCTCCTATTTACTTGACTGGGGAAAGACCTCATTCTAAATTGTGCTGCTTTAGTTCAAATTAGACAGAAAACTGCATTTTGTTCCTGCTAATGCAAATTCAAGAATAAATGTTGGTCATTGTGGTCGTAAGGTGTCTTTACTAGTCTTGGCCAGATTAAGCCACAATAATGGACCAAATTTAATGTGATAGCAAAGTCGTTGGCTTGCGTGACTAACAGCCTTTGTCTAGTAAGAGTATCCTATAAAGCAGTGATAGAAGAGATTACAATAGATGCTGATATGCAAAAAAACAAAATCCTGGTACTGATAGCGCATAATAGATGGTACTCTGTACCAATGAGTGCCAGCAAACTATGAGAACTAATCTCAAACAAAATAGCTATGACTATGACTGCAATTATTTAAATTACACAAAAACAAGTCATCTTATACCAGCACTTAATACGTTATAATACCAGTTTCCCGGTACCATCTACACAAGGCCAGGGCAAGCCTATATTTAACTTTGCACAAGAAAAGTCTTGTTTGTGATTTCGGATTGTGTCCTTTGCTCAGCTGTTGTCAGAGGTTGCCAGGAGACGGGATCAATAGAGGCACTATATCAGCCATCTCTGAAGCACCACAGCTTTTATAGTTCAAAGCCGGGCTTGGAATACCCTAACTTTAGAGTAAAACAACATCCGGACAAAAAAATGGGAGGGTAACATCGGAGAGTACGGAGAGAGAGAAAGAGAAAGGCAAAGGGAATAACATTGGGGAAAATGGAAAACAGAATGGGAACAGGATCCATTTGTTCATCAGCCGATCCTAAAACAGCAAGGCCTGCATCATAAAAAAGTTAATTGCTGACAGAGCTAATATACACCCTCGGATTCAGAGTTCTGCCAGCCAGAGAATAATTCCCATGTTTCCACACGAGTTTACTGGCTGTTTAAAGCTTTTCTGCGGTGCATTTCAAAGATCAGGAATGTGACTCTGTAAGATGGATTAACACTATGTTACACATTCAAACTGATAGCTAGAAGGCATATTTCACATATCACTTTCATTAAATAAGGTATCAATGATTTTTTTCTTCTAATGCTATTTTTTCTTTTAGAAGGAAAAAGTAAAATAAATGCCACAAAAATAAACGCCTATATTTTCTGAAAATGCAGGACATCTAGTTTGATCTGTCCCAACTAAGTCATAGTGTGATCCATTTTATGATTCCGACTACTCCCCAACAACCTATGCGAGATTACATAACCAAAGTGTGGGCTTAGTGCACCATTTGGGACGGAGCCTCAGCTGTCCCACACTTCCTGTTTGAGCCTGAAGCGTACAGCATGCTGTTTAAAAGACACTGGGCCCTACTTCACATCTTTTTGGAGCCCAAAAACAGCTCCTTCTCACCTTGGTTGCCCACAGGGGACATCTTCGAAATAGGCCAGTTTCTGAAGCAGGTCACCCCATCCTATGAAGAGAATAATCAGAAACAGAAAGGACGGCACTCAAGCTGAAGGGCTCAATGATGTGTCCGCCACTATCTCAGATCCTTATCGAGAAATACAAATAAAACCTGCCTGTTACATCCATCTGTGTGCTGCTTCGGCCTCCACACGGTGGTGGAGATTACCACAAGAATTCTAACACGGCGCTCAGGCCTGCCACATTGTGCGGCAAGCTGACCCACCCACTTTTGGAAAGAAAGGAGAATGAAAGAGGGGGGTGGGCGGGGGGAGAACAAGAGGGACAGTGGTTACTTTTTTCCATTTTCATGAGCAGTTAGGGGCCTAGTAACGGCATTCTCTCTCTCATTCTACACCACCATCTTTTGGGGAAACGAACCCCCTTTGGAAATCTGAATTCCTCTGGAATGTAAGCCAATCAGAAGGCAGGCTCAAGGGAGTGTGTTATGGGAAGGCCTGTCTGGGCTCTGACACTTTAATCTCCCAGTGAAAAAGTTCCGATACACAGTGCACACTTTTACAGTGCCTTTGGATGGCTTTATAAACAAGCTATTTTTTTCTCTACTTATTTACGGTTTTACTGAATTTGACTACTTGAAATTGGTTATTTAAATTTGCAAAAAAAAGTTTAGACACTCTCCCTGTCTGTCATTAGTCAGCCAACAGACAGTCCCATCCTAAACTCACACTGTTGCTGTGACGGGATGCTTCAACAAACAGTGCAATGTTAATGTCTAAGGAAATCAACCTATGAATGTCTTACCTACAGCAAATTAAGCTGGGGGAAAAATGAAAACAATTTAAAATGTAAAACATTAGGGATGCAGCGACACTGACATTTTGATAGATAATACTAATTGATAATATATGTATATATAAGACTTAAAAGTCTATATCTATACGTGCTTCAAATGACACCAAATATAATTTACACTGGAAAACTGCTTATAATTTTAAAATGGGTACAACTGCAAAATTGTATTTGTTTAAAAATAATTAGGTCTAGTAAAAATAATATGGAGTTCAATCATTTGGTTATAATTTATCAGCTTAAATATATCTGCCTCTTTATCAGACTGGTTCCTAGCCTAGAAATCTAGACGCACCCTAGCGACAGCAAATCTAATTTGTAGCCAGGGGCGTCTAGCAACTCTCCGTTGGCTTGCGAGCTGGAAAAACCAAACTCTGGTCAGGCCAATCACATCGTGTATAGAGTCGGTGGGCGGGCTTAACATAATGATGGCTGAGTTGCGGCGGTTCCGCATGCTACTTATAAACAAAGAAGCTGGCCAACAGCGGCCTTTCAAATCGGCTTTGCCCGCGACTCTGGAAGACTTAGAGTTAAGCTTTTCTTTGAGAAAAGAACAAAGAACGGTACTGAAGTCATTCTTAAGAAAGGCAGATGTGTTCTGAGTTTTGCCGACCGGATACGGCGAAAGTTTAATCTATCAACTAGCTCCGCTTCACCTTCTTCTTCACTCTGGTTGGTTGTAGCGCTATCCTATTGCGTGCAGAGGGAATTTGAAAGACAACCGTTTATCCCGCCCCTCGGATTGAGCCCTGCCAATGGTGAGTTCCCTTGATGTGGGTCTGGCTTGTCAGGCTAACTGGTTCCAATAACTTATTAAAAAGTCACACAACCAATACCATTGTATAAATACTGTATGCATCACTGCTAGACTTCATTATAAGTGTTGCACGATTCTGGATTTATTTGCTTCAAACAGAGATCACGATTCTGAGCAGACGACTAAACAAAATAACATACTGTAATTTACAAGAAATTCTACAAAAAGTTAATTGCAGCAGCCAATTTAAAATGTTTAATTAATCAAAAACATCATCAATAAAGAAAAACTAAATCGGTTTGAATGATTCAATGACTCGCTCATATATACTTCACTTGAACTAATAAGTGTATAACTAAGTATATAAGTAATTGTGAGGGATACTGAGGGATTAGTACATATTTAATATAGTAATCTGGATGTCAGGCATATTGTCCATAGACTCCATACACATTGTAAATTGTAAATAACCTGGAAAGTGTAATTAATATTTGGCATACTGAGCCATGCATCCAAAGAACAACTTAAAAACAGGCACCCAACATAGTGTCTGCTGATCGCATGAAAAACACCGGCTTTGGTGACATCTGTTTCAAATGATGAGTTAAAAAGAGAAACAAGTAAAAACACACATCAATCCAGAAAGGGGGATGGGTAAAACAATGTTTCCACGGCGATAAATGCTCTGGCCACTGGACATCCTAGCAACAGTTACAACGCTTCAGCAATCTGTGGTTCAGCGGAGATAAAAAGCTCAGCTCACAATGTGCATTTGCTTTACTTCATGCCACCTAAAACCCGCTCTCAAGGGTTCGTATTGCACTCCAGCAATAAAGGACATCAAATTATCAGTGTCTGAAAGCTGTCTGGACGCCCAGACATATAATGTGCACAAGGCAGACTGGACTGTTCATATATACGACATGTTTACTGCATTTGCTGTAAACATTTGCTGTTTTAGCATCATTCTGTCAGGACCACTATCATCAAAGATGATTGATTGACTATTAGCATATAGTTTGGACTGGCGGTATGGTTCTGTTCTGGGTAAGAACTCCCTGCGCATCCATGCAGCCTAGCATGGATAAGCCCCCTTAGGGTAAACAGAACAGAACCAACATAATGTATTGCAGATCTCATTAATGATGATATTACATGTACAAAGTGATTCAGGAATTTAGCCTGATTCAAGGGAAATCAGAATACTAAATCCTGACTGACAAGAGGAGGAGCTGGGGGTGGAGGATGGTAAATGAGCTCTGGAGAAATGTGATAGCTGCTGATAGTACTGAGGAGCTATAAATATGTAGACGTCGTATTCCTATAGGTAGACGTGATCAGCTGACAGACAGCTGATGCGAGTTTGACTAACGTGACCTGCCAGAACTGACGCTATACGCTTGATTTATGAGAAAACAAGGTAAAAGAAGTGACGCTAATAACTTAAAGTCAACAAGAAACAACATCCCCAACCCATTTTGTCATTGTCGCTAGTAGGGCTGGTTGCATAAACATAGCTTCTAAGTTAAGAATGTGTCTTAAGAACTAGTCTAAACAACTACACTGTCAAAATTGATCAAGTGACTTAACTTAAAAAAATTAGAAAACCTGTTGCCTTAAAATTGTTAAGTAAATAAACTTATGTGGTAAACTTATGCATGTTTGAGCGGTTTTAACTGAAAGTAACATGCAATGACATCTTAAAAAATATGTCACTTCCATTGTTTTGTCTCAAGATGCATAGCAGTATTTTTTTTTCTAAGGCACGTTTATATAAAAAAATACTTAAATGCCTTAATTGGACTAAGGCCTAATCTTGGCTTAATCTAAGCCTAAACCAGGCAATTAATTTTAAGGCAACGGATTTCCTCACTTTAAGTTAACTCAACTGATCCCTTTTTACAGTGTAGATTGATAACTGACTGTTCATAACTGTTTTAAGTCAGTTAGATAAAAATATAGATTAGTCTAATTTGATACTAAAATGTAAGACCGATTTTCCCTTGACTAACCACTAGCTGGTCATACTAGTACTTAAGACACAGTCTTAACATAATGCTGTGTTTATGCAACTGCCTAATATTAGCTAAATTTAGCCTCCTGGTCTGAAAATAAGCAATTTGCCTCATCAAATAAAAAGCCAACTCGTAGTTGCTAATGGTTGTGATAAAATATACAGTAAACACCTAACAAGGCTAAATATTCAACTATATACTGGAAATAAGGCCCTGCAACTGTACATATTTTTGAACAACTTTGTGAAACCTTTTGGGCATTACATGTCGCTTTGAAACACCGCCGGGACCAATTAGTTTAAATACTACAACTGTTTTGTCACATTGAAAACAAAAGCTACTTTTTCAAAAGGCTAATTTGATACTTGACCATGATAGCACAAGCTACAGTTTCAAAGTTGCTTCTCCAAAATGGTTGTGATCATAAAACGAGCATCATAAATAATCATAAAGGGACTTGACGTACAGTTCTAGTCTAAACATCCTACTAACATGATGGAGAGCTGGGATTTGGACAGCTGCTGTTAGCAACACAAAGGCACTTCTGTGAAGCATGTGAGGTCAGAAAATTTGGTCGGATATATGACAACCAGCTGGGCCAAGATCACATTCAAAGGAATTCTGACATCAAATGCAATATGCCCACATAGATGTATTATGTCTCACATGTCAAAGATCCTTCACATCTGGAAAAAACAAAGAAAAAACTCATTATTGTTTATGAAATGGGGCTAAGTATGGATAGTGGAAGAGCTGCATTCAGTACACTCAAACAATTCAAAATGAAAAGACAAAAACGTCACAAAAGTATCTCTGCAAATCTCTAACAATGACCTTATCATCTGGGTCCAGGATTTAGAGCCTGTTTCGCCCACCTACTCCTGATTCTGATGCATTTTACAGCTGCCCTTTTCCAAAATGGCCTTTGCTTTAATGGCAGCCATTCAGGATTTGGTAAAGGTCAACTTTGTGTCACTTAAACTTTCATTGGGACCAAGATGTAAACCACAGCTCAGCTGTAACTGCCATAGACATGGAGGGACACATGACTTGGTAGAAACAATCATTAAAATGATGAAGGACCTGCCATAAACGGCATTAAATGTTAACACTTAGTCCTATTGAACATGGGAGTTAAAAACATGAATTTGTCATGTAAAATTAGATCTAAGTTTTGAAAAACACTTTTTGATGGCATAAGATATTTACAGAACCACATAACATCTCTATTCAGTTCACGTCTGGTTGTCTAATCCTTTCAAAAGCAGATATTAAGCCATTACAGTGTATCTTGAAGTGATTTGCCCTACTATAAAACAGGCATCCACTGTAGTCCTAAAATATAGCCTCAATGCTATGAGATAGCTCTATTGTTTAATCTTCTCTCCTGATAAATCTCAATAATAATTAATTCATTTAATACTATGCAATTAGGGGAGTGTCGTTTCCTAGTCTATGGGCTGAATAAAGACTCAGTTGACTACCCTCAATTACCAATTATGACTAAACTGGGATTTCCCACTACTGATAAAAGGTCTGAACATCCAGCCTTCCCAAGGCATACATTTTTAGGGAAGATTTTTCAAGCTAGCCTTGAGTAATGCTTCCAATTTATATTCAATAAAAACACATTTAGAGTGTATCTGTGATTTACTGTCACTGTTTATTTGTCTATTAAAGGAGGTCATATTCAACACTTTGTAGCCTATACTTCTATATTTGTATTCAACCATTTCCATTCTGATCCGATTAGACTGTTCTAACTACTGCACCTTTAAGACCTCTATACAGTTTAAAAGTTTGTGATCAAAAATTAAATTGATCAAAAGTGACCATAAAGATGTTTTACACGGTTACAAAAATATATATATTAATATTAAATACAGTTCTTTTGAACATTCTATTAGTCAAAGAATCATGAAAAATATGTATCAGGGTTCCCACAAAAATATTAAGCAGCACAACTGTTTTCAACAGTGATAATAATAGGAAATGTTTCTTAAGCAGCAAATTAGAATGATTTCTGAGAGTAATTTTTTATATTTTGTGATCATTTTTCACAGTATTACTGTTCTTCCTGTATTTTGATCTACTTGTGAATACTTTCAAAAATTAAAAAATATATATGCATTACCAATACTTTTGTACGGATTGCAGTGTGGTACAGCGGCCACATGATACATGTCGTAGCTCTTTTATGAGTTTACACGTTGTAATTACAAGTTTAGGCACGTGAAGGCTTTTTACAGTTCAGAATCGTTATGGTAATTACAACATGGCGTGAACGCACCTACAGATCCCTCTAAAGTTCATCTTAGCCCACATGACTGTCACATCAGCGTGAACATAGACAGCAATAAATCCTTCAATACAGTCCTGAGGGTTTATTCAGCCTCATTAGAAAGACATTACACAACAAAACCAGAACTATGAGTTCATTCCTGAATACAATGGCGTAAATGTTTTTAAACATTAACAGTGTGGCACAGGTTTCATGGCAACATTTTAATGCATCACTAATTCAACTTATTTTTATATCAATTAAAGGTTGTGAATTGCATCATCCCTCCCTTTCGGAGCACACAGAGAAGCTACGGTGGCCGACACAGGACAAAGATGTCGTCGTCTGAGACAGCAGAGAGTAGCTAGCGCTCTGTAGAGAAGTTTGTCTGTTTAGGGCTTCTGTAGAAACATGGCGGCACAAAAGGACGATTTCACTGTAAGGGGACCCGCGGTGTATGTTGATAGAAATGGCTCATTCTAAAGGTAATAAGACGTAACGGTTCATTACGTAAGGTCTTTATACACCACTTGAAACATAGTTATGTATATTATATTGCAATTTAAAAGATCCTCATAAATACTACACACTGAACCTTTAAATATAAAGTAATGTGAAAATAATAATAGTATTCAAATGCTTCTGGTGCACGCAGAAAGTTTGTAAATTTGTAGGGTGTAAATAATGGTTTTCAGTGCTGTCAGACAGAAAAGTGAACCCTTGGCCTTGGTAGATCAAATTTCAGGTAAGGTTTAACACATCAAGAGTGTTAACATTTAATCACACTCAAGAGTTCAGCCTGCCTTGAGGTAACAGTAGCAACCTGAGCGAACACATCTTTTGATGTTACAGTTAAAAAAATAATAATTTTAAAAGTAGCCCAAAAACAGACTTATTGCATTTTAAAGCTGAAGGGCCCTATTTTAACAATCTGAGTACATGGTCTGAACCGCATTGCGCAGGTGCACTTAGGGCTTGTCCGAATCCACTTTTGCTAGTTTAACGACTGGTTGGCGCATCAGGCACATGGTCCAAAAGGGTTGTACCTAGTCTCTTAATGAGTAATGGGTGTGTTTCGGGCGTAACGTGCAATAAACCAATCAGAGTCTCATCTCCCATTCCCTTTAAAAGCCAGTTGCGCTTACACCATGGCGGATTCACTATTTACATGGCGGAATTTGCGAGTAGAAAGACTGAACGCTTCTCTAGAGAGGGATCCTTTTATTTTTAATATTTAAACATGTTTGTGTGCTGCTGCGCATCCCTCTGTGTGTAGTAAGCAGAGTGTTTGTGCGTTGTGCACCCGCCTATAGGCGCATATTACTAACACACCCTTTAAATAACACAAAAAAGACTGCGCTATTGACTTTAGACCAGGTTTTTGTTGGTCGGTGTTGCACAGTTGCCTCAAAATAGCAACGCGCCAACAATACACCTAAACACACCTCGTTTTCAGACCAGCACGCCTATGGGCAAGCAGATGGGCAGAAGTTTAAACAACGTGGCGCTGGACGTAGGGGCTGAAACAAGCAAATAACACTTGTGTCGCACCTGCTGTTGCATTGCGCCGGGTGTATGATAGGGCTCAAAGTGTGTAATTTCAGCACATCACTGGTTTTATTAAACAAAATTGTAAAACAAAACAACAACAATATTCCCCTATGCGACAGTGTCAATGTTGCTGAGTCAGGCCTGGGCTGCATTTCCCAAAAGCATCGTAAGCCTCAGTAGATCATATAAACTAATGGCAGCAATGGTCTCAACGATCTGCTTAGGCTTATGACGCTTTTAAGAACAATGTTTTATAAGCCACAGAAAGACAGAGTTTACACTTTTTAGGGGAATACACCTACAAGTGGTTTACTTGTAGTTATAATCTCTGCAAATTAAGCTGAGAGAGGAGAAAAATACATGCTTCAGCTTTAAACGAAGGATAACAGGAGGTTACCATCAGATAAGCTATCAGGCTTATGCCATAAATAATACAGCCCTGCATTGCAAGAGCTTGTTTGCTACAGCAGAAATGTGTATTATAATTGAGTACATCCTTCACATTGTGTGTTTGGAACACAGCCAGTCCTCAGGCCAGCAAATGAAATGGATAAAAGTCCAAAACAGAATGTTGCCAAATGTATTTCCCGAACAAAAGCAGGACAATATGATGCTTTGCTGTAACAATGGCCAGGCAAGTCATCAGCGGCACCAACCAAATGAAACAGCAACAGGCCTAAATGCTGCATAAAACACGGATTTGGGCAACAGGAACAAGATGGAGGAAATTATGAATGTTTGTCCTAATATCTGACTAAAGGAGATTATGTCCATCTTGATATATCACAAGGATTATGTTCTTCACAAAAATTGTCACCATTCAGAGCCATGTCTGGGATGTTTAATCCTTGGCAAAGTTACAAGAAGGATTGCTTTGAGGCCAACAGACGTTTGCTGAACAACTTTTTCTACCAAATATTCCTAACCAAAGTGAAACAACAAACAAAAACACACATCCCACTAAATGTTTCAGATGTTTCCTTTGCTTTTCATTGTACTGGAGGTTTTTGCGAAACTTTTCTGAAGAGAGCTAAAAGGAGCTAATAGGAAGTCAATCATAGGTCTTATGCTAGTTCAGAACATCTATTTGCATTATCTATTTGATCTCGGTGCAAAAGAGCTCATTTAATTAATTATTCATTGACTCAAAACATTTTAAACTTGTGCTGAAATGCAAAACTCACATGGGTTATGCTGATGAATATCTGAACAATTCTGTTTGATTACAGATTCCTGGTGAAAATTAAAAAGCGATGAATACGGCATAGCATTTCCATGTCATTACCAACAAAATACTTCTTAATTAGCCTATATGAACCGTAAATGAAACGACAAAGATGTTGCACAGTGATCTCAACCCCTATGCAACTCAAATGTAGCCCTAAAATGGCTGCACAAGAAAGACAACATTTAAAAAGTGAAGTAAAAGTCGATTTTTTTTCTTCACCTACATGGATCGTACACTGAAAAAAAAAAAGTGAAATGTACATAATTTTTCTTTCGCAAGTCTTTGCATGCAGATTTTTTAAAGGATTAGTTCACTCCAGATTTAAAAATTTCCTGATTATTTACTCACCCCCATGTCATCCAAGATGTTCATGTCGGTCTCTCTTCAGTCAAAAAGAAATCAAGGTTTTTGTGGAAAACATTCCTGGATTTTTCTCCATATAGTGGACTTCAATGGGGACCATCGGGTTGAAGGTCCGAATTGCAGTTTCCTTTAACCCGTTGGTCCCCGTTGAAGTCCACTATATGGAGAAAAATCCTGGAATGTTTTCCTTAAAAAAAACATTTTTGACTAAAGAAAGAAAGACATAAACAGAAAGACATCTTGGATGACATGGGGGTGAGCAAATTTTTAGGAAATTTTAAAGGGGTCCTATAATGCCCCTTTTTACAAGATGTAAAATAAGTCTCTAATGTCCCCAGAATGTGTATATGAAGTTTAAGCTCAAAATACCCCACACATCATTTTTATAGCATGGAATTAAGTAAACTCTACTTAACTAAGTTTAGTAAAATTAACAAAGTAACTTTAACTTTGCCAGTTAAAGTTTGTTGAGTAATTTCTACTTAGTTGAAGTTTACTTTTGCGATTTACTTATTTACTCTCACACAAAATTAAACAAAATAACTCTGAATTAAACCATTCAAGTGTATGCTTTACTTAGAAACATCTAAGTAAACAATACAATAGATATTGGGTAGACCATAATAGAAGTAATGTGGTACCCACCCGAACACAGAGACCTCAATACTTGGTGCACAATATACAATGACGGCAACATTCGATGGATCAAACACACCCTAAATTTGCCACGTGGTACATGTCATAGCTCTCAGAAAATTACGAGTTTACACGTCGTAATTACAAGTTTAAGCACGTGAAGGCTTTTTACAGTTCAGAATCGTTATGGTAATTACAACATGGCGTGAACGCACCTACAGATCCCTCTAAAGTTCATCTCAGCCCACATGACTGTCACATCAGCGTGAACATAGACAGCAATAAATCCTTCAATACAGTCCTGAGGGTTAATTCAGCCTCATTAGAAAGACATTAAACAACAAAACCAGAACTATGAGTTTAGTCCTGAATACAATGGCGTAAATGTTTTCAAACTGTTTTCTACTAATGCATCTACTAATTCAACTTATTTTTACATCAGTTAAATATAAAGTAATGTGAAAAGAATAGCAGTATTCAAATGCTTCTGGTGCACGCAGAAAGTTGAAGTAAATTTGTAGGGTGTAAGTAATGGTTTTCACTGCTGTCGGACATAAAGTGAACCCTTGGCCTGTTCTAGATCAAATTTCAGGTAAGGTTTAACGCATGTCAAGGGTTGAGGTAACAGTAGCAACCTGAGCGAACACGTCTGTTGATGTTACAGTGTTTTCATCTGTTCAGTCAACGCACATGTTCTAAACGCTTCCCTAACTAAAAAAGACGTGATTACACACATTCTGCACAGATCACAGTTGTTCTGTCATTGCAACAAAATATAAAAACTGCAAAAAGCGGACAAACCCTGGCAACCTGCTCTAATCTGTTTCACAGCCCCACATACACAAGCTCACATCACTGGCTCATGTGCTTTGTTAAAAGTGAATCCAAGTTCTCCTCTTACCATGGTGGCCGTCCAGCGCGAGTTTGTTGTCCAACTCCATAACTTCAAAGACAGGCAAAATCAGACATGCTCTCAGTGCCAGGGGAGGGGAAGACAGCAACGGTTCACGGGGAGGGTACTCTCTCTGCCTCGTCACCCGTTTGCCAGAAGAGCGCTGCCTCCCGTGCAGCCTGCCTGCGCTCCGTTCTGGCTGGAGCGTTGCATCTGGCAGACGGAGCAGATCTGAGCTGGGCCCCACTCACTCCCACATGAGCGCCAGAGCTCTTAAAGACACAGCAGGGATTTAAAAAAAAATCTTGATCACTTGCTTTTCCTCTCTCTCTCTCTCTCTCTCACTCTATGAGAGCATGCCTTTCTACCACCCTCTAGATCTTACAGCTCATTCCTGTTATGCAGTACATTGTCATGTTATCATTGAAGATGGAAATGGCACTAGTTTATTTTATCACGCAATATAACAATGTGAACATAGAGGTTCAAATATTTTCATTACTACGGTTAGAGCTGATGTTCTCATTTTTGTCACGTCTGCAGATGTTGTTAACTAAATTATTTAACACTAAAACCATAAAAATAATTACTTTAATAAAATAAACATGAACTATAATATTTTATTTCAACTATTTCTCATTTCTATTTGTATACATAAAACTGAATACAGGCTGTACAGGCAGATTATAGACACAATGTCAAAAACAACAAAATTACTAAAACTAACTCAAATTGAAAAGTGAAAACAGGAAATATAAAAACAAAACCTATTTCAAAATATTATCATAAACTCTATTACTATATCAATTACTAACACTACACTGCTGTGATGCTATATGCACTTTCTAAAGTGAAAGACTGGCAATTTATAAAGAAATATTCCAGGTGTTTCTTCATTCTTGCCTTTATATAATCCAAATATCAAACAAAACATGTTTTCTTAAGAATACTGCTTTCATTGCTAATCAATTTATAGTTTTATAGATCCTAAGTTTTACTTTACATTCTGTTAGTCTTTTTTAAAATCACAAAATTCAAGAAGTGACTATTTTTGTGGGATTTAAGTAAATATTAGCAATGATTTATATGAATTATCTGATGTCTTGTTAATTATAACTGTGTAAATAATCAAGTTATAATTAATAAAAATGATAATAATATTAAATAACTAAAATGTAAGTCCCTGGGCTTGACCGGAGCATTAAGGCTGGTAAATCTTGTAATATAAATATTATTAAACGATACAGAGCTTGAAAATGACAGCAGAACAGGAATGACTAATAGAGAAAATCCAATTGTCCACATTTTGCAAATAATGAAACCAATACAGATCAGTAATCATCCATTCAACACCAAGGGCCCTATCTTGCACCCAGCGCAATTGACTTTGTACACCGACGCATGTGTCATTCCTATTTTGCACCCGCGCAAAGCGCGCTTTTCCCTCCACAGAAGCACGTCGCTAAACTAGTGAATGCACTTGCGCTCCCTGGGCGGTTCAGCGCAAAAAAGGAGGCGTGTTCCGGCGCAAACAATCCCTGGTGCTATTTTGCTGTTCCATTAAACAATTGCGCCACTGACCAGAAAAAACCTAGTCTAAAGTCAGTGGCGCGTTGCGCGTTGTTCATTATGCTATTTTAAGGGCGCATGCTTGACCATAATGTATAGCGTGCACAACGCGCATACACTTTGCTCATGTAATCTACACAGATGCAACAGTTATTTTTGCAAATCATAAATTGTTACACTAAAAAAATATTAAACACATGAGATGACGGAAATCATTGTGGTGTGCCACGAAGATGTGAAAAAATAGGCATAAATCTAGCTTACAAATGATTCAGGCTAATTGTAATAATTAAGGATAAGACCTGTTTGCCCAATAGTGGCAAGACATATATGTATATAAGGACATCTGACAAATTGGTTTGTCCGTCAAGAACCAGGAAAAAAAATCGACTGAAAAACTGAAAAAACTGAAAGACTGAAAAAAAAAAGACTGTGAAATCACCTTTACCATAATGTACAACATTACAACTTCACTTCTCTGTCTTTCACTGCTCTTACAAGAACATCAGTCTCCTCGGCTGTGAACCGCTCCTGGCGTGCGCCTGGTAAATACGCCATAATAATAGCAATCCATTATGGAACTTGCGCACCTGCTTTTAAAGGGAATGTTGGATGACGCTCGGATTGGTTTATTCACGTTACGCCCAAACCACACCTATGAATAATGAAGCTACTTCAGACCAACCCATTTTAGATTTGCGCCGGGCGCAAGAGCCATTTATCCCGCCGGGACAATAGCAACAGCGCCGAGACCCGCCCACAAAGTTACTTGCGCTTCGCGTTTTTACACTTGCGTTTCAGATCGTTAAAATAGGGCCCATAATGTTTGTATATCTATGCCTATATTTCACAAGAGAGCTATTACTGTGTAAAGAGGGGACAGAAAACAGGGAATATAGTTTATTCTCATGTCCATCATACAAACTAATCTCACCCAAGTGCTTACAACTCATGAGTTGCATCAGAGGCATTATTACCATTTAAAAATTGATGCATATACTGTCTCCAAAACTGCTCACTCACTCACTCACTCAATCATGATTCAAAACAAAGTTAATGCTACAAACAAGAGCAGACACTACAGCACTTTAAGACTTTACAGACTTCACATCCTGAATGAGGAAAGAACCTGGAACTCTAAATCCGATCAGACTGCAACACATTTCCAAAAATCCAATTTTAATCAGATTTCAAACCACATATGGATATCAAGTGGCTTTCTCTTAAGAGCTATGACACAGATTAGGATGCTGATGATGCACATGAGCGTGTGTGTAGGGTGTTAAACGTTAAACGTGTGTCTCTGCAGGGGGTGTGCAGAGTAAACGCAGAGACATTTACTGAGTCAGCATCAATCTGTCAGTGTCTGACACATGCATTAGCCCAGCGCTGAGCTGCGATGACACTACGGCTCACACAGAATCTCACTGAGATCTGAAGAACAGTCTGGAATGTTTGAGATCTTTTGCCAAGTCAGTGTTTTAGGGTCTATCCATGATCATAAACTACCATTCAAACGTTTGAAAAGAATAGAAATACATTTATTCAGCAAGGATGCATTTAATTGATCAAAAATGACAGTAAAGATTCTTACATTGTTACAAAACATTTCCATTTCAGATATGTGCTGTTCTTTTTAACTTCAAATCCTGAAAAAAAAGTATCACGGTTTCCACCAGTGTTAATTTAGACAGCAAATTTTGATTTAGTTTTAGTCATAGTCTTTTGACTAAGATGCCATTTAGTTTTAGTCATATTTTAGTCACCTGAATTGTTTATAGTTTTAGTCTAGTTTTAAATCTACAGTAGATATAGTCGACTAAAATCTAATGAGTTTAGTTCAATTGTAATACATTAAGAATTTAAGCATTACACAACCGACTGTCACTTGAACTGACATTTTGACATCATTTTGTTTTTGACATTAAAAATACACAAAAGAGCTCAATTCCTTTTTTTTTAACATCTATATAGTTTTTATAACTTTGTATTCTGTTTTAGTTAGTAGGCCATATCAGGTTAAGCTAAAGCTTCAAATAAGTTTGTTTATTTATTTTTTTAATTTCAGTCAACATTTATTTAATTTTAAGTAATTAAGTTTTTAGTGAACTATTATAACCCTGACACTTTATTGAATGTGTGTCAAATACTGGTCTTTCCTACTGACTATGAATTAAATGGGAATGAAATTAAATACAGTTTATTGTGTAACCAAAAACGAATATATAATGCGTGACTTTTAATTATAAACAAGCTCGAAATACACATTGACTCTTATTTTGAAATGTCTGTGCTTTACTATTGCAGTTGCAGGATGCTCATTCAAGTTCAGGAGATAAAATCTGCATTGTTACAACCGTCTAAAATATATTACTATATAAACATCGTAAAGTAAACATTGTCATTATTCATCAGCATTAGTTCATAAACAATTGCCTGGCATAAATGTGCGCTATTCATTGATTGTGAGCTGCTCTGGAGAGCTGGATTGGGGATGCGTGAGCCTGGAGAAGCACAACTCTTCCCTAATCGTCCCTCCCTAACATTTTCGTCTCATTTTTATTTGTTGACGAAAATGACAGTAGGTTTTCGTCATAGTTTTTGTCATCCAACACTAGTTTTTATTTAGTTATCGTCTCGTTTTCGTCAGTGAAAAAAGGTTGTGGACGAAAATTATTTGTCAACGAAATTAACGCTGGTTTCCACAAATAATTACGCAGCACATTTTTTGATAATAATAAGAAATTATTCTTGAGCAGCAAATCAGCATATTAGAATGATTTCTGAAGGATCATGTGACACTGAAGACTATATTATTATTACTACTATATTATGCTGTATATTTGATCAAATAAATGCAGTCTTGGTGAGTATAGGAGACACAAAAGTCTTACAAACCCTACAGACAGACAGACATAATGATAGACAGACAGACAGACAACAGACAGAGATAACGATAGACAGACAGACAGACAGAGCAAACGACAGACAGACGACAGACAGAGATAACGATAGACAGACAGACAGACATAATGATAGACAGACAGACATAATGATAGACAGACAGATGACAGACAGAGATAACGGTAGATAGACAGACAGACAGACAGACGACAGACATGTATACCGATTGACAGACAGACAGACATAACGATAGACAGACAGACATACATAATGATAGACAGACAGATGACAGACAGACGACAGACAGAGATAACGGTAGATAGAAAGACAGACAGGCGACAGACATGTATACCGATAGACAGACAGACAAACATAACAATAGACAGACAGACAGCGCAAAAGACAGACAGACATATATGCAATATCTAATGATAGACAGACAGGATTAGATAGATAGATAGATAGATAGATAGATAGATAGATAGATAGATAGATAGATAGATAGATAGATAGATAGATAGATAGATAGATAGATAGATAGATAGATAGATAGATAGATAGATAGATAGATAGATAGATAGATAGATAGATAGATAGATAGATAGATAGATAGATAGATAGATAGATAGATAGATAGATAAACTTTATCTAGCTCTTATATAAACATACTTGCCTATTTAATGCAATTGTTCTTTTTAACCGTTTCACAAAGCAAGTGTTGGCATAATGTGTCTCATCCCCAAATTCAATGGCATTGTGAACCAGAGCCCCTATTAGGCAATTCTAAACAATAGCCGTCCTGTAACCATCATAATTATGCCTCCCACTGCAAATTACTGGTTTGCAGCCTGTCTGAGAAAGATCTGGACAAACGGAAAACAGTAGAGTCTACAGTGCGTTCCCTCATGCTCCATTTCACAGCTCTGACAAATGGCATCACATCTGAACTTTAACACAATGAAGGCGAGGGTATAATTATGAAGTTCATATCGCTTAATATCTGCTAATATGAGTAAAAGAAATATATTCTGATACATTACATAAAGAGTGGCTAAATCTTTTTAACTTGCAAAAGCTATCCCCGCTATTAGCAAAGCATTGACCGGGTCATTTTGTCAAAATCACTCATTTAGAACAGCGTACTAGACTCAGGATAAAGATTGTATGGTAAGAGCAGCGCAGATAAAGCAGCAGAAACCAACCGATCATGTTCACTTTTGTCCTTTAAAGACTATTATAAGTTTCTTCATTGTCTAAAGGGAAAAAAATAACTGCAACAGGTGTGCAAGCAGATCCTACTCACTGCTGTTTCTGGTTTGTGTGCTCTGGTCCTTACGGAGCTGAACTCCCTCAGGAATGCTGGCGCTACGTCGCAGGAGCCACACAGTGCACGATTCAGCTCGGCGCTCTCCGAACAGCAATGGACTGATCTAAGGACAGGTCACAGAAGCCATTCATAGAGTTATAGTGTTGGTGGGCAAAGGCCTACAGTATAGACTGAAGAAAGACTCTGTGCGCTGACCTGTTACTTTGGACCTGTTGACATGTGCTGCCCCCTTGAGTTTAAAGGGTGCCATTAAATGTGAGGTCATAATCAAAAGGATTCATTTTTAAAGTCTCGATTAAGCATGCCTTAATTATATAATTATATTTTTTTATATATGACATTTTATTTAATTATATATATATATATATATATATATATATATATATATATATATATATATATATATATATATATATATATATATATATCAGAGCTGTACATTCACTTTATTTGAACACTATTTACAATGACACTAATAATTCTTAATTTCTGATAGGAATGCAAAATGAATCTGTTATTATTGATATTTTGAATAAAATAAGGAGACACAAACTTGTACATATGCTTTGTACACAGAATAGGCTACAAGGCTACAATACACACACCTCTCTCTTGTCCAGAAGAACAAGTTGACATTCTGCAACCAAGCAAAACTTGACCTGCCATCCGATTGGTTCTGATAGTGGCTGTCCACAAGATATCCAGTGGATTGATGAACCTTTCATGTCTGTAAACAGAAACAATTTTTGGATCATAAGTATGAGAAATGAGAAAAGAAGTTGAGGCCTTTATGGATCAGTTACAACCATGACAGGACCAGAGTGTGAGTCTAAGCAGCTCCAGAAGGTGACCTACTGGTCATAAAGTCAACTGCCATAACAGCTCTATGAATGGACAATCCTAGGTTCGGTTGCATGAGTATTGTTTTGTATAAAAGCACAATGCTAGGTTAACTGAATTAGATAGCCTTCCATTTCTTTAAGTTATTTTACCAAGTTTAAAAAGAAAATTTAAGAGACTGTAGGCAGTTGTAGTGCATCTCCGGGACTGTGCCATGATCCTGTGACATTCAGAAGTGTTTTTATATAGGCCTAATTAAGACAAATATTACATTTAGCTGGCTAAAGGGCAAGACACTGAGACATGTTCACAGGAAAAATATGAAATAGTCGATAAAAGATTTCTGTTTGCAGTAATACTTAATAAAATATTAATACTCTATAAAAGACTTGAGACCTGATTTTCTTATGTTGGTTTATTTTTTATGAATTCTGTCCTCAAAGCTAAAATTTTTAATTTTTATAGCTTTTTTCTTTACGTTTCAGGTAATCAAGTGAATACTTGAAAACAACATTTACATACATTCAGATAGTCAACTTGATGGTAGTTTTAAGCCGAACGGTTAAACTAAGTTATTTATAAATGCAGGCTGGGGCAAATAGTCACGTGTTATATATGTAATAAAAAAATCGCAGAAACACTATTTTTCGACAAATCGATGGTTTAATATTTGTTTATAGCATACTTTTCCCTTTTTGCGGTTTGTTTTTTAATCATAAAACTTTTTTTTTCTTGAAAAGCTGTTTAATGATTATGGCGAGTGTGAAAACATGCTTAGACATGACAAAGTCTGTTTAACTTAGTCTTTAATGCTAATTTTTTTAATAGTTTTTGAAGATACTGTAATAGGAATTGACTTTTTTTTTTTTTTTTTTTAAATCAATGTACCAAATACTAACTGATCTGAGAATAGCCCAAGTTGACCTAATATGCCAGCCTACCACAAAACCCCCCACAGTAAACATATGACAGACAAACTTCGTACCATCAAACATATCGACAAATGATATATAATAGGACTTGAGAAAGCACATTTCAGCTCTTAGCAAATGATGTACTCACCGGTGACCCTCATCCAGCCCTGGTGCTGGCAGCGGGTGATGTTCGGCGACATAGTAACAGGGCCACTAAACATGATGACAGCGCGCACTTTTCAACATGCAACGTTCCTTGACATTTGCTCACCTGATGGACGCCTCATAATGACTACTAAATGCGACATTAAAATGAACTTTTGGATAATGTAAAACGAATGACGCTGGTTTGCACGTGCAGATTGTTGACCCGTTTGAGACACGCGTGATGAGGATCACAGAATGAGAGTGAAGGGGACAAGACACGTCAGGTAATACCTTAATTAAATTATCAGATTAAACTCTCTGGCGAAGAAAGTAAGTAATCTGTCCACAAACAGGCCTCTCTCTTTAAAAAAAAAAAAAAAGGAACTTAGTTTAGAAAAAAAAAAAAAAGACCGAAGCTTTCGTTTTGTATTTTTCAGGTTCGTACTAATTTCTGGAGTACAAATACACAGTGATTATATTAAATCAAATTCTCTTATTCACTTGCTTCCTCTCAAGTAAATATAACTTTGTGAAGGCCTGGCTCATGAATGTTAATTGCGTAACGTAGGCGACCTGATTGGGCGATAGGCAATAGACTCATGAATATTAATTGAGCTACTTTAGTGGATTTTCAAAGGTTACCAAGGAACGTCAGCATCACGTTATTAATATTCATGAGTTAACATTTTGCCACAGGCTGTGTAAATGATGACCCAATGACTGTGACAATGACATACTGGGGTTTATGCATTTTTTAAAACATTTTTTTTTTTAGGAAATTAAAGTAGATGTTTGTGGCAAGAAAAAAAGTTATATACTTATGAAACTATTTTCTTCTCACTCACATGAGATCGAATTAATCATGGCTACTTCCCTGTTTAAATGTACAGTTATATTTGTTTATTAATTATGCAGAATAAAGAATCTCACACCTGGTACAAAAATTCACAAGACCACACCTTTAAAATTATTGCTGACAAACTGTTTTAATGGTCTGAAACAGGAATGAATGAATAATGACACATGCAAGTTTGCACATTTAACATGTTTGAACACTGTTCGAAAAACAAAAACAAAAATACATGCTTACCATGTACAACTTTGAGTGTGATGTATAGAAATAGCCATAAAAGCATTCAAAACTAAATTTTAATCTTATACAAATACAAACGTTTTGTCTCTCTTCTGAACCTTGTTAAACTCTCTAAAAATATAAAACTCCTCTATAAATGTGATCAAGTTGACAAAAACTTGAACATGATCAATAAAACTAAATATTGTGTTTTGTTGACAAAACCGTTTCAATTTCACAAATGCCTTTCCATTGGGGTAATATTATAAAAGTAAAAAGTAAATACTTGAAATATATTTTCATACATTTTTTTCCTTTAAAATCAATTAGAAAATATAGGTAAATTTATCCAATAATAGCTTGCATAGCTGATAAAACATGTTAATAGTGCAATAATAAAATGGGGCTAATCTTATATCCAATTATATACACGTAAATAATAAAGTATTTTTATAATGTTGTGTACTACAAAACTAATGAAGTCAAATTATAGAACCTGACAGCTTTAAAACTTCACATCACTTTCAATTTTCCAGTCAATCCAATCATCTGACAAGTGGACGTATCCCCTTACAGATCCAGCTCAAATATAACAACAATCTTTGGAGAGCTTGTAAAACGGTGGGCAAATGTCGAAAAGAGCCTAAATTCTATTGAAATGAAATGCAGATGATCTCTTTCCACTTTCAGTTTCCTCATTCCTGCTCAAAGCAGGTCTTGTATATCCAATCTGGCATGCCAGAGCATACAAAAGCATAGAAAATAGAAAAAATACTTCTCAAAGCAGTATTTGCTTCACTTTGGTTATATAAATCACCAAGAACAAATTCAAATATTATGTTTGAACAAGAAAGAACAAAAGTGCTGACTAATAAAAAGTACCGCGGTACTGTTAATCTTAGGTGAAGAAATAAATGTGTACAGATCTTCCTTCTGCAGAAATACTGAGAGATTTGAACGAAACGATGAATTACTTTAAGTAAACTACTCTTGGAGATGAGCACTCCATGTTTTATTAAACTCAAAACTCACGGGGGCAAACAGTTTGAATCGGAAAACTAAACTGAAATGACTTCATGTTGCATAATACTGTCCTTTATTTGCTACCTAATAACGATAGGCTGTTATACTGTGTAAGGTTAGTATATCTTAC